>NW_020230294.1:297500-765000 GCF_003227715.2 Harpegnathos saltator
CGCTTTTAGACTTTACGCCTCTCATAAATACGCTCACGCACGCTCCCGCAAAACGCTTATCGGTTTATCCCTCTCGCACGACACGTACAAGCCATTACCCGCGAGAGGATTAAACGGATTTTTCACTTACGTGTCGAGTCGGGCATGCCGAGCGGTTGGGCGGGCGTGCGGGGAAATCTCGCGAGCGGCCCGGCGCGCCGCTCAAAGCGAGTCGGCGAGGGAGTTTAAGTCGGCGACAGACACGATTCTAATTAAACCACCGCCTCACACTCACGTCGTTACGGTTATTGTTGTAATTATCGTCGGCGCGTGCACAGCGTAGTTGCCGCTGCCGCCGCCGCTGCCGCCGTCGTCGCCGCTGCCGCTGTTGTTGTTGTAGTTATTGTTTGTCCCGAAACTTCCTAGCCGCCCACTAGCGGCGGCGGCGGCGGCGGCGGCGGCGGCGGCGGCGGTGGGCGAAGGCCTGGGTTGCCGCCTCCCAGCCTCCTCCGCAACTTCGCCGGCCTGCATTCATCCCCCGAGCTTCGCGTCTGCCGCGAGTTTCGGCTGCACTCGCAACTTCGCGAGTAGATGGTACGTGTTTCGCTAACTGGGTTTATTGCGCTCGCTCCGGGGGGTTAACGCCACCACGTCGTACGGTTCCTTTTCGACTCGACGCGACGCGACGCGCCAGCGAGGCGAACGACAGACGTCTCTCCTCGTCCGCGCGCCTTCCGGAGCCGATTCTTAGCGAGCCTGGAGCCCTGGCGAGCCTCCCCATTCGCCATTGCGGCCGGATTGGATTACGCCGGCTAATTCCGACCGCGGCAACTTTGCGCGCGACGGAAACTTCCACTGGAATCGTGTGTCGAGTCGCCGCGCCGCCGCGTCAAAGATCCGCCGCGCAGCGTGTTTTTAATCGCGTTAATTTAATCATAGATAATGGATTTATGCGTAAGATCGAGTTGATACAAGTCAATTGTAGAGAGAAAATTGTAGGCGGAGAATTGTGTATAAATATGTAAGATAAATTTGTAAGATAAAACTCTATTTGAAATTGAAAACAAGACAATCCTTCGAGGTCTCAGTTTTTTTATGTATAAAATCGGCTGCGCCTCGGCATTTCTTCGGACGAGGACTTTTTCTCGACGAGATTTGACTGCTTCTTTCACGATACTCGCATCTTCCTCTTAATCTCAGAAAAGAGAAGCGGCAAGTCTCTCGCGTTGATCCAGTATCGTCTTGCAATTAGCGACATTTATTTTTATTCGTTTATAATGATATCACACACTTATCCCCCCTCTCCCTTCCCACTGTGTGGAATTCTTCCCTCGGGAGGGTCCTCGATCGAAATCTCGGCGGATTCGGCGGAGAGAGACTGCCGTGAGAATTAAGATCGACGAGTTTTCAAACGTCACGTACGCGTTGCTTCGGGCTCGCTGAAGCGACGCGCCGCGTACGTCGAGCAGCCCCTTCTCGTTCGTAATTACACGCGTTCGATATTCCGAGCTGCGATAAGTCCAAATCGAAAAACACACACACACAGTCACGAGCGCAACTTCTCCGCGCTCTATTCCCAGGCCGTCTGGCGCGATCGCGCCGGGGCTCGGAGCAAATCGAGTTGACGAGTTTGTCAAGCGGTCTCTTTGTCTCGCAAATGGCGCCTGCATGCGCGGACAGCCGACCTCCTTTTGCCGCTTGCCGAAGTTACACGGTGGGTTTAGCACTTTGACGTAGCACGTAGGAAACATCCTTCGACGTGCACGTCGGCCGTCGCCGTATACCCGCTCGGGTGCGCATCGGGGGTGTATCAGAAGTCGCGCGTTCCGCCGAGACACACGTATACGAGGGATCGAACCGAGCAGGTGGTTGTTCCATCGTCGGGATATCGGTACTTCTTTTACATGCGATTGAAGATCGAGGGGAGAGCGGATCGAAAGGTGAGACCGTGGAGGCGTGCGGAAAAATGGCTCGGCGACCGGATCAATTCGATTGACGCGCTGAGAGGTGAATGAAAATAATCGCCGGCGCGAGGTCTGGCCAATTTGCGCGTAAAGCACAATTAATCTGACGATGAGTTAGGTGCGATTAAAGACTCACGGCTGTCGGAGAGCCGATGAGACCAAAGACATGCGCGGCGTGAATGGCGCTCTGTCACCGTATTTTTAGTTAATGGATCTTTAGAGGAAATTTCCAACGCGGAGATCAACGCGACAATATCGGCGAAAAGAAGAAAATAAAACGTATCGCGGGTACGTTGACGCGTTTTTTGCATGCGAGCGGAACAAAGGCTCGACGACCGACCCGTCTCTTGATCCACGGATAAAAATGTGGAATATAAAATCGAGGTGGAGTCATTTCGAAGAGCGATCGCTTCACGAGACGTTTTATATGTTACGTGAAGATGCATGTCGCGCGCAACAGTAAAAACTTGTTCATTCGGCGAGTATTTCGGGGCGGGAATCGGGCGCGTCGAGAGGCCGATCCAACTTTTAAAGCTGCAAGGAGCGCGCGTCGAAGGAACAGGCGCGCATTCGCGATTTCGCGTCGCGTATTACGTCGACGGTGCTCGAGTCGCGACACACGCGGAACTCGTGCAAATCGGAGAGAGATTGCGAACGTTTCCTCGCGAGTGTCGTAAGCATCGTCAGGTTGGCATCGCACAACTCGACGACGACGACGACGACGACGACGACGACGACGACGACGACGACGACGACGGAGACAACGACTCGACGACGTCGACCTCCCTCTTCCCTCGCGCTCCTCGCGAAATTACACGGTAACTTTACTGGCGCGCGTTTTGACGTTACACGAGGCGAAGCCCGACGCGGCGCTCGCGCTGCAGGCATACTTCTCCACCGCAGTTTTTTCCCGCCGGCGGAAAGTTCTCCGACGTGCTCGAGGGGAAGGAGCATCTCCGTGAGGGAAATCATAGTGCGCGCTGTTGGGAAATTATACTAAAACGCCGCCGCGCTCGTGCGTCGTCAAGAAAGTTCGGCGCCGCGCGCGTCCTCTTCTCGGTAAAGCTAAAACGGTAGAGTGAATTGCCGCGTATCGCCGTGGCGATAGCGTATCGATTCTCTCTCTCTCTCTCTCTCTCTCTCTCTCTCTCTCTCTCTCTTTTTTTCTTTTCTGTTTCACCCGGGAGAGGAAAGTTACAAGCGAGGGAACTTTCGACGATGCCGTTTTTTCACGTAACCTCTTAATCCAGCGTGTACGCGGCGCGGCAGCCGAGAAGGCTGAAACTCGCGAGAGCGATCTCTCGCGCATTTGCCTCCGCAGACTCGCAGAGCGAAGGAGAAAACGACGTACAAAGTCGCCGCGTCGCCACGTGGAAAAGTGAATGAAATCACCCGCGGAATTGAAATAAAATACCATTCCTGGCCACTTTCGGCCACACAACGGCGTTCCTGCTCCAAATTACGAATTCTACTCAGCCCGCGTTATTCAGGGATGTATCCGGCGGCGCGGCCATCTCCGCCGAACGAAGCGCAACTAGGTCGCGACTCTCTTTTAATCCGTACGTCCGACGACAACGACGACGACGACGACGAAAATATCGCGGCGGCGCTGCTAACTTCGGCCAACTTTTTTTTCCGCCTGCGAACGCGAGACAGCCGCGGGAGGATAGCCGGAGCAGGAGAAAAAAAGAAAAAGCGAGAAAAGGGGAAAAGAAAAACAGTTGGAAATTAATCGTGCGACGGTTCGCTCCCGGCTCTACTCTCCGCGACTCCGGAGGAGTTTAAATCGAGGGCGATCGAGGGAATCGCCCTCTCTCCCCCCCCCTCCCTCATTCGCCCGCCGAAAAGTTTATCGCCCGGCAGCGGCGAAGTGCATTAACTACGTCCTCGAAAGCCCGATTACGCGCGCGTGTACATCGGTTTCGGGTGACGAGCGGTGCGCGCCCACGGCGCGGCAAAGTAACCACCCTCCCCCCCCGTGGAATTTCGGTCTCTTTTTCGTCTCCTTTCCGACCCTCCCCCTCCCTCGTCAGCTTGCCGCGAACTGCGGTTCCCGACCATCGGCGATCGCCGCGAAAGTTCTCGCCGCCGCTCTACACGCCTCGTCCGTTACGGCGGACGATGCGGTGGGATTTGTTGCGAAAGTTCGCCCGGCGCAAATATCAATTCGCCCTATTAATTATGCGCTCGCACTGCCGGCGACAAATGCGGCTGCGTCCGCTGTACGCGTTATCTATTATTCCGCGGTGTCGCGGGTCTCAGCGAGCGACCGCGCGGGCGCGCGCGTTCATTCATTTCGCGGGGAGACGGAACTAATTGTGAGGGAACGTGATACGGTGTTATGTTCGCCGTAGATTGAGGGGCGGCTGAACAAATGATCCGCGCGTTTAAACGTCTGTTGTGTTTGAAGGGGGAGCGCTGCGGTTTCCCGCAGAAAAAGATATACGCTCGCACCGCTGCGAATGCATCTCGCGGTGCGCGCTTTTTTCACGAGACACCGCGAACTTTTAATCAATGCACCTTTTTCCCGCACCACTGCGTAATGTTTCATTAAAACACGAGCCTGGCCTAGTTTCGAGAATCACTCGGCTCTCTCTCTCTCTCTCTCTCTCTCTCCCTCCCTCTCTCGCGGAGAGAGGCGAAAATGTGCGTCCCATAAAGTCCGCTGATAAAGTCCGCAGCGTGCAGCGGGACGCGCGAGTAACGAAGCGTTGCAAATCGATCGAGTGTCGCGGCGTCGAATGCACCGCTCAGAATGATCCGCGTGGTAACGAGGAAAACGCCACATCTCGCGCATTCGCGCACACGAATAGCGGCACGAGTGTGTATGTGTGTGCGTGCGCGCGCGCGCGTCTCGGGAGTCAATATCGACGCAATAAGACGCAGGCAGGTCCGCGCGCTCTGCCCCGGAGCGTGCGGTTGCCGGCGAATTCATAATATTCCCCGCTATAATGACATTCCCGCGGCACGTGGCGACCCGAGGCCACTGGCCCGCCCCTCGCCCCTCGCCCCTTACACATACGGTACAACCTGCCGCGATCTCGCCGGGTAGCCACGTGGCCGGGATCTCATCAAACTTTCATCCTTCACGCGAGAAAACGCGGCACGCCCGCGGTGCATCGTCTTTTCTCTCTATACATCTCCCTCCTGTTTCGCTTCTCTCCCTCCCTCTCCCCCCCCCGCCGCCGCCTTGCTGCATCGCGCATTAATGCATCGCCACGGGATATCGCTGGCATATTGCTGTGCCCGTGCCGCTACACTCGGCTCAACGAGTGTCCCCCTGTGCTGTCTCTTTCCCTCTCTTTTCTTGCTTCTCTCTCTCTCTCTCTCTCTCTCTCTCTCTCTCTCTCTCTCTCTCTCTCTCTCTCTCTCTCTCTCTCTTTCTCTCTCTTTCTCTTATTTGTCCCTCTCCGCAGTGGCGACCACGTCGAGGGACATTATACTTATTTCGCCTGTCTCTCTCTCTCTCTCTCTCTCTCTCTCTCTCTCTCTCTCTCTCTCTCTATGATCGCGTATATCAACGTACGTCTGACGGCTTGTGTCAGAGATACCACGTCGAATGGAGATCGCATCACGATCAACAATCACTGTATAAATCGTTTCTTTCCTGTTTTTCGACTTTCACGTCATCGGGTGTGACGAGGGTCCCGCGCTTTATGCGTTTAGTTATATATATATATATATATATATATATATATAGGCGGGTATGATCTAAGATTTATTATCCTGCTACAGAAAATAGCAAAGCGGCTTATTGCACCGAGACTGAAGTTGCCTTGAACGTACAATCAATTCCGACCACAGATTTAGCGTCGTCTTATGAAATTCAACGCGTTACACGGAATCTCGTGTAGTGTTATTATGCTGATCGACGATAGATCGATTATTATCGGTGAACTGTCGGACACACCGGCAGTTATGTTTTCGTTAACTCACAGCGCGTGATTCTTAAATACTGATTTCGAAGAGACGCCTATGCGACACGCGCTCCGCCCCCCCCCTTCCCCGCCAACGGAGCGAACGACATTAAACGGACTCCGTAAAAGCGGCCGCGCGATATCGCGTTTTCGTCGCGACGGGGGGGGGAGGAGGAGGAGGAGGGGGGGGACGGCGGCGGGCAGTTATTAAAATCGCAGCTAGGATCACGAGATCGGGGGCGACATTAAGGACATTAATCACGCGCGTGTAAACGGGGCCCCCTCCTCGGGCGCGTCCCCGCTCGAAATTGAGGCTCGGACGAGCAATCCCGGCTAACTCGCGGCTAATTTCTCTCGGTTAGGGGTCGGTTACGTGGCGACTATCAGGCAGGGAATGAAATAAGCGGCGCCTTTCACGCACGCGGCTTAATGATCTCGGAGAAACAGCTATCAGCTTTTCAATGAACCCCGGGAAATCCTTTTTCTCCCTCCCTTCCACTCACCCCCCCCATCCCCTCGGCCAGCTGCCGCCATTCCGTTTCCTGTACGCATATTTTTCCACTTCATCACGAGCGCGACCCCGGACGAGGTTGTCCGACTTCCTAAGCACGAGCAATCTCGTGCGTGTTCATGTACCGTCGGCTTGCTGATATCCCGATATAAATGGCGGAAAAAGCGCCGACGTGAATTCGCGCCGGTAATTAACGTCGCGCGTGCGGCGAGCGGTGATTCAATGCGGGTCGGCGAGAGGCATCGACGGCAATTAATGCGATCTAATAATAAAGTTCTTCCAGACGACGGAAGTCATTAAAGTTGCATTCTCATTAAGGAAACGTTACGGGATGTAACTGTGTTATGGAAAACCTATTTCCGTATCCATCTGACAATTTGCATAATTCCACTAGCGCGCGCGGTTCTGATTCACTCTGTGAAGATTGAAGCAGCGGCGCGCTTAAGGCGACCAGAAATCGATGGTGGCCGCTCGTGTGAGTTTGGTTAGAGAATTTATACGGTGCCGAGAGAGCTTTTTGGTCCGAAAGCTTTAATCCCGAAACCGGCGGACACCGAATCCTCGCCTTTACGTAAACGCAATTAAGGGGGCTCTCTCCACTTTTCCCCGTCGTTATTTCAATTACTCTTTACGTCGGTGGCCAAGCAGAGCCAACACGCATCGATGCATATAAACGCATTGCCGACGTGGCGTTTCCGGCAACAGTCATTAATCATTCGTATAAATAATATTACGTCGCTGTCTGTATCACGCAAAAATTCGAAAAGATTAATGAACTTTTCGGCTGCGCAGCCGGCTGTGCATTAAATTATGGCAAAATGCGAGAAAACGTAAATTCGTCGGCGCTCTCGGCACGTCGACGCTTTCGAGAGCAATTTGTTGCATTATGTTCCGCGCGAGACTGGAAGAGGACGAAAGAAGGAATGTAAGATTTCGCGGCTTCTGTGAGCTCGTAACATATTTCGTTACTCACAATCACAGTATTCGTCATCCTTTTCTGACCTCACCCGTCTCTCTTTCCCAAATGCAATATTTTCATACGCGACTCGACATTCCTTTCGCGCTTATTTTTACGGACCTCAATATTCCAATAACGATTGGAATTTAACGTTCACAGAATTTGCCTCGACGAATCGTCTCGGCCTCCGAAAAAGCCGCGCGAGAACAAAACATTTATTTTTCACTACCCCACAATGTACATCCAAACGCTCGATCGAAGTCGAAACGGAAACTCGCCACGAAACTCGATGAAAAAATTACCGCTAACGATATAACGCAATCAGATCTCGAGTGAAATTAGCACACGCGCTCAGACAGGCGTGTCTGCGAACGCGCCGAGTCGCGATTCAACTCGTGCAGTTCGCCGATACGATTCCCCGCGGTCTTCATTTCCTCCTCGCTCCACGAAGCTCCCGCCGTAAGACGATTTAATGGCGACACGTTCCCGCGCCTAGCTCATTCGGATACACGCGGAAACACAGCACGTGCAAGGCGAGTACTCGGCTGCGTCGGGCCAACTTTTTACATGACATCTGGCGAACGTGGTAGACGCGTGTAGCCGGTGCCGCGGCGACGGGGGGGATCGTAGGCAGTAGTTGCTCCAAGCTCGCACCAAGAGTCGTAATGCGACATCTGTTTGGAATGAGCGAGCGACAAGATCGAGAGAGGGTGGTGGAAGACGCCGCTAAAGGGGTAGGCAGGAGGAAATGCAAAGGGAAACGCGGCGCACGGAGGAGGGCGGTTTTTCGCCTCGCTCCCGGCGAGCAAGAACATGAAGAGCGAGAGAGAGAGAGAGAGAGAGAGCGAGAGAGAGAGAGAGAGCGAGAAAGAGAGAGAGAGAGAGAGAGCGAGAGAGAGCGAGAGAGAGAGAGAGAGAGAGAGAGAGAGAGAGAGAGAGGGAGGAGAACCCACCACCGACATCGCGTTATCCAGTCTGAAAGACATTATACTCGTTCTACGAGCACACGACTGTACTCGCTTTAATTGGCACGAGGACTTTCGGCTGATGGAGTGTGCTACCTGTACGCGAGCGTACAGAGTCTCTGCGACTTGCTTGGAGCGACCGCTTGGCGGGAGAGTCGCGACGATTACTTAATTCACGATGGAGCTGGAAATAGAGCTTAGATTCTCCGTCCCGGCGATTACGGATCGAAGGTATTTTCAGCGACAGCGATATATGGTTTTCTCGCTTATTCTCGATTTTTCACATCTTCCTCTTCCATAACGAAGTATCTCTTTTCTTTTATATTTCGAGAATAAAAAGAATCTTTGGTTGGACACGGGCGTGAGGGGTGCGAACGAAACGCAAACGGTCGAGCGGATGTGATCTTTTCCAGACACCGAGTGTCTTAGCTGTCTCCATTAAACCTCCGTTAAAGTCGCAGCGAGCAATCCTGCTTCGCCTCAACCGCGAGTAATTCGAGCGCGCGCGGGTTAATTTAATTACGGCCACGGCACGTCGTTCCGCTCGCGTCGAACGAAACGGCACGGAAGATTTGCCCTTTCGCAGAATCATGATTTCGGAATGGTAATCGCAGCGAAACCCATCCCGGCGAAAATGGCGATTCGACTAATCCGAGCGAATGACGGAAAGAGAGATAGCGGAAATCGGGAAGGTCCTGGCGGGCAGACGAGGAAGCGGTGGCAGGATGCGGAGAACCGAAGGACGAGTCGCCAACTGTCGCGGCGCGCCGGGCCTCGTCGGATAATCGCGAGGCTAAACTTTCTCCATAAATCACGAAACGGTACGCGGATGTGCCGTTGCTTCGGGAACGGACGGAAGAAGACGGCGGGCAGTCTGGCAGCAGGACTCCAAAGTCGTGGGAGTGCGGATCGTTGGGAATATAATGGATATTAATGTCGCTTCTATGCTGATTCCGACCGTGCCGCGTAACACGTATACGGCGCGAGCCTGAGGAAGGATCGTATAATCGGCTTACTCAGATATCCGCCAGATGCTGAAGATGCATCTTTCGAGTGATTTTCGGCGGGGACAGCGTCGCACACATGAGCACGCAGCTCACCGTCGTGAAGTTTCGAGACGAGAAATAAACTTAAACGAACAGTCGATGGATATTAGTCGAGCACTTCTACGGTTCTATTTTGCCAAGTAGTGGGAAGTTGCAAGTTGTGTTCATCTCCCTCAAAATCGTCCGTCGCAAAATTCGTCTCCGAGTTTGCGCGGTCAATTTTTGAGCGACATCGTCGATTGAGAATCCGGAGAATCGTAAACTTGCGCGAGTTCGTAAAACCGCAACGCGTCGGTCGCGGCGATATTCGCGTTTTGATTATTTTTCGCAACAGGCGAGTTTCTTCGTCAATACAGTACGGACGTAGTTTTGATCGTGAAAATTTTCTTTGCCTTCGAGGTATTAGCAATTCATGTTTTCCCTCGCAGAAACGTCGGAATGAAATGCGTCGCGCTAGCGGACGCATCCGACCCGATGCGACCCGACGACACGGACGTAAAACGCCGCACGATGTGTTAAACTCTTTCATCTACTCCGACCGAAGCTCCAGGTCGTCCCGAAGCTTGTTCCGGACGGTGGGATATCGAGCGGCCGGGATCTGCCGATGAACAACGAGATACTGTCGCGCGCAGAGAGAATCGGACGACACATCCGAAAATGCACGGGGAAAATAAGAGCGCGACATCCGGCGGAGCCAAGAGTCGCTCCTTCGTTCTTGTCGGGATACGCGGAGTGCAGCCATCTTCACGACACTCGAGAGTGGTTTGTTCCCGCAGGCTGTATCAGTTATTTCGCTATTTTCGCCGAGGTACCTGATGGGCGTGTCTCTGCGAGCTCGCTGCTCCTTTTTCGATAACTCGCTCGCGCTCTTTCCTTCTCTCCTCCCCGTCTCTTTCTCGCGCTCGCTCGCTCGCTCGCTCTCGCGAGAGCGCGTTACAAGTTGTACGTATCGTTGCATCGCGAAAATCATCTCGGTTGCCGCCGCCTTCCCGGACGCGGATGATGATGAGAAAGACGACGACAACGAGAAAGAGGAGGAGGAGGAGGAGGAGGAGGAGGAGGAGGAGGAGGAGGAGAAGAAGGGCGAGGACGAGGTGCGGGGAGCTGAGAGCTTCGGCGACGAGAAACTACTGAGCTCCCTCGGACGTTTATCTGATTCGATGCGACGTCGTTTACGCTGCCGCGACATCGCGTATATATAATGCATAGCGAATGCACCGAAGCGGAGAGAGAGAGAGAGAGAGAGAGAGAGAGAGAGAGACGCAGCGGGTGTTGCCGCGGTGAAGTGAGAGCATTGTGACGCCGATGCAGGTACGGATCGGGCTAGACGTCAATTTAGATAACGATGGGGAATATCGATACTCGAGCAGTCCTCCTAGCGCGAGGCTGCGTATATATGTATATACATATTTAATAAGCGTAAAATTAACTTTGTTACGTGTTCCTCCTCATGTTGCCGTACCGAAAGAAATGAAGTGAACCTTCGAGGAGCGAAGCGATAACACCCACAAGCTCGGAAAAGTCCCAACTTGCAAAAATCGAGGTTTATTGTATATAATATTATAGTTCGAGTCGCGCACGACTCGGCATCCGCGGTCCGAGATGGCCGACTCGAAGCTGAAATTGGCGATTCTCACGGTTATTCAAACGACGAGATTCACGGCTCACTTCGGGGTTAAAATGTCCCGAGATCCGAGATTTCAATGTCCCCGAAATCGCGCGGAGCTCTCGATGATCTTTTCAAGATTCATGAATTCGATGAGTTCGACAGTTTCGCAATCTGGCGCCCTTGAAATTCACGAAATCCACATATTCAGTAGCCGAGCGCGCAGGACGCTCGCGGGCATCGGGAATTTCACGAATGCACCGTTTCGGGATGAATCTTTTATTAAAATGTTAGATGGCACCGAGCATATGAGAGAAGAGTCTCGTCAGCGGATAATGTTACGATTTCGCCGAGGTCGAGGAAGCACGTTAGAATATATGTGGAATTGCGGCAGTTTAGGCGGTCTCTCCCTCTCCCTCTTTCCTCCTCTTATTCTCTTCTTTTCCACCTGTCTCGCCGCCTTTCTCTCCCCCTCTCCCGCTCAAACGCTCATGGATCGAGTTAAGAGAATGGGCGATCGTGACAATCGTATCGTCCGCACTTTCGTTCGCCCTCCGGGTTAACGTCCACCTTCTATTTTCCGCGAAGCGAATTAGGTACGAATAGCGATCCCGGCCGCCTTCAAACCCTTTCCGCAAATGCTCTTGGCGTGGCTCAACTTTGTCCCCGACTCTAAGCTCGTTCGGGTAATTTTATCGTCCGTCTGCCAGCCAGCTGGCCGGCTTCTGCTCTTTCGTGACAACTAATTTATTTGGTGCAATCGAGAGAGTGTGAGAGAGAGAGAGAGAGAGAGAGAGAAGGGAGGGGGAGGAAGGGGAAGAAGAGATAGAGAGAAAGAGAGTGAGAAGGAGAGACGGAAGAAGAAAGAGAGAGAGAGAGAGAGAGAGGCACGAGATTGAGACGAGGAGGTAGAACGCAAAGGGTTGCTGCGGGAAATCGATACAGCGCTCTTCCAGATTTTATCCTCCTTCTGCGTATTCTTGTTCTACCTTTTCTTTCGCCCTTTTCCATCCTTGGCTCCCCCCTCGCCCTCTCGCCCTCTCGCCCCTTTCCCCCTCTTGCTCACCATCTCTCGCTATCTTTCTTTCTCTCGCTCGTTCTGCCTCAATCGGCGTGGAGAAAAGTTTCCGCGCGGACGCTTAGTTACAGCGGCTTCCGCGGATAATCCTTCCACCAATTTCGCGAAATTATGTTCCCCCCCCCCGCCCGGTCTTAGCTAAGGTTTCAATAAGGCGATGCCGCGCGCGTGGGCCGCGAAGAGCGAAGTTAAGTAACACAATCCGCCCCGTAACTGGATATAATTCTTGCGAGTAATTCGTGGGAATTTCGCGATTGCGAACTGGGAAGCTGTTAGTCGAAGAAGAATTCTCATTCGCCAAAATGTCTCTCGCCTATATCGCCTCCCTCCCCTCGCTCCTCCGTTCGCCGTCAACAATGTCTTTCGTTTCTCCGCGAATTTGAACGCGCGAAAGCGACGATTTATCGTTTCATCGCGAAATGTCGCCAGAAGCACCTCGAGTTCTTTTCAAAATCGATTAGTCCGCCGAAAAAGTCCAGAGTGGGAGAACATCTGTCTAAGCGAACTTTCGATAACCGATTTCGGACTTTCTCGCGCGGATAATCCTCTTGCCAATTGCGCGAAATTATGTCACTTAGCCTTAACTAAGATTTCAATGGGAAAACGCGACATTGTGAAAGTTTCCGCGGGGACAAAAGGCCCATGGTGCACTCGCGACCATTGTTGGAAGTTGCTTAGCAGTCGAGTTTATATCGAGCGGTAGAATTGCCATAATCGGGCGCGCGATCAACTGTAAATCCTCCATGATCGCGCGCGATTTGCGAGGATATCGCAGCGCACTCGGCGAATTTTCGTAAATTATTCCGCAAAAGCGTGTTGCTTTTTCTCCAATGGCCAACATAATCGGATCGCGACAGCTTAGTGTTAATAAGCAGCGCAATTATATAAACGTGGATTACATTGCCGTCGCATCATTGCGTAGTGTTTTGCTTGCAAATGAATATAATTAATATCAAACATAAATCAGCCGTATTATCGTGGATTGTAATTTTCGGATGTATGCATGATTGAGAGGGTGGGTGAAAACTTTGAGCAATTTTCGTCCGTAAAATGCACATTAGGCATTTAACTGCTTCAATCGGAAAAAGGAGAAGGAAACATTGCAGAATATCCTATAGAATATCCCCGGCGCAGCGTATTAAATTTAACGGAATTAAAATTGGAAGAAATGGAAATTGAGAATTGCTGCGGGTTTAGCGATTTGAAAGACACGGCAAAATATAACATTTATGATTGATGATATGCGTATATTATAAAAGTTTCTTCTTTGAGAGGTTAATTAAAGTTAATTAAAACAACCGATATAAAAGCATGAAATAATCGAAATGTTGATTGCTAATACTTTTTCCCAAAATCCTATCGTCCGAATCTTTTTGCAGAGGTATCACTTGCGGATAACGAGAGTCTCGCGACGCGACGCATCTCGCAGACTCGAAAAAGACTCGGTAAAGCCCGTGTCACACTGCGGATTGAAGATAAAGGATTGCGGATTGAAGATTGAAATTTGACTAATCGGAATAAAGCAAATTAAAACCGAAGTTTGTTGATTTGTCGAAATCTAATCTTCAATCCTTGCAATCCTTGATCTTCAATCTGTAGTGTGACACGGGCTTGAGAATCGTCGCACAAGCCGCGGAATGGAGTCCGTCGATGTCGGCGGACGCGCTTGCCCTCGCACAGAATTAGCTTCGGCCGCGTGTCCGCGATGTATTCGACTCGCGAACTCGCGAGTTCCAGGGGAACGCCGTTCGTTCACCTGCACGCCCGAATCGGCAATCGTACGATGACGCAGTTTTCCGCGAGAGATTGAAAAGTACCACGGCAGCCTCTTTCAGAAAGTCGCGCGGCGGCGGCGGCGGCGGGGGCGACCAGGTAGGGGTGGGTTAGGAAGAGAGAGACGCGCGCGCGCGCGCCAGAGATGAGATATCAAAATTGTTTTAAAGTCCCGATCGAGTTGACGAGTCTTTACCGCGGGGCTCTCTCGAGAGGCGGATTGAGAAGTCCTATCGAGAGCGACGGCGTAAGTTCCTCCGAGGGCCCCTGAAACAGGCTCCCGCGAAGACTTCCGCCGCCGAAATAGGGTCTACACCCTCGAGCGACTTTCCGCCGCGCGCGCGCTCGGTGATCCTCTCTCATTTACGAAAGTTACCGCGAATTTTGCGTCCTCCCGCGCGCCTTCGCCTAAGAGGGATTCCCGCCGTCTTTTCTGCATTCCGCCGCGAACATTATATTCACCCGTGATGCCTCGTCCCGGCCGCAAGCATCGGATCCGGCACGAAAGAGCGGAGGAGAGATTTTTATCGCGCGCGCGCGCGAGAGTCTGCTCAGATTTTTCCCAGATCAGCTACTTTTGCGCTCCGTCTGATTCGTAATATTCCAGTGAGAACATTTCGCCGAACACTCTCGCTAATTGCATATCGAATTCCTTCTTTCTTCCGATACCACTTCGCCTCACGCCTTCTCGTACGCGTGTGTGTGTGTGTGCGCGGTGACGCGCGTTTCCGACCCGATTCCGAGCGCGTCTCGCTCGTAGATATAAATTACAGATTTCGTAAGCGTGAAAGGGCCACGCGCGTACGTACATCTTCCTTATTCATGGACGAAGGGCGTTCGCGCGCTCGGTCGTGCGCGCACCGTCGGACTTTCACACGTGTCGTCGTTACGACTGCCGGGTGTAAAGTCCGGAGGAGCGCGCGACGTGGGCGCGCGCGGTGTGCCATGCAACGGCTTTATGTTTATGGCGTGGCTGCTACACTTCTAATTGCGAGCCTCGCCAGCGGAACTGCCGACGAGGGCCGAGCGGGACACCTACCTAGCCCGCCGTTTTCGGGCCCGTGAAATGTGCTTTCTATGCAAACGCGGTAGTAAAGGCGCGCCGCGTCACAGCCTCTCATCCACCGTTTATTCCGCCGGAAAGGATTTTAAGCCTCGTACGTCCCGAGTGTCCATGCGGAATGGACGCGACGACGCGAGGTGGGTCGCATCGGCTTGACTCGAGCGAAAATACTCGCCAGGCAGTCGATATTATTTCAGGCCCAATGTCCGGCGAGGACGCGCGCCGCCCCGTAAAATTGCAGTTGCCAATTCGCCGAGAATAAGGAGAATCGCGGGCACAGCCGGCCGATTTCAGCCGTCGAGTCACGTATCTCTCTCCCGTTCTATTTAAACGCGGTGCACTCGCGGCGCGCGCTATTGATGTCCCGCGCTTGCGGCTTGAATATTCGCGCGTCGGAATGCGATCGCCGATTGGAATTCACGATTATTACTCTCCGATTGACTCGACATCGCGCGAGCTACTTCACTTTTATCCTCGTTCGTCCTTCAACCGCGCGCGTCTCCACTTCCCTGATGTAGGTATCTCAAATATTCACATTTTCAGGCAGATTTTCAGGCTGTCAAACGCCGCTTACGCGACATTTAAGTCGTGAATATCTAAATTCGCCGCGCGCTCGACTTGGAGACGCCTGAATCGCGCGACTCAAAGGCATTTCAGCGACGTCGCGTGTGTAAAAAGCGCAACAGATACGGAGACGTAAATCTTACATATACGCCGATTGTCGCCGTGTTCCGTTCTTCGCGAACGCGCGCGGTGACGATTTTCGCGGCGCGGCGCGACTCTCCGTTTGCCGACGACAAACCGTCAGCTTAGCGGGATTAAAACGACTCGAATCGTCAGACCGCGAGATTGCCACGCGCGGATAAAGTCGCGACATATTTCTCCAGAACAACGGCCAACCTCTTCGACGCGACGCTGCTCCCTCGAGCAACCTCGAGGTCAGCATCCTCTCGCGGGTATCCCGAGAGAACGAGAGGCTGCAGCCGACGCGGAAGGGAAGGAACTTCGGTCGAACGAGCGAGTGGTCGGAAAAGTTGAGAAAACAACGGAAACAGGGTGTGTGTGTGTGTGTGTGTGTGTGTGTGTGCGAGAGAAAGAGAGAGAGAGAGAGAGAAAGAGAGAGAGAGAAAAAGAGAGAGAGAGCAGCACGGCGAGGGGTGCCTGACGAATTCGTAGGAACCTTTTAGTCCCGGCGGGACCACGCCAGAACAGATTATCCGTCCATTATTTCAGGGTAGGCGCAGCGATCGAGAGGGTGAGGTGGTGGTGGTGGCGGCGGCGGCGGCGGCGGCGGCGGCGGCGGCGGCGGCGGCGGCGGCGGCGGCGGCGGCGGCGGCGGCGGCGGCGGCGGTGGTGGTGGTGATGGCGGTGGCGGCGCGAGGGGCAGACGGGGTTTAACGCTCGGGAAGAGAAGCGTTCGGTCGGTTTGATGGAAAGGCTCCGCGCGATGCTGAGAACGAACGAACAACCCTCTTGCGGAAGAGCCCGCGGTGCGATAGAAATCCCCTTGACGATCATCGCGAATGACGGCGAACGCGCTCGCGATGCCTCTCGCGAGTCCTCGCGCGACACGCGCGATGCTGTGCGTCGTCCTCGCTGCGAGGAGAGAGCGAGAGAACGAGAGAGCGAGAGAGAGAGAGAGAGAGAGAGAGAGAGAGAGAGAGAGAGAGAGAGAGAGAGAGAGAGAGAGAGAGAGAGAGGACGCAATTAATATCGCCGGACCGGCTTTCGAACTCGCGGCTGCGCGCACGGCGCTCCCTCGTCCTCTCCCTCTCTCCCCGCCACGTTCTCGTCCTCTTCCTCTTTCGCGCACCTACACAAGAGCCACCCCCGGGCCTCCGCCACCCCTTTTCGCAGCGGGGGTGGCTCTCGTCGCCGCGGTCCCGAGCCTCTCAGTCGCGCCGAGAGCCCGCTTCGCTGCGGGGTGACCTCTCCTCTAGCTCGGCGAAGGTGCCTCCTCCGCGCCGGGTCCTCGGAGTCCTCGGAGTCCTCCGCCGGGTGTTCGCGCGAGCGGACGGTCATTCCGGGCGAGTTCGACGTCCGCGTGAGCCTCGAGTGACGTGTCGACCACGTCGAGGAGACGGAACCCGCTCAAGCGACGTCGCTGGCCTCGATCCTCTTCGGAGGACGATCGCCGCTCTCTCCGAGGAGACGCAGATCGCGCACGCCGTGAGCGGATGCAGAGGCGCTCGACACGAAGGAGAGATGTAACGAGAGTTCGCGGTGTTCTACGAGTCACTGGCGAGTCCTGTTGATGAATCGTCGATCGACCTTGAGTCGCTTCGCTGCCGTCGAAGGCGAACGGAGCGCGCTCGTAGATTCGCGCGATGCGAACATCGGGGGGGACGTGCACGTCTTCGTAGTTTCCCGACTGCTAAACGACGCGTGAAGAACGCGTGTGAGAGCCGGACGTCAAATGCAGACACCGCGCGAATAGTGAGTGTCGCGCGATCTGAAAGCAAGCCGCCTCCCGCGGACGACCACGAGAAGAGAAATCCAAGCGTCTCACGTCGCGCAGGAAAATCGAAACGGACCGCTATCGAGACGACAATCGAGCGTGCGAGACTCGCGACGGACAGTTAGTTAGCCGGCGTGTCGAGCCGAGCGAGCCAACGTTGGCAGTGGCCGACGTCAGGCCAGTCAAACTTAAGACTGTAACGTTTCTTAGCGCGTTCTGCTTCGAGAGGTACCTACCACACACGCCGTGCAGCTCCACGTCGCCGCGCCCTGCGTCGCAAAAGCACCGTCAACGAAGAGTGCCTAATCATCCGGCGGTCGTCGGTGATGACGGACGGCGACGCTGTGCAGCTTTTGATCACGATTCGAGGACCCTTGTACTCGCCGTAACTCGCGTCGACGTTGCGCGAAAGACGGCCTTCGAGCCGCGTAATCCTCGGAGGTAAGCTCCGCGTGCTCGTCAGGACGAGTCCGGATCGGAGAGAAAGGGAGTGACCGATCGATCGTAGTAATAAGGGAGCTTTGCGTAGAGGCGACCGGACCTGAAAAGCACGCCCGTCGTGCCGGAAAAAAAGGGTGCTCTCGTGGAGAGAAGTGGACGACGACCCTTCGCGAAGAAGCTCGTCTTACGGCCGAGTCCCCGAGGAGCGAAGAACGATCCTCTCGGGAGGGCATCGAGGCGCGTAAGAAGCCTCGCTGAGGGACCGTGCTCGAAGCAGACGAACCCTTCTTACCCGGCGAACAGTCGCGGAACAGGACGAGCGCGCGGCTCGGTCGAGAGTCCTCTCGACCTCGACCTCGGCCTCGCGACCTCGCGGAAGTGCGCGGGGGCTATTGTTTCTGGACGGGATTGACCCGTCATCGAGATATCGCTTCATGCTAATATCCCGGATAACTTGAGCAACGACTTGTTATCTTCGACGTCGCCGTCGACGCGCCAGTCCCACGCGCACCCTCTCCGTCTATCGTCGACTACCCACCCAGACGTGTATCGCATCCGTCTGGATCGTTACGGGAGATCGTTAAGAGAACCGCGTTACGAGCTAGCCTCGCAGTTGTAATTAAGGATACAATTAATGGCCCGTCAATTAAATATAATTAACTCGACGGTTAGAATTGCTAGCCTCCGTCTCTGCCAATTAGCGCGTTAGCGCCTTATCGATCATCGGCTGCCTTCGCGGCGTGAGCTCCGATTCGCTTGATCGAGACAATAAGAACGCTCGACGTAGGCGATCGTCGAGCGGACGCGCAAGGTTAAACCTCGAAATAGAGAGCCGTGCCGAAGAGAAAAACGAAGAGAGCGGCCGAGAAAGAGACACAGATAAGGAGGAAGACGGAGAGAAGGAGAGAGAGAGAGAGAGAGAGAGAGAGAGAGAGAGAGAGAGAGAGAGAGGGAGAGAGAGAGAGAGAGGGGGAGAGAGAACTCTCTCTCTCCGAGAGAGACGAGAGTAACTGGAGCGAACGGAAGCATCGGCTCGAGAAGAGTTCGAGAATCGAGATAACGCGTTAACGAGGGACGATTAACGACCTCCCGAAGGTCGATAATGTGTCGCCGCCTTCGGCGAGCTCGAACGATTCTCTGCGCTTTTCCACGTGACCACTCTCGATAAAGAGGCCGGTTGCGCTCCCGCAGTTGACTTTAATAGCGATATACGATCTGCGGCAAAAGAAAGAGAAAGAGAGAGAGAGAGAGAGAGAGAGAGTGTGTGTGTGTGTGTGTGTGTGTGTGACTCGTTGGGATTATTTATAGGACACACACCATGAGAACAGTTGCTCGTCGAAGCCCGTCGATCAGCGCGTTCAGCCAGTTTGTCGAAAAGAGTAACGGACCGGAGGAAACCTTCCTAGAGCTTCCTAGACAAGTGCTTTCACTTTCAACGTCGATTCGTCCAGCGCGACAGTGATCCTCGCGCGGCGAACGATTCTCTTCCTAGCTATCTCACTGCCACCACTGCGTTCCGCAGCTTGAGAATGCGATTCTTGGCGCTTTAGTCCAGAAACTCGTCCGCACGCTGCACAAGGACCAGCTACCGGCGAGGGAAAACGTCACAAACAGGAGGAGGGCGGAGAATGCCGGCAGGGCGCACGTGACGAACGGAGCTTCCCTCCAGATTTGCACGGTGAGTTTACTCGGATCTTGCGTTTGCCTCGAGCGTGAAAAATAGAGAGAGAGAGAGAGAGAGAGAGAGGGGGAGAAAGGGAGGGAGAAGGGGAGAGAAGGCGTGCGCGAATTTTCGCGAGAGCAGGTCGGTGGCGAACAGTAAAGCAAAAATGTTCGCGCACATGATGTTCATTTTTGCGAATTTTTCCTCGAAATTATCTCATGGCGTGGGGAGAGAGGAGGAGGGAGATACGGGGGTGACTTCCTTGTGGATCACACAGGAACGTCGCGAATATTCGCTCGAGCACTCAGGCGCGAGTTCGGGCCGTCACCGAGCGAGAAGCGCGACCGAGGCCCTCGGAGAATGCACGGAGAAGCCGAGAGTAATTAATGTTGCGTCGCGCGTAACGAGGCGCGCCTAAACCGCGATTCAAGCGGCACGCCGTTGATTCAAATAATGATCCAAATTAATTTCGCGAGTGTACGGAACGGAGCGATTGCGGCCTGCGACGACGTCGCCGCGCGGGAGAGCTCGCCCCGCTCGCGCGAAAGTAAGTCTCTTCTTTATCCGCATTACGTTAATTCGTATCGCGGGACGACCTGATGAGAGACAGCTGCTGCACGGAGAGCGAGACAGCCATTGTTTGTCACGGCACTCTCTCTCTCTCGATTCCGGTTGGGAAATTCGAACGGCTAATCATGTACACGCTTAATTAAGCGTTACTTCAAATTACATTTCCGTCAAACTCCGAGAAAAGTTGTGCATACTCAGCCGAGCGTGCGTGCGGAAAAAGAACGCCCCGGCTCGTGCGCAGAATCGCGCGCAGGGACAGACAGATAATTATTAATTATCGGCAGCGGTAATTAAATTTTGCTAATGAGAGACATGCTCATCGGGCCCTTTTGTCCGTTGAAGCCAACGGACACAAAGCCGATCGACCGCTTCTTCGTTCCGCCGTTGCACAATATTTTGCTTCCATCGCGACAACATTCCGCGCACACATCCGGCCGATCGACAGCGCAGCGAATTTGCAATTCGTGTTGCGAGCAGGAAATCCTAGTTGGACAAAAATCGCTGCCGACTCGTCGAGCATCTTTCCGCGCCTGTGTTTCGCGAGAGCGAGAACGAATAACTAGGATATCGTGGGATTAAGCGTGTATAATCGAATCTTTCCATCGCATAAAGGAGAAGAGGATACCGAGTACGTATTTCCGAGACGCTCTCGGAGTCCTCGAGTTAAGCAGCCATGGCGCGCAGAAGACCCGAGCGATAAACAAACTGACCAACTGCGCTCGATTATCCTCGCGGACAGCAAGGAGAATCGAGCAACTGAGAACACGAGTAATCGAGCGTGCTCAGTCAATTTGTTTCCTGCTTACGTTTTTGCGAATGCTATGGGCACTCCGGAGCGGAACGAGGCACGGCGGGCGCGCCTATCGATCTCACACGCAGCCGCGATTAATTATTTCAACGACGATAACGTTGCAAGCTCCGTAGGAAAGGCATTCACGACTCCGGCCCTCGGGGATGCCATGGCGGAAGCGCGCAGTTCCAACCACCCTACATATGTTGTGTGTGTGTGTGTGTGTGTGTATGTGTGTGCGGCAGGCTCGGTTTTCGCGCGCGTGCTTCTACCGAGCGCCGCGCCGCGACGCGACGCCACGAACGCGAACAGAGAGGCCTCAGATTCCACGGCGAGGCAATTTTGCCGCACCTGCGTCCGCGTGCGTGGCCAGGTCTACCGCGATATTAAGGACCCCGTGTCCTCGCTCATTACGCCACCTGAGAAAACCGCATCGTAGCTCCCCGGCTTATCTCCATTAGGCGAACGGGTATTCGCCTTCGCCGCCCCTCGACGTGGGCGTCCGTCTATATAATTCGCGAGAGAGCGAGAGCGCATATGCGCGCATATATGGGCACTCGTGTATTCCGCTCGTTAGAGACCTCCTTTCGGGCCGCGCCGGCCGGCGTCTTTAAACCGATACTCGAGGAGGGCCGAAATTGAGATGCGTTAAGCGCCGAGATTCCTTCGGCCGCGCGAGTCGCATCGAACGGTCGCTTTAATTCGACGGGCCGCTATATATATCGCGATGAGGCGAGGGATGATAATGTACTTTCCTTGTTGGCAAAGGAAATATATGATATTATATTATTTTGCACGTTGTGCAATATTCCTGCGGAAATATCGGAATGTAATACGAGATCCGAGCGAAAGCTCTGTCGTGTTTGCCAAATAAGACCGATGATGCAATTATTCGGGTCCGAGGTATTGATAATTTAATGTTGACTGGTACAAACGTCAGGAGAGTCTCCTGATTAAGGACTCTCTTGTACCTGCGACCAGCGGCGGCTGGAGGCCAACGGACGGCCTCTCTCGCTCGCGGCAACGATTACGACGATTTTATTTTCGCTTTTCTATTCGAGCGATCGCGAAGTGCACGCGAGAGCGCCCGCCGGCGCGGCGGCTTGTAGAACGGTCTGTCCCCGCTGATTATCCGGAAGATAAACACGCCCTTCTCGCGTGCGGTCGCGTGATAAGTGTATTAATAATTTACAAACTGGAAACACGGAGTCGACAGCTGAAACAGCGTGTGTGCATGCACGTTGGCGAAATTCAGCTCGGCGAGACCGTCTCTCCCGGCTCGTTGAACCCGTGCGCGGAGATCTAATCGCGAGGAACCCCCCGGCGGATTTTCCAATTTTTAATTCAGTTTTCCGGAATTAATGGAAATTTCACATTTCGCGCGGCAAACATTTCTCGCTTTGTCGATGTCGCTATTATTGAAGTCGATTACATCGAAAATCAATTGCGTTAGGAGTTTCTATGCTTTAATTGAATTAATTATGATGCCGAGATATATATATATATATATATATATATATATGCGATGACAGTAAAATTTAATTTTTAATTCACCCGGCTACAGAGGGCTCATTTTGAGCATCGGATTTTTACTGCCCCGGCCGGTTTTCTTCCGCCATGCGCTCGTATCGTGTGCAAAGCAATCTTATTACGTTCGATTTGCGTTCGTCGTCGGACGTCTTCCGAGCGGATCGACACGATGATAGACCCATTATTACTCATTCATCTTTTGATTTAATAACAATGCATAATAACGGCGGAAATAAATAGCCAATTAGATTGTCTAATAGTCCGGCAAAAGCGGTATAATACAGCGGTGTTTCTTCAAAAGAAACCCTCGCGCCCTCTCGTAATAAATTCTTACAAAAGGAGCCCGTATAATAAGATTTCCCTCTCCCTCCCAGCCTCCCTTTACCGCCCACCAACCTCGCTCACTCCTCTACGACGATAACTTTGCATTTACGTAAAACACGTGCCCGGGTATAACCGGGGTCGTGGAATTTTCAATTTATCGAGCAAATATTTACAGTAAAGATTCTAGTGGTACGTATTAACGAACAAATTATAGCGAGGCTGACAGAACATCTTACAACGTGTTGGCGACGCGCCCTGTGTTTTCGTTTATCGTCGGGCGGATAAGCGTAAGAATATTGACACCGATGCCTCATTAACACCTTTTTCCCTCTCACCCCTCCCTGACTGTCCATAATCGATATTCGAGTCGACCGTTTCGTCGTCGTCAGCGTCGAAAATAAATGCGCGCGAGCCTGAAACGTGTCCCAAACAAGCGATGTCGTAAGCAGAGCGCGCGGCCGGACAACGGCAGGAAGTAATAAGTTTCCCGAAACGAACCTGTTTACAAGCTCCTTTACACGACAATCGAATTTTCCGAGATACCACCGCGTGTCGATTCGGTCGCGCCAAGGTCGGTACGAGGATCTTTACCTTGGCGTTTTTAATACCTTATTTGAAATTTTAAGGACTGGATGGGAAAAAGAGAGAGAAAAAAAAAATATATATATAGAGATAAAGAGAGAGAGAGAGAGAGAGAGATAAAGAGAGAGAGAGAGAGAGAGAGAGAGACGCGCAATATGATAAGTAAAAGCGGTTCCCTCCGAATTGGATCCGAATTGGAAAATTTCGTCAAATGGAGTCGCGAAGGAGCAGAGCGTGAAGATGCGCAAGGAAGGACGAGGATTTTTTCCAACGTAGCGCCACAATGTTATGACAGAGATCACTTTTTCCCATTTCGGCTGATCAGAGTGGAGATTGAAATTTTCCACCAAAGGACACTCAAAGGACACTTAATCGAAGAACGATGCTGAAATCTTCGGAGGAGATATCAGCCAGCGTCAGCCACGGATCAAGCAAGGAATAAACGCGCGCGTTCGAAAGCCACTTTGTCAAATGGAGAGATGGTGAGCTTATTTTCCTCGAGTGATTATTTTGTAAATTCGACAACACACACACGCACAGCCGGGAAGCGCCACACACGCGTGGGCGGCAGCGTCTATAATCCGCCGAGCATTAATCACGCGCAAATCACCGGAGCTTATTTTTCCCCCGTGTGTTCTTTCGACACAGCGGCGTCTCCCTGACGGTTTCGTTCACGCCCGTGCCCGTAAATCGTCTCCGAACGAGTTCGTCCACCGTGAAATAGGAGGTCGGCCTCACGGCTCACGCGGAAACCGCGCCGCGAGCGGAGGAGGGTCGGCCGCGCGGCTAAAGACCGCGCGTTAATCCAGCCGCTAAGTATTATTTAGCGACGGCGAGCGGTGACAAGTCTATCTAATTTATACCCCGACCGAACCAAGGTGCCCTGCGCGCTCGTCGCAAAAATAAGTACTCGCTGCGAGAGTCGCGCCCGTGAGCGCGCGAGCGAGCGCTTGTTGAGTCGCCGTGGACGTCCTGGAGACGTTCCAAGTGCGGCTTCGGCAACACGAGCGCCGGGTCGAAGACACCGCTGCACCCAACCGGGTTACCCAACCGGGCTCGCAAATATTCCGACGAGTCACGTCGTCCGCGTATTTCCAACGAATTGGGACAATACGAAGTAACCGGAAGGCTTCTCTTCGACGTTCGTGAAAGCCCGCTCTATTCGAAGCGTCCGAGCTTCTAGCGTGAATACACCACCCGTGAGCGGAAAAGCGAGCGCCGAGCGTGTACCCGCTCATTTCTTTCGCGGTCGTGTACAAAGGAACATAATTATGCTTTAGAGAGGTAAAACGGGACGTGATAGCGCGAGCTGCCAACTGTTATGCGATTGCGTGTTAAAGCCGAGGTTACACCTCGCGATTCCTCCATTGACGACGCGCGCGCGCGCGAGACGACGAGCCGGCACATTTTTCGCGCGCGCGGGGTCAACAGTCACCTGAGAATTCCGAGCGGAACGCCTGGATAATAAATCATCGGAGTGGAAGCGCGTTATTTTAGCATACACCGCTTCCACCGGTCAGATTTACCGTGTATCGACTCGATTCCGGCATATGTATCGATACCGCACCGCACCGCACGCGCGCGATTTATCGCGTAACATTAATACGGCGGCAACGCGCGTGAGCGCGTCTCGCGCGCGCGTTTCCGCCGCCGTCGAGCGGTGAATTCCGCGCTTGCACTACTTGCGTGTCGAGCTCCTCCGTCGAATAAACGCAACTGCGAAAACCGGCTGCTGCTTTCGCGGTAATTATGCGAACGAGGTTATCGACCGGTGCGCAGCCTGGGTCGACGCCAAAATAACTGGATTTTCGGGAAAACAACGCGCTGTGACCGACGATTATTACATATTTATCGCACGTTATACAGTGAACTACATACAAACGTGCGGCCGTGCGCTCGCAAGCGCACGCGCGCGTAATTAGCCAGGTACAAATGATGCGACTATTACGTTTATAATAACGCGTTATAATTACGGGATAATACAAATAATTGCTCGGCTCGTTAATCTGCACTTCCGCACTCCAGTAATGAAGCGCTATTAACGAACGCCTTTCTACCTTTATCATTATACTCGTGTATCACGCGTGACGGACTTGGACGGATCTATCCTTATGACGTTGTCTTAGCGTTAACGACGCGCCCGAAATTCACACTCATCGTGCGTGCCGAAGAGAAGAGTATCTTGCGCACAAATACATTTCTCTCTAGTACCGATACGAAAGATTTCTTTCTTTCAATTTCTGATACAGCCAACGAGTCAAGCCGCTGAAACAGAGACGCGCTCTGCTCTTTTTTAATAAAGTACCGTGCGGTACGATACGACTCACAATTACACGGGGATAATGAGACTCGTGCACAAACACGTCGAGCCGTGTCTGGAATTATTACACGGGCTCTTCTGCGTGGCGGCGCATTTCACCCTCTAAACCGACTCGTCCTCGAGCCGTCGCGGTCGAACTCCAGTCGTCTCGGAACGACAGCTTCCCGGCGAGCTTCGACGCAGATTTCCCCGTGCTTGCGGCTCGAGTGCGTGTCTGCTCGTCTCACTCGTTTTGTTTGCGCAACGCGGTTACTCGAGTGAACCACCGAGGGTCCAACACCGCGACACCAACTCCGGCCTTCCCCGAGCTCTCTCTCTCTCTCTCTCTCTCTCTCTCTGTGTAGTATAAGCTCGATATTAAGATACAAGTCGAGGAACGGATCTATATGGAAGCTAACGAAATACATAATCTTGTTCAGAAACATTTCCCTGTTGTTTGCGGTGCGTAAATTTTAACACACACACACACACACATACAAATATATATATATATATATATATATAGAGAGAGAGAGAGAGAGACAGAGGAAATAAAACGCACATGGCATTATAATTTTATACTTCGCTAACGATATTCTGCTAAGAAAATGCTGCAACTCTTGAGATCGTGAGATCTTAATGTTGCCGAAAAAGTCAAAAAATAAGCGAATGATCGAAAAAATTGCTGTGATTCAAAATTACGAGTCGATAAAACGAGAAATATTAGCCCCCTCGAAAAATCAGGTCCGTCCCTGCACGGGGAAGAAAAATGCGAGAGGAAGAGTTAGGCTCAGCCTCCGCAATCAAAGGACGATCTACGCCCCTTAATGACTGAGTGACTGTTGCTGCTCCTTCATTCGTTTCGCGGGGTGTGGTGGTTCGTTCGCGTTGCATGGGGTTGAAACAGCTGCGAGTGACACCCCTATGCTTGTACCTTGTGTCGCGGTGTTGCTTTCCACTCCTTCTCCCTCTTTCTCTGCCTCTCCTTCTCCTCCTTCTCCACTCTCTGTTTCTCACATACACACACGCAACGCACACTCTTCCTCTCTTTCTCGCTCTCTAGTTGAGCCCTTGTCACTCTCCTGCTCTCTACCCCTCCCTACTTCTCTCGACACCCCCATACATAATTACCACGACTACCACTTGTGCCTGAAATTTGCATTATCGAACCGCCCTCTCTCGTGCGAGGGCGGAGCCAAAATCCTGCAACGCGATTATTAAGGAATCAATCACACTCTCTTTCTCTGTCTCTCGCGCGCTCCCCTTTTCCCCCTTTCTTTCCCTCTTGTAGGCGAGTCCTCGTCGAACGAGGGACTCGTCGAGTGAGTACCGTCATCGCGCGATTCCATTGTACTCACTAATAGGATTTCAGGGTGTTTCAGCCGGTTACTTCATTGACGTTATTTCAACGGATCGAGTCGCAAGCCGCGCCCAGAATTCTGAAGTGGGAGATTATCCGCGGAAAATTCGAGCGATCTCTCTCTCTCTCTCTCTCTCTCTCTCTCTATCTCCATCTCCAATGGTGTCTCCTCTTTTTAGATTTTCGCTTCGTCTCGATAAATTTAATTGTGTGTGTGTGTGTTTTCGCTCGTTACGCGTATATATAGAAATAAACTTCGCGATACTTCAACGATAATTGCCGTCGCAACGAGGGAAACGACATTACGGTAGTCAATTCATTCGACAAACTGCCGAAGCGACAATACCATTGAGCTCTCTTACTATCTGCTCATCCAATTTTTCAACTTCCCTATTACCAACGTTTTCGCTCTAGTGTTTCGTTCTAATTGTCTGCTTTATCGCTAATGGTTTTACAACAAACAAATTGTCCTGCCAGAGGATGACGGAGGATTCATCGCGCTTGCGGGGTAACGACCTCGCGTGTACAACACACCATCACCGTTGGAAATGAAAACGGATAATTGTCATAAACGACACAAAAATTTTACAATCTCTCTCTCTCTCTCTCTCTCTCTCTCTCTCTCTCTCTCTCTCTCTCTCTCTCTCTCTCTCTCTCCCACGTCAACCCGAATTAATAACAATCACGATAAAACCGCACGAAAAAGAAGAATATCTCGCCACTCTCGCGGTATCGACTCGACATACCGCGCTTCGTTGTTCGTCGGTCAACGGACGCGTCTCTTTTCATCGTTCCCCATAAAAAAGCCGTTCTTAGCTCCCTCTCGCGCGGCGAGTTTGCCCTTCGCTTTTCGAATCCATTGGACGTTTCTTCATTATTCATAGACGCCCGCTGTTGCGCGTCTCGATGTGTAACCATTACGTGGGAATAAAGGCGGAAACCGGATTCGTCCGCGACGCTCTCTCGGCCAGAGCCGCGTACATTTGAACGTGTGGGTGATATTCCGTCGTGGCGGCCGAACGGAATTCTCGTAACCCTGTGTCGCGTGTGGATCGACCGGACGCGCACCGGTCGTTATTTATTTTACGCTCTTGCCCCTCTCCCCTCTCCCCCCGCACCACCGAACATTCGGCTTTTCGAAGCTCGAACGCGGAGGCGTCTCGTCCACTCGAGCCGCGCGGGACGTCTGTCTCGTCGGTGTCCCCCCTCCTCTGCCCACACAAAAGTCGCACGTCAGTTATTATTCCGATGGATTTTAACGAGACACACGCTTATTGATGATCACAGTGCAGTCGCGATTTATCAATTGCAATTATGCAATTCCATCTCCCTCCTGCCTTTTGTTCACCTCGAAACTCTCACGCGATGAGAATAATTATATCTCGCGTGTTACGCGGTAAAACCGTGTTTTCTATTAAATAAATATTAAGTTCTAATATTAAGTTAAATTCTATTAAGTAAATAAATTCCGTTCACACCTAACATCGGCTGCGATTTGCCAGATTTGGACTGGCCGTCAATTTCAAGCTTCCGTGTTATTGTCAGGTCTCTCCGCGCTTCGAATCTCGTCGTTCTCCATTAATTGCCGGAGAGCTAAGCGGTGATTATGCGACCGATGATACGGTAATCAGGGCGATTGCTGGCGCACATATATTTCACCTTATTTAATTGGCTCTCCATTGAGCGTGAATGTAACTTGTTAAATACTAACACAGTTCGTGACATTTTGCGCGTAATGCATAGCGCGCGCATATGTTAATTAATGAGACATGTCGATTGATACAACGGATCAGAGTATCGTAGCGTCGATCCGACCGTCGTCGAACCTGCGAAGAATCGTCTTCCTCCCGAAATCGAGTATCCTTCGTCGCTCGCGAGAAAAGAGCCGCGGTCTCTCACGTCGTTCCGCACTTCGCGGTCTTCGGGCTTTCGCGCGACGACCGCGACCGCCATGCGTACGCGCGCGGCTAAAATCGAATTAAAGGAATAATAATAACGCATTCTGCGCCTTCGTTACGGACATTGTTCGGCCGAGAGCGCGGCATCTGTGCCGCTCTATGGGGTTTCCACGGCGCCGTTTCACAGTGAGCCCCGCTCCACCCCCTTTGGCCCGTCCGACGCGAAGTCCGCGTGGAAGCGCGCGTGGTGGCGTATCGTAAGGGCGGCGAACGGTCGGGTTCGAGCGAAATGAAACTGATATGTATGTAAATCACTCCCATATCTCTATGTATGAGGGTGAAAATGTTACACATAGTCGCGCGTACGCGCGCGCAAAATACGCGCCGTTACGCAGACACCCCGACTCGCGCGCGAGCAGCGCGACTTCGCTTGCTCGTGACTTTATTCGGCCGTAAACAAAGCGGGGCTGTATCGTGCCCGAAACGAATTCGTCTATCGTCCGTAGTCGTCGATCGTGCCGCGGATCGATCGACCATCGTCGACGAAAATTGCGGTTCGCTCGACAAGTTATGTTGGCGAGTTCCCACGAGAGGCGCCCGCGCGCGCGCGCGCGTCTCGTCGAAATAAATTAAACGGTAAAGACAAATATCTCCGTATGTTTTCTCCTTATCTTCGATGGTCGTGTCGCTCGAGCTGATTTGCAATTTGCGACTTGTTATCTGCGTGTCCTATCGTCGATTGTTCAGTAAATTATGTTCGATAGCTCTTACGATAGCTCTTACGTGTGCGCGCTACTTTCACGTTCGTTTCCTCCTTTCGTGAGCGAATTCCCGCCGATCATTCGTTCGTTTGCGATTCATTCGTTTGATTCGTTATGATTGTCCGCGCAATATTACTTGGGTTTGAACCCGACGAAGAATGAATGCGCGGCGTGGACGCGGCTTAACATCCGGCGTGACGTGATTTTTGCGGTGGGTACACGTCATCGCTTCCTACGGATGTTTTGCAAATTCAACATCGCGAATAAAAGATTACGCCCCGGTGCGCCGCCGCAGCCGGCATCGCAATTCAATACGATCAGCGGCGTGCCGATGCAGGCATTCGCGGAATTACCGGTGGTTATTATCAGAGCCGCGATTGTCGTTGTTATTAATCAGTCGTTAACGCTCCCCGATACGTATATCAAAATTTATGCCGAATACCTTGCGTACGCACGGCGTACGCGTATGTTATGAGAATGTACAGACGCGTTTGGCAAAAGCGAGCATAATAAATAGCGAATACGTGGTTACGAGAACAATCGAAATTTTAGAATGGAGATGAAAAATCACGCGGATAGTCGGCATGAATTATACGTAAAACACAGCGATATATATACGTGATATTTGCGTATGCTGCGTACAAATTCGAAAGCACTCGCGGAGGCAAAGAAAAAAGAATAGAGAAACGCAGTGAAAGTTGCATTCTGTTGGTGTGAGAAATAAAGAAATTAATACAATGCAATTACGCTGCACGACATTTGCACGACATTTCGTCACCTTCAAAGCGCATAATTAATTAATGAGTTAATAATTATTTAAAATTGTACATGTATAAATTCGAAAGATTGGATTGGAAGAAGTTGTGCAATATAAACACATAGACTTGATATATTTGACTAAATCTTTGAGGTATGTCTTACGTCGATACTCACGATGCCTGTTATTAAATTATGTCAACAAATTGACGATACATCTCGACAAAAAGTCACTCACATCCGGCACGAGTGCTTCCATCCATCGTCCATCTGGGATTAGAGAGCGTGCGCCGACGACTCGCCTGCGCGACAAAGTCGCCTTTATCGTTATTTCCCGAAAGAAGCGGCGTTTACGTATCGCCGCTCCGGCTTCTCCTCTGCGCAAACATCGCTTCTCCGAGAGACCGATTGTCCCGAGTTATCGAGCTGTACACTCAGAGTGTCGACTGTCATCGGCTTCGAATGCAACAACTGCCGTTTGTTCCCGGTAGTTGAACGTGCTATCGGTCGTCTCGCATGAACGCGCCTTCGTTATCACAGTGTAAACGCGCGTGGAGCGATATGCGATCGCCAAGCTGTTATACGTTGCTGTCGCAACCGATCCCGTAACGTTAATCGTCGCCCTCGAGAGCCTGTTCCCCGGACCGACGTGAGTTCGCACACGCAAGGAACGCGGTGTCGTTTGCACGCGACGTATCCGGTACAATGCGCGGCTGGACCCGCGACTACTTCGAGATATCGTGCTAGGCATTCGTAAAGGCTGAGACACGGCAGCCGATAAATTTCGAGTCAATTGTGTTTTAACGAGAACGTCGAGACGTCGTGTATGCTCAGGGTGAAAGTCAGTTCGGCTCGGAAGTTTGCTCCCGCGACTCTTGCTGATTCCAGACGATGACAATTACATGTGCGATTTGTGCGAAAATAAGACCTTTCTCTGGCCGAGAGAGAGAGAGAGAGAGAGAGAGAGAGAGAGAGAGGGAGAAAAATTCAAGCCCAAGTCGAAGTTTCGCGATTCTCAAATAAAATCTGTCGAAACTAAATGGGATCGAGCGAGATTGATTTGATCTTGAGTCGCAATTGGAAATACGAAAATCCGCGGAGAAAAAGTCACAATACGTCGAGAGATTATCCACGAAGAGAGATTATTGTTCGTAATTCATCGTTAGAAAGCAAAAAGACGATAAAGCCGTGCCCGCCGTGTTATACATATAAATAAATATAGTTTCCGTTACTAATCTACTTTCCATAAACGGAGTCGCGACTTCTCGTCGAATGGGAGGTAATTGGCCGCGTGGGGAGTGCCGATCGCGATAAATAGGAAATTCCGTGCTGAACAACTTCTCTCCGGATCTCCAGAATAAAATAAAGTCACCGGCGCCCCGAAGGGCGAAGGGCGAAGGGCGAAGGGCGAAGGCGTAGTTTCCCTACGCCACACGGCTACTTTCTCGCTTACAAGCGCCGACTTCCCACTCACCGAAATTACTTTCGCGCAATCGAATCCGATTTCGAGTCGCGATGACGCTGTCGCGCCGCGAGGGTCGAGACAACGAGCTCTTCAGAGACGCCCTGCAATACACTCGACGCGAAACGGGATTAACCGTAGGAATAGCAAGTTCGAGCTGCCGAATAGTACGTAGGATTTTCCCCCTCGCGTCTCGCGGTGACTTCATCTCGACTCCATGTGACTTTTGCATCGTACATTCGCCGATAATTGGCCGAAATTTTCGCACGTGCGGCACAATGAACCGGTCGGAATTTTTTGATATCACTCTTAAGGACGAATTTGTCCGACAACCGAGAAGATTCTCAACTTGCAACTTTCGATATCCAGAAGAGAAGAAGAAAGACTAATTGTACGTCTAAAATACAAGATTATTAAACACGCTAATTAGCCGAATGATAGTTTTGATGCAATTTATCATTTATTATCACACACGATATGAATTATTTGGCGATTTTGGTAAATACATGCATATTAAATCTTCTCGATTTTCTCATACAGGATACTGTATTTTATGTGTATGTAATATTAACGCGATCATATATTTTAGAAGAATTTATCGCGAGACCAATTACGATATTAATCAACACGAGCAGACAGCAATTTGTTAGCGTAATATATTCAACGAGCGGAAGCTGGTCTTTTCCCAGGGTAAATAAAACACAATAAAAAAATAAAACACTCCCCAATTTTTCGCTCTCGACTCGCTACGAGAGCGAAGAAACATTCTCTCGTCGCGTCGTCGGGCAAACAGCTTGAATAAACGCCCGTGATTGGATCGGATGTATGCGCATCTGGCTACTAAATAAGGGGAGGGCCCCATTTTTTTTTTGTTCATCGGCTGTATCAGCCAGAGATCGAGCTACCACCCCCTCGCGAATCTCCAGCTTCGTCGCGGCGTGCCCTTCTTCCTACGTAAATTCGGTCAGCCTCCCGCGTTTCACTGTGGCTTCGCCCTGCTTCATCCCCCATTCATTCGAAACCGATTTCCATCATGGGGTGCAATGACGTTACGTTAGCAAGCTCTTTCTTCTTCACAGACTCGATACCATCGAGGGAGGGGGAGGGAAGTCTCGATGAAAAGTGGTGGGTAGCGACAAGGTCTATCTTTTTTTCGAGGCGTTTGATATATAACTCAATCTAAAGATCGACTCGGATATAACCGGTGATTAACGAGATTCGAGATGATACAAAGTGTTTCGCAACGCTCGCAGAAAATTCAAGGAATACATGTATATTCCCTTTCGGCAGACTCGCTCAGGCTCCGGTCTTATATCTTCCGCGAAAATTTTAACCGAAAATTTTAACCGCCGAATTATAATTATAAAGTTACATGTAACTGTAAATTAATCCACCCCTTCTCCCATTCAGACAGATTGAGTTTCAACAACGCAAACGGCGGGATTTTATTACGTAATTTTAGATGAGTTTTATCTCACGAACGATGTAAAGTATACAAGTCTTCGTTAAAGTTCGAAATTGAATCTTTAAGCGTTACAACAGTTCTCGCTATCGTATTTCCGTGTAAAACAAATAAAGGCTGATCGCGATATTCACTTTCGTCCACCTTCCTCTTTAGAAACGTCTGTGCTTTTGCAAATACTATAGAGCCTATTTTTGATCACGGGACACCTTAGATGCAAGTGGAACGCACCGATTTGTTCGTTCGATTTTTACACTATCGCCGATAAGTTTGGCTTGCTCGTATCTTCACACTCGCAAACGCGGCATTTTCAATCGCGAAGCGAAAACCGCGGATTAAGCATCATCGTGCGAAATCTCCGCTGCGCCCTCGCGATTCCACCCTCCTGTTAAAATCCCCATAAACTGGAATATCGCGACCGACCGATACAACATCGGATTACTCCTGCGGTCATCCCTCGTGTTTTCGCGCGCTCGCGCCGTCTCGCCGCTCGCTATTTCTACTTCTGTTGCCGGCGGCAGGGGGCTCGAGCGATCTTCGCTCGGCGGAAAACAACGCGTCGAATAATTTATTGGCGGCGGGCCGGAGTTGGCGAGAGAGCGAGCGAGGGCGAGACCACTCCGTTATCTATCACGCCGAACGCGCCACTCGTTCAAGAGATACAATACAGGTCCGTTCAAACCGAAAACGAAGCTGCGAAATAATTGAGCAGCGTCTATGAGGCGGTGTATTCTCGCCTCAAAAAGGGAGAACAAAAAAAAAGAAGAAACGCAGAAGAGAGTGAAGCGTAACATCCGCGATGAAACATTCGCTGCGCTTTAGAATTCCCTTAACCCTACGAACCATGGGCGTTCCTTTTGTTTCAACCCTGTTTCAACCTCCTTCCGACACTTTCAATCAAGCTCTCACGTTTTTCTAGAATATTTTCGCACCGTTGGAGAAACGTATTCCTATTTGTACGCTGTCTTTCTGCGCGGGTGTGCGCGTGTGCACTCTACTCTACGTATAACGGATCTCTTCTCAATAGAATTGAAAGTTCTTCGTTCTCCTTTGAACCGCGCCGATGAGCACGATCGAGGGAAATGATAAATTGACGACGCGACTTAATGCCGATCCGGTCTCTCTAAGACGCATTTGTGTCACGTGGAATGAGGAAGGGGCTTGGGGCTTGGCAGAAGAGGTTTAACGTTGAGCTAAACAAACGAAGACATTACCGCGCGCGCTCATGTGTGCGCGTTGCCGCGTTAAAACGACGTTTCAGCGAGATTACTACGCGCGGCTGTCGAGGCGAGGGTGGTTCTCCGCGGACTCTCGCGCCCCCGCCAAGTAAATCACGTCGCGCACGACGACGGCCGGGAGGATTTTTCACCCTGCACTATACGTAGGTCGCCGCTAGCGCGAATATCTCTTCACCGCGCGCTGCGCCGGTTTTCTTATCGCCGGCGCGTGATTCTTTTGGGAACGGCCTGTAACCGCATATTCGTCACCGAACAGTCGGTCAGTGGGCACGTATGCCATTTAACGGAAGTAAGCCGGGTAACGTACGGCGGAGCTTGGACGAGAAAGTAAGAACTTTTTCTAGAATCGGTCGCTGTGTGTGTCAGAGAGAGAGAGAGAGAGAGAGAGAGAGAGAAAGGGGGGACGGGACACGGAGTAATTCCAAAACTTAAATTGAAAATTTTTCGAAGGAGGCATCCCCCCTCTAGATTCCCGGCGATATTTCGAGTTCGCTTTCCCGTTTCGGAATTCGGATTACGTTTACGACCGGGTAATAAGTTGCCGCGACACGTACATTCCCTCCGCGTATTTCTTGTTTCCCTTTCCGAAATAAATTACGGTTACAGACGAGCGTGTGGGAAAATAACGTCAGGGCGTTCCCGGGCGCTCCCAAAGGTACGACTCCTCCTTTGACCATCTTCTCGCCCTCCAAAGTCATTCTTTAATATGGCGTAACGCTATTTTCGCGGGCTGGGAAGAGGGAGGGGAGGGGAGGGAGCAGTCCAAGCGGGCCCGTCGCTACAGCGGGGTTTACACTGTTGTTCTACGAATGATTTCCGCTCCACCTAATCCTCTTCGGTCAGGAGGAAAGCGGGAAGCGGCGATCCTCGGGAGAAAAGGTGAGGGTGGGTGAGGGACGACGAGAGAAAGAGAAAGAGAAGAAAATCGCGAACGAGGAGCGGCGGCTAGACGCGAGGGGGAGGGGGAGGAGGAGGAGGAGGAGGAGGAGGAGGAGGAGGAGGAGGAGGAGGAGGAGGAGGAGGAGGAGGAGGAGGAGGAGGAAACCCTGCTCGTTCTCGCCTCCGTTTTCTCGAGGGACCCGAAGGTGTGGGGTCGAGAGATATCGCAACAGAACTAATCAACGCGAGGCGGGAGCGATTTCTCCGTCGTTCGCCCCCTCGCTTCCCCCTCCACATCTGGGGTAAAAAATAGTTCCGGGCGATAATATCACCGGGCGAAGAGATAGAATCCGCCTCGCTCCGCCGCAGCCCCCTGAAACGGTCCCGCCGGGTTCCCGTGGGATTCCCCCTGCCCCCGCCTGCCGCGTCTTAATCATGGATTTAAAAATGTTACAGTGCACGGCGTCGGCGTTGTCTCGGATTATTGATCCGCGGGTCTATCGTTCTCGAATGTTCGCTTTCTAATCGGCGGTCCCTCGGCGACTCGCGAGAGCGATCGAAGCGAAACACGCGCGAGAGAACTCCTCGAGGAAGTTACAGACCGAACCGAACGTCTCTCGTTTTTATTCAAGTCGGGCGGCAGCTTCGCATCGGTCGTAATAAAGCGCCGCGATATAACGAGCCTTACGTCGTTGCGCTCCGGGATTTAAAGAGAGTCTCCGATGAGGCGCAAGCCCTACGAATGGGGGATGTCGAAAGACAGGGCGGGGAGAGAACCGCGCGAGATGAAACTGCGGAATAATAATACGTAACGGAGGGATTTCTCGCGAGGAGGAAATTGGACGGGGAATAAAAACGGAATGTAAATATCAATGTGAAGGAGCGAGACGGCGAAAGCCGCGACCGCGACAAGACGCCGGCAAGATCTCACGTGTGCCCCGTGGTGATTCCCGTTTCGCGACGGAACGGCGGATGGGACCTAAGCAAATTCGAACATCAGCCTCGCGACCGCGACTCACGAGAGAGAAGAGCGGGAAGAAGCTCTCCGAATGCTCGACGCGCAAAACAGTCGAGTCCCGCGACTCCGTGGCGGCCTCGCCGCGCCGCCGAGAGTTTATGCCAACCGATAACCGAATAGCGTGATTGTTCCAATGTTTACCGGCTGCGATTCGAGCTTCAAGACCGTTACAGCCGTTCCGCGCTAAATACGCAATGCGCCGCGAGTCCCGGTATGTAGAATTGCACAAAGCGTCGTAATTAACTCGATCAGCGAGCCATCGCGCGCTCGCGGAACCAATTCGTATCTTTGTAACGAACTCATCCGGTCCGGACTAATGACCGGCCCGGCAAATCGGTTAAGTACATACTATGCCCTTCAACGGTTAGCGCAACATGTATGTATACACGGTGCGCGCGCGCGCGCGCGCGTGTGTGTGTGTGTGTGTGTATACGTACATACATATACGTTCGTGTAAATTATCGTTACCAGCCGTGTAGCTCTGGTAAACTCACGCTAGTTCGCGCATAATTAATTCGGCGTTTCGGCAATGCAAGTCGCAAAACGCGCGCGCTCGCACGTAACGCGTGCGAGCGCGCACGCAGCGAACCGCGGTCGCGAGTTCGATCGATTCGATCGGTACGACTCGAGCCTGCTTCGGAGATATGCTTATTCGACCGTCTTTGCGCGCTCACCCGGCCGAGAAAGGGACGCAAACTGGGCCATGTCTTCGAAACTGTGAACGTCTAAGGTGTGTACACGTAATTAAGGCAGTATTTAGTACACTCGCCGATGCGATGCATGTCGGTAACCGGATGAGCGTGCGACTGAGACGCTTCGCGCCTGAGCACATCATCCCCTTTCCTCTCTCTCTCTCTCTCTCTCTCTCTCTCTCTCTGCTGCATACTCTCTTTGAAAGCACCAAAGAGATGGGAGTGCGAGTTTATTACGAGCAAAAAACTGAGATCTTAATGAGTGTCATGTAGATCCACAAATACTAATGAATTCCGTCGATATTACGCTCACGACGTTCCTATAATAAACTCGTGCGCGAATTAACGTACGCTACGCAAACATTATCAACGCAAACTCTCCCGAGCGCTTTTATATTAATTAAACTCTTGTATTGATGTTACGAATATATATCGCGTCTTCTGCGAGGTTCGATGCACTTCTATTTCTCGACACGGTACTTTTCAATTGTACAGTGCATTGCATTAGTGCCTTTTATTGCATATGAAGGGAACGTTAATTGATGGGTTAATTGTTGGTTAATTGGTCGAGTTCGAAAGGTTAATCGATGTGTTGCACGTAATGCCAGTCTTTTTCTGAGAATCGATAATCGCGAGTAAGTAAATAAACGCGTTGTTACGCGCGTACTCTTTATCGCTGTATTATATCGTTGGGTCAATTAGAAAAGGGAAATTTTAATTAGGTTTCTTTGACACCCTACTCTTTTCTTTCCTTTTTTAGCAATTTTATCGAGAATCGTGATGTCGATAGTGAAACGTGTTAAAGCAGCTGCTTTGCTCGTTGAATACAAAAAATACTTTCGAATGGAATGACTTTTTGGAACTTTTTCTCTCTGTCTCGCATTTCACGCGTTAAATATTCGCTCTCGCCGCGCTCTAGCGCGAATATAAACAAAAACTGCTGGATTCGGCATACCGAAGTGCTTTCCTCGTCGGGGATAAGGGTTAATCAGGAAAAACTCGGACGGATCTCGGCGAAATAGGGGCGCTCTTCAGACGAGGCGATTTTTTATTGGCACTCGACGATCGACCGGCCGATTGAAGCGGGTTGAAAGTTTCCGCCGGTTCCTCTCGAGCCTCTCCTCGCCTTCGTCACACTTCTCACTTTGAGCCACGCCAGCCCCTCCCCCCCCCCTCCGATCTTCTGCATCCCCGCGTGTACCCGTCATTCGCACGCTAATTCGTGACTCAGCCGTGCAATTAATCAAGTTCGTTCGCATCGTCTAGAGTTTGCGGTCAACTCGTTGCGATCTAAGTAACGCGTGACCTCGCGACGCCGCAGATGTGAATTCAGAACGTTCTCGATTCAACAAAACGCTAAATCGAAGCTCGCATTTGAGAATTCATTGAAGAATGCGCGATTGACGAACGAAATTAACGTCTAACAGAATATCTAACGCGTGCGCGTGTTAGTGACAGTTCCATCAGTGTAACCGATGTTTGCCGCGTGTTTTACGATTTTTCATGTTTATTGAAAAATTTTTATACATTTGTTAGTGTGAGAAAATTTCGCTTACGCTCCTGCAATAACGAGTTCTTTTCTTTTTTTTTTTAACAATTTTATCGAAATTTATCGAAAATCATGACGTTGATGAACGTGTTAAAGCAGCTGCTTTGTTCGGCGAATAAAATACTTTCGAACAAAGTGATTTCCTCGATAAGCAATATTAGTTATACGAAAATATGGTAAATATTATATCGTACAGGTGATAAATTAAATCATCTTCGGTGGCAGATTATCATGTTGTTGTTACATCGCAAACGCCTGAAACTTTCGTCGAAATTATTCGCATACGTAATCAGCGTAAATGCTGACCGTAAACGATACGAACAACGCGAGTTAAAGTTACACCGCTCTGTATACGAACAAAGAGGACAAACTCTGGCATCGGTAAGATTGTTTTAGGAACCTCGCGAGACATCAGCTGCTGTTTGTTAAATATCGTTAAATGTCGACAACGGGTGACTGCGAGTGTTTTCGTGCGCGTAGGAGTTCGAGAATTCGACATCGAAATGCGTTTGAACACGTGACGAAAATAAAATTTGTTTAAATACTCATATATATATATGCATAAATCTTCCTTCTTCTCATAATATCGAATAATTTATATTTGTGTATAAATTATACACACATAAAGTGTATATATACATCTGTCGCCATTTTTCTCATGCAAGATTTCTATTAACCCACCACCATAAAACTTTACACATTTTCGTGTTTATTTTTGTGACTCACCGAAATATCAGGAACTCAGGGTCGGCCACAATTCTAAAACAAAAAATAGCATCGTCTTTTATTAGTCACAAGTGTTAATAATTTAACGAGAAAAATTAACGTGGATACAAACTTAAGCTTTCGCGATCATTGTAACTCAAAACTTTCTATTTGAAAAACTGTCTCAATTTTCGATCGCAAAGGATTCGATTCGAGAACAAAATAAACCTACCTTCGACCCGACCCTGCTTGGCCCGAACCGAATCCTTCGGTACGGCATCCGCATCCACCACATGAATCCGACACATCTGAAACAAAAAATGAGTTATCTGGTTAGTAATGTGAAAAGATACGAATATATGAAAAATATCGAAATAATAAAAGTAGAACGCGATTTCAATTCGCGAAGTCAATTTTAGTCAACTTGCTACCGCAAGATGTTGCCGCTATCCAAAATGCAGCCCTAGCAGAGGCTGCTTTTGCTTTCTTCGCAGAGCCTTAATATTAAATTGATTAAAAAATTGTGAAAAATTATATGCTATTTTTTCAAGCAGAAGAGAAGCGCGAAATAGTAAAATAATTTACAAAGGAGAGGAGTAATCACGCGCAGTTTCGCGCTGGATTTGCAACTACATTCGACTTTTGACACTATATATAAAGGGCCCGATTAAAAATATTCACAAAGCTTCTTCTAATTTTCGAATGTCTCTCTCGCTTTATCGCAACTGGTCCGGCGCAAATCTTTCTTAATCTGCGATTAAACTCGCGACAGGGACTTATCGGCGCTAATGAGGCAGTAACGAGAAAAATCTCGAACTCGAGATTATCGCGATCGCGGGCCGTATAATGTTATGGACTGTAACTAACGGCGGGCCCTTTTTCACCGAGTCACTTTTATTAAGTGCCCGTCGAGAGCGGGTATTACTTTTGTCCCCGTAATTGGCGCGAGAACGAACCGGAAGTTTTGTGTTATCGACAGTTACTAATGATTTCTACCTCCTTCCCCATTGCCCAACCTATCCACGTCCACTCGCTTCTTCCTTGCTAATTGCATGATATTGCGGATATACTCTTCATTCAACATAATTGCATCTTTGTGCTTATTATAATCCGGCGCCAGTGTGTTTTGTACAAACTTTCATGGACGCGACTGTGAAATTTTTGCACCATTTCGTTGATGCGATTTATCGACGCTCTCATACTCTCTTTTTCGCGAGACCGCGAATGGATTTCGCCTTAATTTTTCTATCATCGCGAATTTATGGGCCACAGTGCATTTTCATCGCGACCGCACGTATATATACGGTTTACACCGCGCGGAATACAAAAATGTGGGTCACGCTGCACCTCATTGATGTAGTTTGCGAGAGTTCAGCCGGCGCAATTTTTCCCATTCGGAAAAACGCTCGGGTAAAACCCGAAGACTGACGTCGACGAGGTCGTCGTCGTCGTCGTCGTCGTCGTCGTCGTCGTTGTCGCAGCGACTCCCTCCCGGCCGGTCCATTAATACAACGCGAGCGCGATCCTAATCACCGTGTCGTGTCGTGTCGGAGCTAGTTTAAGTATCTCGCTCGTCACAGGCGCGCGAGCCGCTGACGCGAAACGATGAATCGATGGAGCCTCGTGGTGGGTCGTGAAATTTAATCGGTCGAAAAGTTCTTAACGGCCTTCCGAGACTTTAGCCGTTCGAGACTGTCGCGATAGATCCGATCGGATGAAACGCCGGGTAAAGTGGATGAAAGAAGACCGCCGATAGCTCAATTGCGTTTTCGCTCTTTAACACCTCGAAGGAGGTGCGAACCCGTAATGAGATCTACGCGTTATTCCAATCGCAAGTAGAGCGATCGAATTTACCTCGCCGTGTGTAACACAAATCGATAAGTGGGCAGATATACTGCATAAAAATTCTTTTGCGCGTAAATTGCGCATATTTGAAAGACGTGCACGTAGAACCGAAGGATGAAGGATCATGCAGATAATACTTGTAATAATAAAGTCAATGAGAGGACGGGCTGAGGAGGAGGAGGAGGAGGAGGGTGGTCTTTCTTCACAGACCGACTCGCGAACCGCAGACCTAGATTACCTTGCGCGCCTGCTGCAAGGAGAGAGCAAAGAATTAAGGAAGAAAATATTTTTTTGACGTAATTATCTATAGAACGCGATCTCGTCGTGATACTCGACGAGCGCAGGCGAGCATGGATTTTCCCCGTCTTCGGTACTAACACCAATTACCAGACGTCTGCGGACTATATTTGCATATTAAGTAACGCACGTTAAATGCTAACCTCGACATCGCTCAGTAAAATACGTGTAAAGACGTCCCTGCCCTCCGCCCGGCTTTGAGACGGCTACGAGTGTCGCGCGGGGAATTCGTGTCGTCCGTAACTAAAGTTGGCTACCATCTGCCGACGCTATTTTATAAATATTTATGCTCACTGGCGGCCTGATATATTTAGTCGTCGACGTAGCCGGTGCCGCGGAATCGCGGAATGACGGCGGGCAATAATTTCCCCGATGCGGTATTTTTAGCGTTCCAACTTTTTCCCTCTGCCGCAACCACTGCTATCGTCGTCGTCGTCGTCGTCGTCGTCGTCGTCGTCGTCGTCGTCGTCATCGTCATCGTCGCCGCCGGCACTTACCGACTTTTCGTTTTTCATCGAGCAGTATGTACACGCGCGCCTATATCGCGCGTCTGTGTGTATGTGTGTGTATATTCGTTTGACACCGCACGGCGGCTAAATAATTATGATAATTACTCCGTCGTCAGCGCGTCGTCGCATTACTGATGGAGATTTTAACGTGATGCCTGCTCCCGCGACCGTTATTTACATAATTACACAAACGTACTCCGCCGTATGCCGTGAGATTTCGCCAATGAGAATCGCGCGGTTTCGCGCGCGTGCGTGTCCAATGATTAATTGGCGGTACGATGACGGCGTAATCAAATGCGTCTTCGATAATGAAGCGTGTCCTCGTTTCGACGGAATCCGAAGAGTGAGCTAATTACGATTGCTAATGGGATAGCTTTCGCATGCGCGGGCGCGATCGACTGTCGTTCGCTGTGACAAGAGCGGAGAAATGGAGCGTTGACAGTTTCCCTGGAGTTATTCGCGACGCGATAAATCCGCACGTGCGTCGTGCAAATCAGTACAATAGCGCAGGATTCGGCTCAGCGATTCGCCTTAATGCGGCACAGAAAGATAAAGGGTATGGAAAATTAATCGAATGCAACTTGAGTTTCCCTTATTGCGCAGCACGGACGCGGCATTATTAAATTTACGAATGCTGCGGCTAATCGCGATTCATTAGAGAGAGAGAGAGAGAGAGAGGGAGCTCTGTACGCTTTTTCGCGACTTTGGCGATGGAAAGAACGCCGTCACAGCTGTCTGATCACAGCAGCCGGAGGAATTCGCCGAGGAACTGCATACGTTCTAAATTATTTTGCATACGCGTGTCCTAATAGCCAGAACGGCGTCGCGTCGCGTCGCGTCGCGTCGCGTCGTGTGAGTGCGATGCAGTCGTCTAACTGCAGTCGCTGGCGTCGCCGTTATCGTAGGCGTGTGTACTCATTAATAATTTATGTGCCAGTAACCGTTACGTGTACCGGACGTGCCGTGTCCCGACTTTACCGTACGCGAACGCCGGTGCGCATCGGTGTACACGAATTTTAGATGAGCATTTAAGCCGAGCGCTCGTAATTCTTTCCCCGGCCGAAGAAGAAAAGAAGAAGAAGAAGAAGGAGAAGAAGGAGAAGAAGGAGAAGGAGAAGAAGAACGAAACGCGGGGACCGCGTTTGATTTCACATTTTCCTTTCTTTTTTCCTTTCTTCTTTTTTTTAATTTCCTCTTGCCTTTTTCTTGCGCGCATGCGCGAGGAGTGCGCGACGTGCTCGCTCGGATTTAGGTCAAAATTTGCACATCGCTCGTAAACTACTTCCCGTTCGTCGAATTAAGACCACCGTCGTCCGCGGCATATGTCGTTGAGTTGCAGAAGGGCTTCATTAACTAACGTTTCAAGAATTCCAATAAAGTTGTACGACGACGACACAATGCGCAACAAGATTCAGGGCAAAGTCATCAAAAGTCAATAAATACAGCTCATGTAGCAATAAAAGGCAATAATTTGGGTACTCTATTATTGAAATCTAGTCAGGCTTCCCTCAAGCAATAAGTCGAAGTCGATCGGTCACAGAATGACAATCGATAACAAAGTTTAAGATCGCGCGCGAGAATGAAAGTCGAAGAGAAGAAAGAGCGCGTGGGTATGACGTCAGACGTATTACATTCTTATCTGCGAAAATATATCGTATCCCTACGTAAGCAGCAAGGGTGACCCGTTTTAAAGGGCTTCTTCGTGTTCGTGCGCATAGTTGTGCAGCCTCGTGAGCGCGTGCACATACTCGGTGTGCGGCGCGCGCGTCTACTTTAACCAACTCACACCCCGCACACGCACAAGCAGCTCTTCGCACCTACCCCTTCGGGATTGTTCGAGATCCTCTTAGCTCTCGAATAACCATCGCGCGTGAGTGGAAGCCATGCGTGCGCCATCCGATGCACAGTCGTGGCGAGCATCGCGGGGAATCTCGAGAATCACTCGTGCCGTTTAAGCTCATCTCCGTCGCGTCTCGTTGTCGACCCACCGCTTTTTTTCTCGCCCTACCCTTCGAATTTATTCGCGCTATTATCGTTCGAGCCGAGGGGGAGCCGAAACTAGCGCAATTTCAAGCCGATGCCGACGCTTGTAAACTAAAGACGGAGAGAACATTTTCTTATTTATCTTACACAATGGAGATTCGCGATTCGCAGTCGGATCGTCCCTTCTCTCGATGGAGGTAATAACGTGAGGACGTTTCTGATATTTTTGGAACCGCACTTTTTTAGGTAATCTATATAAATCAAGTGTCTATGATTAGGCATCTGCATCGAGGAGAATAAACGTATTGTTATTGATGAAGATATATATATATATATATATTTCGAAATACCAGCACTTTATCCAGGTCATGGATCGACATCGCTTCTCGATCACGCGAACATTTCTTTGGAGAAAACAGAAATATCATCCGCAGCTGGTATCTCCCTTGCCGCGCGCAAGTTGCCGCGACGGAAGAACCCGTGGGAGACGGGAGCTTCTTCTTGGCGGCAAAAGAAAAAAGCTCGTGCCGCGCTGAGTTCTATCTTAAGACTCGAGGAAAAACGCGGGAAACTCATTGGAAGCTTGAAATTTTAATACATCTCCGAGATTTTTCGCCGAGCTCTCATCGGCGGAGTTTTCCAATCCAGCGAGTGTCAAATCAACGGTCGCGACTCGTGCGCTCGAATCTTACGTTCTACCTATCACTTGCCTACATTAATCTTTCATATCGTATCGTGCGCGATTTGTGACTATATATGTTCAGCGTTTAACGATCGCTACAATTTTTGTGCAATTTCCAATAGTTTTTAACAAAAAAGAGCTATTAATGACCAATTAATGTTCATCCGATGGGCAAGCAATTTGGAAAAAATATATATGGCTATAGGAAACGTTTATTTTTTAATAAAATATCAAGCACCTTCGTGATTTCATGCATTAAAAAATCAATGTAATCGAGGTAACCAATGCATAATCAATGTAAAATTTGTTTTGGAATATGTAAAATGGAAATTTTATTGCTGAAACTAATTCGAGATATCAATCAATAGTTTTTTTGCGCACGTTTTTCGGTGTAGTAAAATTAACCGTTTTTTTCGTAAACATCGATATATGTGTTTAACTCGTTACAATTTAATATAAACATGTTCATGTTTTTATCGAAGTTTGTATAATATAATAATGAAAATATAACTTTCTGTATGTTTTTTGATCTTGCGTGAGAATAAAGCGACCAGCAATTTTATTTATAAAAAAAAGACTGAAAGCGTGCTTGTTGGCGCTTGTTATTATTTCCATCTTCTACAAAAACCATCTTCGAAAACTCGAATCTCACGTTCTTCGACGATGTAATATTACCTGACACTTTTGACTCATGCTGTACGAAAATCGCGATTCCCTAACGACGCCATGGCTCGATCGGCCGAGAGGAAGAAGCACCTACCGATCGGATCGTTTCCCGCGAAGTTTTTCACACGGTCGAGCAAAGTTGGCATGGAAGGTGAAGCTGGCGGGAAATCCTCTTTGTTCGAATTTAATCCCGGCTTTGCCGCGTCGGAGGAAGCGGCGAGAAAGGACGAGAGCAGAGGCGGAGAAACCTTCGGGGACTTTAAATTTCGACTTCGTCCAAGCGTGGTCAGCCGAGTCGGCAAGCCGAACTTTCCGCGGCAATCGCCGCGTCCTCCGCACGCGGGTTTAATCTCGCGAGGAATAATTATGATAGCCATTACGATAATACTTTGCGCGCGATGCAAACCTGCACTAGTTGGCACATTTATCATGAGTGTGTATACGCATTTTATGTATACGCATTTATCACGTTGGTGACGATCCGGACGATGCCGTTGAAATTATTATTCGCCCGTTATTTAGGAAGAAGATCATAAAACCAAGAAATTAAAAATATCCCACGTGGAAGTTTCTTTCTCCACGTGTACCGAGACTTGCTTCTTGTAATTAATTAAATGCCAAAATTCGAACGCAGCTGAAATGATTCGAAACTCTGGAAATATTACTAAACTAACGTGCTCACATAGATATGCTCACGAAGGAAAATTCTAACGACTTAGTTTCTATTAGCCAGTTCAACTTTCAACAATCCAATTTTCACTTCTCATGCTCGCTTCAAGCCCGTCAAGGAATTTATCGTTTGTCATAAACATCGGTGCAAACAATCCTCGTAACAAGCGCGCTTGCAATTATACGGAACTCCGTGCTGAAAACGCAAAGTCGCGAGGCAAAATGAAAAATTCCGCATCTCGCGGAAGTTTGTCCCCGTTCGAACGTCGCCGCGCTAGTTTGAATTGTTAGGCAAACGTTTTTGGACAAAACTCACCATAGAGGAAGAAACAATGAGGGAGAGAGAACAGGGAGAAAGGAAGGAGGCGGTATTAAAGAAAAAAAAAATGCTATTTCGACAATTCGGTTTCCGTCGCGCGAACGCACCCACACCTGCAACTTCGTGTGTGCGTGCGTACGTTTGCACGCGAGTAAAAACGTTCTCCTGCTGGATAGAAGTCGCCCGAACCGCGGAGTCCACCTCTTGCTCCACCTTTTCCTCTCTCTCTTGCCGCCATCGCGGAGTCGAATGGCGAAGTAATTAATATAAAAACATAGCCGATGTGGAAAAGCGCTCGGTGGGCCGTTAACGCGAGCCGCGTCGCAGCTGCGTCGTGTTCCTCCGCTGCAAGAACTGATTTACAGAGTCACGCGCATCTGCGAACGCGAGCGCGAGCAGGGGTTCTCTCTTTCTCTCTCTTTCTCCCTTTTCTCTCTCTCTCTCTCTCTCTCTCTCTCTCTCTCTCTCCTTCTCTTTCATTTATTTTATCTGCATCATCTCCCGCACCCTTTTCTCTCACTCTTCCTCTCAGTCTCTCCCTGTTCGTTCCCGGAGCCCCCGTGTATCCGTTCCCGATAAATATTATCTCTGGCGACTTCGTTTTCCGAAGCCCGGCGTAATGTTGTCCGCGACGAGCGGAAACGGTGATCCGAGCGTTTTCCAGAATATAGATATCGACGCGAGCGTGATTGCGCGACGGTTCACGGAATCGACAGTAATTTCCGTAATTTGATGAACACAAAGATAAAAATGTGAGATTTCCCGCGCATATACTCCGGGAAAGGGTTGTGAGATTACGTAACTTCTTTCGACGTAAAACAACAGAGTTAGATATGCCTCAAAATCCACTTGGAGAAATTTTCTTCGAAATGGCGGAAAGAGCGGAGGGAGGAATTATTTTCCCGAATGTAGATTATTTTAAGATATAAGATATTAAGAAAGACCAGCGTTTTGCGCACACGCCCATGTACAGTCGTTAATCACAAAACAAAACGATTCACACAATAGAGTCCAGTTTTTTTTTTTTTAATAATGGACGGCTGGAGATAGAAAAATAAGTTATTTATCGGACGTTTATTTTATCGACGCTCCTACCTGTAGGAGCGTTCTAAAAATATTCGAATAAATAGAGTCCCGGCACGCGAAGCAAAATAACAAAATGATTATATAAAATAACGAAAATAAACTGGAAAAGTCGTGTACAGACCATAAAAGGATTCGCAACGTTCCTAGATTGCCCTATGACCATTTCCGCGCGACAAAGAGTGGCAGGTGCGATTTTTCGCGCCAAGTCGTAATTTAAAGCGTATTTCCTTTTTTTTTTATTTTCACGAGAATATCAGGCATTTTCCTTTGAGAGGGCCGATCGATGATCGCTCCCGCATCCATCAATTCAATTATCGTCGAGCGGGTTCTCCGTGGAGCGTTGGTCGCGCCAGCGCGAAATCACAAGCGCGAATTATCCGCGAAAGGTGGTCGGGATTGATATGACGCCGCGATGCATCGTCATCGACGCGCAATCAATCTAATGCACGGACGAATATCGTCATCGTACGATGCGATGACAATAAACGCGTATATGTAGAGCGGCGCGGCACGCTCGGGTTTGCACTTGCTCGCGGCCACTGCGGCGCATCGTGACGCTCTATGAAAGCAATTCCGCGCACGCATACCTGTCCAATCGGGGGGGGGGGGGTATCGGCGCCGATTTCGTCCGATGATTACATACCCCCCGCGCCATATTTTGTTTCGCGCGTCATAACTGATTACCGTCCGCGGACGCCGAAAATGCGCCCCGCCATTTTATATTGTTCTGACCGCCGGATCATCCACCGTGAGGGAAAGCGATTTTCATCTTTCGCGTATCACGTGTCCCGAAAACTGAAACGTGCGATCAGTTATTATTACATTCCCGATCCATTATCATACCGAGACACATGGGGACTGCATGTGTACGACGCGATGTGTGTATAAAACAATCGTCTGGGCCTTTGATGAATCGCGTCAGTGTCAAAACGCTCGCAAATGTTTGCGCTTATGTGTGTAAAGAGTGAGACGAATTTTCCAAGCGCTCTATTGGCAGAGTCACGCGCGTGTATTGTCATGATCGCTGTTTACAGCGAGAAAGTGACAACAAGTTTGCCGTCCCGCGTACCGTTTCTGTGTCTAATTTAAGCTTCTCATCGGGCGGGATAAATTTTTCATTTCCCGCGAATTTTTCATTTTCTCGCGACGCGACAGAATTAATCTGGATATATATATGTGTATATATATATATATATATATATATATATATACACACATATATATACAGATATATATGTAATTTTTTTTCACGCAACGGCTGGAAACGAGGATGTGGAAAATCGACCGAGTTTCAAGTCTAAAGCCTCGGGCGAAACCGTCCGATGTATCGAACTGCGTGCTTGATTTTTGTCAAGTGCAACGACTGAAAGCGGGAACCCGCGGGCATTGAATTCTGTCGTGGTCGAGAGGGAAAACGGTAGGGGGTAACGAAGGGGAAGGATGGAATTGCGGTGCGACTATATCATCATGGCGATGTCCTTCCGGCTGTATTAATAGTCCTTCCGGCTGTATTAATAGTCGCTTTACGGTTGAAAATTTCAGCGAGCTGAAGTATTTTCATATGTCCGATCGGATCTAACTGTCCAATCGAGTGAATAAAAAGCCTCTTAAAGAAAACAAAAAATTGCAAAATCGATGCGACTTATTAAATGCGTATTAAATGCAGTAACTGAAAGCTTTGAGCGCGGACGTGACAATTCAGCGTGCTTGCGGCAACGACGCAGTTAATAGTTAGTGGTTCTTTTGTGACTCAACGATAACCGTTATACGAGCAAACAGTCGACGTGTATTTGAAGGATCTTGCAGTAATTATCAATTTAATCATTTAGAACCTTTGCGCGTGCTTGCGTTCGTTAAGCAATTTCGATTCATCCCACATGCATGCACACAGCAAAAGAATTTATTAGATATATATATTATAACTAACAAGTAAATGAAAGAGAGATAGAGAGAGAGAGAGAGAGGGGGGGGACGGAGAATAGGAAGTTAAAATTGAATTTATTCAATCGACTGCGAAGAACGCAGCTCAAGTTCGTTATACGATGTTGGGTAAATACGGGATACGGTATAACCATGCGCGAACGATAACTCGCCGTAACTCGAGATAGAAATGCTGCAGAGATGGACAACACGTCGTGTACGCGAAATTGTCCAGGGGCTGGAAATAGTATAGCCGGAGATCTTTATGCGACATCGAACGCATCGCCGTCGCTATTACGCACAAAAGCCCGCGAACGAGCCGCAGCTGCACGGATCATCGGCGAACGGCGATGAGACGAGATGGAAACTCGATTGTAGCCTCGCTCGCGAGAGCCGCGCTCTACGAGGCGAGGTGCATCGAACTGCAGTCGCACGTGAAAACCGTGTTGGCGTTCGGCAATGCACGTCGATTAGCCCGCCGGCGTTGCAGCTTCGCCCATAGAGAGAGGTTCAACCGAGAAATACGTTTCGTACACACATATATATAGACACGCGTGTGCGAATGTACGTGGACTATATGCATATGCACGTAGATCTCGTAATAACGTTAGACGCAGCAAGAATGTACGGATATAATAGTGCGGGCTTTCACGTGTGCGCGGTGATTTCATCGATTCGACCGGAATATATTTTGCGATACAGAAAAGTGCTCGGTACGTTTGCGAGCCGGTGAAACGATAAAGTCTGCCGCGAGAATTTCTTCCTTTCCGATCGCATAGAGAGAAAGATAGACAAAATTAAGCGCTTAATAAATGCGTCCTGCCGCATCGTCCTGAAACCTTTCGGTTTCGATGAAACTATTGGAAACTATTGCAGGATACTTTCAACACATATTCGCTCTGGCTGATTTCATTTGGAAAAACCTCGTTTCACCAAAGTGAAGATCCACGGATACATTTGTCTTAATTTAGCGATGTAATAATTTTTTTTACCAGCGGAATATGTCTCGCGGAATAATCGAACGGCATGAATGAAGGACAACCCCGATTCCTCGAGGTACTTAATTTTATGCTCGATCATTTACAAATTTCAGACATCACGGATAATGATGAGGAAGCCCGATGCACGTCGCACTCGCGCGACGAATTCGATTTCCCATTTGTCAAGGCAGCCGCGGCTAAAAGGACACTCGGGATACAAACGGGACCTCCTCCCCCGTACGCCGTACGCCGGGGACGACATCGCGATTGTCCGCCGACAACAAACAATACGCTCGCAACGTGCGTAAGTATGCACGCACGCATATATGCGCACGCAACGACCGCGCGACCGGTAACTACGAGCGACTACGTGCAAACAAACGTACGCAGAATCCGCGCAATCCAAGCGGGCGGATGGGCGCGCGCGCACACTTGCGCGTTATCTGTATACGCGAGAGAATGCGTTCACACAATAGCCGAGCGCGTCGGAGGATGCTTTCGTTTAGTCCCGTTTTTTTCCGCTTTTTTCCCCTCGTCATTCGGCAAATTTAACGCGGACGGATTACGAGATTTGAGCGTTTCGCGATCGCGCGAAACAAATGGCGAGGGCCTGGAGCAGGGGGTCAGGGGAAGGACACGGCTGTTTGTTTACGATAAACAGAAATATCGTCCCTTCCCCCTCAGCCCAGGTCCGCCGGCTACAACGTGACGTACGCTCACGTGGCTTAAACTGTTTGTAATTGAAGTGACGAGTGTCGAAATTCCGGGCCGGCCGGTGCCCGAAAATTTCCGGCCTCGCAAATAACACCGGAGAGATTTATCCGCGCGGCCGCGTTTGACGTTTCCCGGCTAGGATTCCGCCGCGAGCGAGAGGAGGGTTGAAAACGCACCTCTCCCCCCGCTGCACGCACGTCCTTGCGACGCGATGCGATTAAAAGCGCCTCGTGTCGGTCGCCGAGCCGCTTGCACGCTGTCAACAAACGAGTGCCGTTTCCCTTTTATTGAAACATTGCGAGAATGCGTATACGACAACAATAACAACGACAATAATAATAATAATCTAATAGTCGCGATACAAAAAGCGCTCGGAACGAGAGAACCCGGGAGTGAGCGCCTTTAACTGAGCGTACGGCCTGAAAATGGCGAAACGCGCGCGGGTAAAGCAGCACACTGGCGCTGAAAAAAGCTGTCGGCGAAACCGATGACGATGGGGAGCAGGAAATAATAACGAATCGCCGAAACGATTACCGCGTGTAAAATCACGCGCCCGATAAATCGCAACGGCGATTCGCGTCGAGCGAGCGACTGTCCGACGCGTCATCGAGCTCTCGATAGGAAGTAATAAACGACACGGATACGTCGTAATTAGTTTTTCCGGCGAATTAACCGCTCCGTCGCACCCGCGAGCGGGCTCTCTCGCGAGTGGCCGCCGCGGAATTGCGGGACGGCCCTCGAATTGGCGTTTCTCTCGAATCGAGAACACGAGCGAACGTGTGGACGCGCTGCGCCATGTGCGAATTAATGAATTAATCTCGTTACTCCGCGCACATTCGATATACGAACCGGCCGGAGGTTGGAAATCGAAAGTACCGCTCGGAAAAATTGTCGTTACTCTTTCTCTCCCTCTCGCACCGCGCGAGCGGGCGAATCGCGCGAGCGAGCGGGCGAATTGCGCGAGCGAGCGGACGACGCAAAATTGCAGTTTTTATCGACTTTACGCCGAGCGATTTGCCCGTTTCTTCGGCGCTTAATTTCGTTACTGACTATCGCAGTCGGCTCTTTTGCTACCCTCCTCATTTCGTTCGACATCCTAATAACAGGATATGAAATTATAAATCTGATCGCGCGCAAACTGAGACGCCAGTATTTAAGCGACGATATACTATGCATTTATGAAATCAGCATCTTGTCGTTTTTTCCTCTTATTCTTTCTTTTCGCTTTCGAAGCGGATCCATCGCTACGTACGTAATTTACTTTATGAGTTTGAAGAGTATCTCTGTAAAATCTTTCACGACGTGAAACGTCCATCGCGAAGAGCCAGTGCTGAATTCTGGTATGCTCGCTGTAGCCGCCCTTTTATGATCGAAATTACATAGAAGTAGTTTCGCGGAAATCAAGAGATTGAGTCGTTCCTCTTCGATTTGGATTGCGACCGCCTTTGCGCGTTTAACTCGCATCGACTTTCCCGATTGCCGATCGCTCTTTCATGCTTTCCGGCTTTAATCATTAATGGTTTTATGTACCCATCAGATGTAATCCCCTTCAATTATCAGATGTAATTCCCTTCAATTATTATTCATTGGTGTTTCGAGCGTCAGCCATTCGCGACGCGTCTGTGCCGTTTCTATGATTTTTCGAGAGATTTTTCGAGAGACGGGATCAATTTTGCAAATTCCTGTTGTATATTTTCCACTCTCTCATATTATAATAACGAATTTTTCGCGATTATTCATTTATATCGGTGTCGAAGAAAATTTATCAGCAAATGGCTCATTATAATATGCATATTCATAATCGTAATTATGAACAGATATTTATAAATATATCAACACAACGCACGTTTCACACGCGCCGGTGTATTTGCAAACACATACTACCGCGAGAAATATGTATGACGCGAGATATATTATTATATTTTGCGTACACGCTGGTAAATTCATACATGCAAACGTATATTCAGAATCTTTATTCGTTATTCGCGAATATACATCGCCCCCGACCACGACTTAAATCACACATTTCCCAGTCGCAACCTTCAAGTGTCTAACCATACCGGCCCATAACCCTTTTTCCACTGCGGGCGCTACCTATGCGTATTTTTCTGGCGTCCAGCTGCATACAGAGGAGAAAGAATAAATCCGGCGGGAAACGTGAAGCGCGCATAAATCCACGGTTTAGAACAAAGAGTCTTGCAAGCTCTGTTTGCGTGGAGTCCGTTAGGAGAACTTGACACCTGAATACGAACGACGGCCACCGGGCCGTCCGCGCTTTTTTCACCTTTTCGTCCATCTACACGCACTCTATTGTATCCGTCTCTCCACTTCCCTCTTCCCCTTTCATCATCCTCTGTCTTTCGCGATGTGTCAAAAAATATATGATTTTGTTGCGTGGAAGTTTATTCGAGACTGATGGAAAAATAAGGTTTTCACCAGTGACTCGCAATCTCAAGCATCGGAAATCCACGATATGAAATTTCAGTTCAGAATTCGCGTAAAACGACGTTTCTCTGCTTGTCGAAAACCACGTATTTAATCAAACAATTCCGCGCTTTTATATTTCCGTGAGATATCCCGAAAGTGTCACTTCTATTACTTTTGTTAATTTTCGTCGTTTGCCACCGGGACGAATTTGCACTGCCGTAAGTAATCGAGAGCGAGATCGAACGAGTAAATTTACAGTACCCGGCTTTTAATTAAACGAAATCGTCGAGATTTTCTCCAGAATATCCGATCTTACTTCAAAGGTCGAAAATGATTTTTTTTTTAGACAGCCCTCGCGAACGCGGTACAACGTGTCCCTACGGCCGTTACTTCTTCCACCCTCATGCGCGTAACGGCGCGAGACGGCGATTTCTCAGCAAAGCTCTTCGCCGCGCGAAGGCACGGAGAGGAGCTTTCCGGTCTTCCTATTCCCCGTTTTTTCGTCTCCTCCTCGTCCTCTACCTCGGGCCATGCGCGCAAATAAATACACGCACGTCGGGAGGAGAAAGAAGCGCGAGCGGGGCGGAGGGTGAGACGGCTGGTGGATTTAAGTACCACCCAGTCGCTTCCCCGACAATGGGGTGTTTAGTGTCTCCCAGCGAGACTCAGCCTCGTCTCCTATCCGTGCCTCCAAATTGGATTCCCATTTCTCCAAATCGAGGAGAGCTCTTTGAATCGTAAAATCCCGGGAGCCACCTACCGACACCCCTCCCCGTGTGTTCCTTTCCCCCTTTGTACTCGCCGCCCCTCCGACGTCGTCCGACTGTGTTCCATTCTGATTCCCGCTTTAATCTACGTTCTACGTCTTTCTACGATATTAAGCATTACGCAGGCTACTTCTTACGTTTCAATCAATCTCCGCGCTCCTTGTAGCCCATCCGATCTGTACTATACTTGACTCGAGACTCATCGAATATTACGAGGATAACGTCGAGATCCGCTATCATTGCTAATGCGAGCGGTATTATTTCTCTTTGTCAGGACTCTATCCCGAGGGTATCGGTCATACACATACTAATAAGAGCTCAGGGCAACGTTACGCTATAGTTACGGAAGCATGACTCAAGTCGGGGGGAGGAATCCCTTTAATCGATCGTTAATCGATCGTTGAGCGGAACATCCGCTTCAGGCGATTCTCGCTCAAACGAGATATCTCGTTCTGCGGCAGACGGGTGTGTCAACACGTTTGCGAATCGTAACATGGTAACATAACATATAACACGCTCGCTCGCGAATAACCGTGTTAAAAATGCACGTTGAATTACTTGAAAATCCATCCGTACAATTGATTTCCATAAACCGCCACCGAGACTCACTGTTGAACAATTATGCGGCATCAAATATCCAACAGTCCGAGCACAATACAACCGTTGATTATTAATCAGTGTTTCTTATGAAACAATTACCGCCCGTGAATGCTGCTGTTTACCGTTCCCGAGATTTGTTTACCTTTTTCCCAAACAATGTTCGCAAATAACAATTTCCTCATCGGCGTCCATCTTGGCGTCGCGTCGCGTCGCGTCGCGTCGCGTCGCGTGCGCTTGCTCGTTCGTTCGCGTAATTTATATCGCGCCGCACATATAGCGAGGCACCGGAGAACAGTATACGTCATCAGACATTAATTGTCCCTGTTTGTGTACTGTCCAGCCACTGGATGCTCCCGCTAGCCGCTCTCCCGCGGCGTAAACGCGCCCTAACTCGTCGGCTTCCTCTCGACTCGCGGCTGGTATTCCGCCAGTCCAACGTCCAACGGAAGACGCGAGAGCGAGAGAGGGAGAGATAGAGAGAGAGAGAGACTCGGAAACTCGGAGTTCTGATTTCCCAATTTGCAAGCGGGGACGTACCTCGAGGCATCGCGAATGTTACCGCCGCGGCACGACGGGCGTTCCACGGTTAATTTAGGTGTTGTGCTTCCTTGGGGGAGTAGTCGACTAACGCGCGCCTTCTTCCAACCCTCCGGTCTTTCGGCACATCCGGGGACGATACCGGTATATCGCCACCGTTCGCGGCATCTGAATCTAAGGACTTTTTCCGGGTCAGTCGTGTTGGCTCGACAAAATCGTCACGAGGGCGTGTTGTCGCTCGACCCGCGTGCAATTTTCACGCACGAACCCGTCGCGAAGGTCGAAACACGATATCAATCGGATCAGCATTCCCGTTGAAACATAAACTCGATCTTAAGTTGGCCGAAAACCTTTCGTATGAGCTACCTTTGTCACATAATTCTCTGTATTTTTTTTGTTTTTGACTTTTATGTCACCAGCGTAAAGGGAACTCACGACGCAAACAACACGCGGTGTAGAATATTTTAAGAGAAATTTAGCTAGACATATAAGGCCAAAATGCCAGCCGCGCGCAAAAAATCCTCGTTAGCGCGAGAACGAGGTCGGACTCTTTAGGATTAATCCTCTTTTGCATTTCTTCGAGCTGTGTAAAATTCGCGGCTGGCTGTAGAATTAAGCGTCTGAAGCCGCTTCATTTCAGAATTAAAAGAGAATGCGTAAAATAATTTTCCTCTAAACGGATATTTTTAGTAACGTAGCAGTTCAGCGAAAGGGATAGGTAAAAGGAGATAAAGGGAAAGAGAGAAAGAGAGGAGGAGGAGAAGGGAAGAGAGAAAGAAAGAAAGAGAAAGACACACGTAAATGTGCAAACGCGATGATAAATGAGGAAAATGCAAAGTTCCCGCGGCTGCTTTTAGCTTTGTGTGGAGCATCGGTAATTTCGATGGCAGAGTATTTTATCATATTTCCAGGTATCTCTAACGAGGCGTCATTTTGATTATGCTTCGAAACATTATTCCTTCGCCTCGTGCATTATCTCGAATGACACAAATGAGATGCGCGCGGCATTATTTGCGCGGCGCGTTATTCAACAAGATGCGGCATTATTCGCCGAAAACGCAGTGTTATCCGAATTACAGACCTGCCGATATGATATTCGAAACTCTGTGATACAATATCTAATAACGCGATGGATTAATTTAATTGGAGTAATGAGTCTTTGGACCGACGTGAAACCGATCCACAATAACTTTCCCGTCTCCGAGTGCAAAACGGGGAGTAAATAACAAGGAGGAGAGAGAACTTTTAACAAATCGTTCCTGTGAAATTCCCAAATAATTTCCCATTGATGCGCAACAATCCTCGGATAAGCCACTCGCCATAAATGTCTAAGCACGAGCTCGCGAAATTGTTAGTTCCCCGTCTCTCTCTTTCTCTTTCTCTCTCTCTCTCTCTCTCTCTCTCTCTCTCTCTCTCTCTCTCTCTTTCTCTCTCTCTTATTCGTCAAGAGGAAACCTCGTATAAATATTGAAATGATATCCTTTTCAAAGTTACTCGAAGCGCGCGCCCTTCGGCAAAAGACTCCCGGAACTGAATGGAACGCGTGCCTTCCTCCGTCGTGACTTTTTGCGCGATCCATTTGCCCCGACACAGTGAATCACACGATTTTCAGGACGACGCGCGGGTAATGGGGCGAAGACTCCGCGATGTGTTCGCGTAATGACGGAGATCGATCCCGGTTCGCGCGGAGCCAGGGGACCCGCTTCTTGTTGACTCCTTAGAAGTCTATAAATACCGAGTCGAGTATCTTAAATGCAATCTTCCAGCGCGCTTCAGCTCCCTCGAAGCTTTCGCGCAGCTTTCAGGACGCGGACCCCCCGCAGGCTCGACCGTGTTCGCCCTTAAGTGGCACGAGAAACCCGCTCCTGGGGATCCCTCACCCCGGAGATCCTTATGAGCGATTCGTGTCGTCGAAATGGGTCTGCCATTCTTCGGCGATCCTCCCGCCACGCCGGTGACGTTACTTCACTCTCATTCGATCAGCCAGAAGATGCTCGACAATAACGAGGATCCCTTTACAGCATTCCCATCGAGTTACGATCAAGTTTCTCGCTTTCAAAGGACGCTGCATCTTTTGCCCCCCCCCCCACTCCCTTTATCGAGCTAACGCGATGAAACGAATAAAGTGCGCGGGAGGAAGTATCGCGCCTCGAGTATCGCCCCGGTGACGTATCATATTAAATGTTAATTGATAGTTCGACGTGCCGACAACAAATCTTATCGTATCATCGTACATCGACAGAGAGGAGAGTCAGCCTTCTCAGCGTGACGACGTCGCCGATCGCGCATGCAGTTCCCCTTTATTTGTAAGAAGCAAATACGAGCTTGCACTGAGTCAGTGCTGTTCTTAAAACTCGATATCGAAGACGCTAATCTTAGCTGTCGCGACACGCATGAAGTCACGCGGAGATAAACATTCGCGGTTAACATCCCGACGACACGTATAGAGGACGTACCGAGAACGTTTTGGTACATCTTTCTCTGCGCCACAAATAGAATTAGAGGAAGCAAAGAGCGTAGAATATGAGGAACTCGACGATATAACATTGGTGTCGCGAGCGATAACAGCGAGCTATATTTCGCTTTACTTAACGAAAGAACTGAGCTTCTTTCGGGAATATTTCACTTAGTGAGAAACTTAATGTCGAACACAGTTCAAGAAGCTGCAAGGAAGCGCGAGCGGAAATGTTTCTGTTACTTTAAAACGTGATCCTTTGAACAGTCAGACCGACCTCTTTTGATATACTACTTAATCCACAACTTCTATTTAAAGTCGCTCAAGTTTATACTTGTATTTGAATTCTCATTTGTTTTAAAGTTCAGCTTCTTCGAGCCTTCAAACAGAAAATTATACACTTACCGTTTATTCAAGACGCGAAAGTACAAGAGCTCGATTTTCATACAAACAAGGTTTATTTATTGTGATTATTTAAAATTTGCGAATTTCTCTGCACGGGTTACCAGGTTAGGTTACAGGACCTAGCGGAGCAATTTTCGATAAGTTATATAGCGTTCGACGTATACATTAAAAGAAAAATTAAAAAAAAAAATCGTGCAGCCAGAAAAATGTAAGACTCGCGCTTCTCGCGCTTGGCGCGTATTGCGTTGTACCTTCGCATTGTGCGCGTGTTCTGCTGCGAGGTTTCCTAATGACTCGGGTCCGTCTCGGCGTAAGCAACAACGACACAACGACTCCGCGTTCACCAACCGTACCGACCACCGCCATGCCAGCCAGTATTCCTCGCCGTTGATGCGTCTCGAGCCTCAACGAGCGGTCGCATAATTACGGACTCGTGTTTTCGGCGGCCACACACGCGCGCGCGCGCGCGCCGCGTGTGCTTCACGCTCTGAACTCGGTTGCCGACACCGACGAACCGCGGAATTCCTCCGACGTCTCATTGTTGTCTCGAAATTATTTTCTCAGAACTATTCGTGCGTAACTACGAGCGCCACACCCGCGAATCACTCAGCGCCGAATAATTCAACAGCCGACGGCTGTGTCACTCGCAGCGCAGAGTGTTCCACCGGTTCGATCGAAAGCGCCGAAGCGGTGCTTTCGTCGCACTTTTCGTTCCGCCAGTGAACGCGTTCATTCGCTTTACGTCGCGATAACTGAAAATAAATTTTCACTTATCGAACCGGATATTATTGGTTCATTGATTGCGTTCCAATATGATTGCAGCTGTAATGCAATGATGATACAATAAAGTAAATATAATAGTGGGACATAATTATACAGGATAAAAGTGTCTCTCTTTATCACGAAGCGTCGACCAATACGCGCCATGTGACGAGTCAATATTTAATCTAGATTTGACGCGTTTGTCCCAATTGTTTGCTGCATTGCGCTGCTTTGTGTGAAATATATATATATATATATATATATATATATATAATATCCCTTAATACATATATAGAGACGTTCACCCATGTTATATAAAATGAGAATAAAGCCGTTTAATAATTAACACAACTGAACGATTGGTGAGCTAATTAAGAATAATGAGCCACTTTTCGCACGATAATTGGAATTTGGTGACGTCGTTGAACAAAAAGACGATATTAAGCGTTGCAAAATCATCGTTACGAATTTGTCACTGGATTATAACCACCGCTCTCGCCGAACGTGAAAAGTTCGTCGCGCTTTATTTTGCATACTCCACGTCGGAATCTTCGTTGTTCGCTCGACGGTGAAGTCAAATTTATCCTCTCTCGCGCCACCCCAGAGCGACGTTCGCATTTCATCGCGTTTTGTTGCGTCGCGACGCATAGCTCGATTCTCCCCCGAGTGCGAATTAAAATTGTAACTTTGCATTTAAATTCCAACTGGCTCAAGACCCGAATCTAAATCTGTAAATGTCCATCGGCTGTACCACAATTTTCGATTTCATACGCGCGATTATAATTACCCAACGGCGCTAATTTCTTCATAAATTCTATTAAATCGAATCGAAAAAGAGAAAAGCCTCCATTCGTCAACACTCATTTGTAGCGTATAATTTTATTTAAATTTATTAGTACTGCGTAATTTTATTATTATGCTTCTAAAACCGTGAATTATTGTTATTATACTTCTGGAACCGTGTGCGTCATGCTGCGCCGAGAAGAATACGAATATGTTTCCTTGGCGCAGTTATATTGTTACCGCTTGAATTGCACGTCGTTGAATCGTACCGACGATCCAAGTTATCGCGTTAATAGAAAGTGGAAAGTCTCCTCCTACGACATTGTCTAACATCGTTGCGCTTCGACTAACGTATGTTCAACCATAACTGCAACGATCCGACGCGTGTCGGCGCAACAATGTAAAGAGGTACGTGACAACGTGTGGTGAACTTCATCGCGCAAATGTAGCGCACATTTGCATCGATCGAGTATATGGGGGATAAACGCGTCGTCCGGAATAGGCGCTCGCTCGTCGACACCCACGACCACGCGCGATGGGAACTGGGGCCCTTGTGTCTAGCAAATCTTCCATTTCCGGTTCAAAACGGCACTCGCGAGCGGTTAAGTGATACTGAAGTCGCGCGACCCTAACTCGAAGATTAGCGAGATCACGTCGTGATTTCTGCGAGAGACTGGCTTCCCGAAGAATGCACCACGTTGACGAACAACTTGGCGGTCTCTTTCAGTATTAGCGCTTTTGTACGAAATACGGTACAAGCTAGATTAAACGAATAATCGAAAATTTACAATGCTATAATTATTTTCGAATAAAGACGGATTAGTCGGAAAGTCGGCCTAATCGAGTATGATATCGAGTCGCTATTTTTTATATGAAATAAGTACTGCTTAATTTAGGTTAGGTTAGGTTAACGCATTGTCCAAGATTCATAACGCTATAATTATTACGCACGCCGGTCGATATTTCGGCTCAGGTTTTCTCGGATCTTGTTAAACGTTTGTTAACATTGGAAATCTGCATGAAAAATGATTCGACTCACCTCTGGAAACTTCCGAAACATCCGATGTATCGCTGTCTCCGTCTTGGCGTCTCGCATCCAGACGTCCCGCGTCTCGACGCCCTCCCACTCACCGAACTGCACCATAGTAACTGATACTTTCTGCACCGCACTGATACTCGAGCAGCTACAACTCGATCGGAGAGACGCGCATATTAAACAACGCGATGCTGACGAGAACCCGATCTCATGAGTCGACGAAACGTCTCGTAATTATCCGGCAGATAGACAGAAGAATCACAAATGTAACTCACTTCGCGGCGGAACGCACGTCGCTCGTCGGCTAGGCACGGAATGAGAATCCTCGAAAACAAGTGCGACGGTCGAAGGTAAGCTTGATCGCCTCTGAGGTTACGCAGTATACTCGTAGTGTCGATTGTTGTCATCTGCCTCGAAAGTGACCTGCCGTCCCACGATGGGAGGGGGGAACTCAATGACGCCGCGACCGATTCACGCGCAAAAACTTTTCGGCTGCTTTGTTTACGTACGCTGGTACACCGCGCGCTTGGCCGTAAACGGAATGCCGTGTGACGTCACGAGTCGGTGAACCGCGCGCCGCTTGTGGCGCTAGTTGCAATTCCGGCGGGAGGAGCGATCAAATATGTCGCCGATTCTCGAAAATTTGATCGGAATCTCCGCGTTATCGCGTTCGTTAACAAACGTTTCTGCGACCGACGAGTACGAAGATCGCGAGTCGCAATACGCGGAAGTCAATATTACGAGCGAGTATCCGAGGCGTTACGATGGAGTGTCACGACGATGCAGTCAAGAGCAAGTTGCTGAATCGAGATGCGAGGAGCCAAGATGAGGGACGTTAAGACGTGGGACGTCGGCACGTGGAACATCGAAACGCAGAGGTACATTTTATATTTTCAAGGATGAATTTTCAAAAGTGAATTTGAATGAGATTTTAGCTCGTAGAGCTTCTTGAAAATTGCTCGAAATTAAGGAAAATTTTAGTGTTTTCATGTATGTGCGTGTGTGTGTGTGTGTGTGTGTGTATGAGATGTAGCTTTTATTACAAGTTTGATGCATACATGATCGGTTAATACTTTGCTTGGTTAAATCTGCACCGTCGAATAAATGACGTGCAGCATAACAGTTAACTCCAAAAGTAAACCTGAATATGGAAAAATTATTTTTTCTCGATTCTTGAGAAGTACAAATGAAAAAGTCGTTCCTCTAGAGATTTAGATTGAAACATGAAGTTCAACTGTGCTTTTTCATTTTATGCAGAAAAAAATATCAAGGATGCTATTCTTACTTCATATTATCAAGCTGATACCAAAGGTTTGTCTGTCAAATAAAATTTAAAATTATCTAGTTCTCAAATATTTTAATAATATTACAAACAAAATAAACATCGACTCGATATTCTCTCAAGTTATCAACGAGATCTGTCTATTTCCTTCTTAACACCGAAATCAACAACTTTGTGCAAGTCAGAGTTTAACAGAATAATGACAAATCTTTTGCATCAACTTAATAGATTCTCCAACAAGCGCTATCACGCTCCCTTCTCTCGTCTCTCGACTCGACATTGTCGTGCAATTGTTACTCAGTGTTGGGGATAGTTCTTACAATACGGTTGTGCGATTTAATTTATTCTCCTAATGCGCATTAACATTGGACCTGCAATCTCGACCTGGTATCTTGTCGTATGACCTGATCCCTTCTAGCACTCAACTCGTCTCGTGATATTACAATAATATATTAATTTTTATTCTCTGTGTATAGCTTTTTGATATAAAATACTTTCTCTTTGCGCATAATATGGTGTCCTAATATATAATTAAATATCGTAATCTCTCTTCTACTTGACGTATTAAGAGTTAATAATCGTCTCTTCTCCTCTTCTTCCTCTCTCTCTCTCTCTCTCTCTCTCTCTCTCTCTCTCTCTCTCTCTCTCTCTCTCTCTCGCTCTTTCTCTGTTGCTGCTACACTTATCGTTATCATCTTCATTCTTATCGTTCGCACATGTCTTAGGTTTATCTTTCCGCCGTTTCACTCTGTAATCCTCAATTATATCTTACGAGGAGATAATCTCAAGATACCCGAGAGCGCGCGGATAAATGGAATCGCGAGCTAAAGATAACGAGGATACGGATGATCCCCTAAGAATCTCAATAATTACAAATTTCATTCGGATAATGTTCTTCTGGCTTTTGTCCGCGCTTTTTCGACCTTTCCCGCGGGTTCACCGGGACTAGATAATTCATACAGGGATTACGTCTCGCTCGAAACCGGGCTGCGTAATGCCGCGCCACAGTTTTGCTGCGCGGAGAGTGAACGGTGTGGCGTAGCGTTTCATATAAAATACGACGACACGGGGAGGGGAGGGGTGGTAGTAGAAGTCGGAGAGGAGGGTGAGGTTGCGAGAGGGGCGGTTGGATGCACCGGAAGCTGTGCCGTAACGATACTTTACCGTCGCCATGAAGCGACCCGTCCTCGCCGCGCTCTCGTAAGAGAGACTTTAATATCCTGTCCTTTGATACCCTTAAAACTCGTCGCGTTCAGACTCGAGATATCTGTATGTACGATCCAATTCCCTGAATAGAGGCGGCTGAGACGAACGCGGGCGGTAGCCTAGCTAGCTAGCTAGCTAGCTAGCTAGCTAGGCGAGGCTACGTGCCAGCCGCCCTCGCAACAGCTCGCGTCAAGTGTGGCTTCCTGTACACGGTGCTCCAGAATCGTCGCTTTTCGCTCGCGGACGTAGTCGGCGTGGAAATAATAAAGAATTATGCCCCAGATATTTGGCAGCGCGTCAGTCGTGTTTCGACAAAAAGAACTCTCAACGGGACTGTGTGTAATCTCCGAATCTGCGAATTATCGTCACACAGCCGGCACAGTTGGCCCCTGACGACTGATTCGAGCACTTATTCGACGAATAATCGATTCTTGGCCGTGTTACAATTGAACAACGCGAGTGAGAGCCCGGATGTGACGCGAAGACCTAGATACATCAATATAACGTATGAGCGCGCGAACGCTTTGTTATTATTAAAAAGGCAGCATGAAATAGAAGACCGTAGCGAGTGGTGAAGGTGGTAAAAGGGGAAAGGTGGGAGGAGGAAATTTCGCATGCGGTCGCGATCAGGACGAACGTTAAAGCGTTATTCGATCCTCAAAAGGATGCGAGATTTGGGTCAGCCCTTTCGTGCCGAGTTCGACGCACCCGTTGCCGCAAACCGTCTCGGTTTCAGTATTTTCTTTGGACGGACTCCAATGCGCTGAGTACAGGCAGATTCGTCCCTGATGATATCGTTCGCGTTACTTCAGGGTCCATTTCGCCCTGTCGGATCGAGCAAAGCAGCCGGTCGATAGCGTGTTTCACTGATTGAAAGTATCGCTTTAAGCACGAGAAGTCGGCTCTCTCTCTCTCTCTTTCTCTGTAAGCGCGGGTGGTAATGTCGTTTGTACCGTTTAAAGCTCGGATTTGAAAATTGCTCGTTCGAACGTGACTACCGTAGGAAAGGTAAACGCGACTTATTGTACCGAATGATTGAAAATGTCTACACGATGGGAAAGAGGCATTTTCTCTCGCTATCCCGTGGAAGCTTGATTCCTTCGCGTTTCTTGAAAGAAAGGCTGGTGAAATTTTACATTGCTACCTTCAGCGATATAAATCATTATACCGGAACAAAATTGGTATCTATTGCTGCTTTAGTCGAGTAAATATTGTAGAGAGTCATGAAGAGCAAAAGATAAGCGCGCGCGCATATTTTTGTGCACACTCTCTTCCGACACAACAGGTACAGAACACCGTGTCAAAATTCGCGAACGATCAATTCATTTGGAGGCAATCCTCATCTTCGCGTTCCGAGTCGAGTAATATATCGTGATAGAAGTAAATATATCGTGATAGAGTAATATATCGTGATAGAAGAAAAGAGAAAAGTAAGTATCACTTCCGGCTTCTCGACAGTCGCGGCAGGTGCGACGGAATCACAGCCGTTCGCGGTTCATCGAAGTTCCCAGTACGCGACCTCGCCTATCGTAGACGCGATAAATTCCGATTGTCGACCGGGTGGAAAACACGCCGCAACGTCGGGTCGTCGCGTCGCCGGGAGATCCGTCGCCGTATTTTTTCCCCCCAGCCACCCGGCCCTTCCCAAGACGAAACGTGAGAAGGTAGACAAGCGGTCAGACGTTGTTGCGCCCGTTGGAAAATCACCTTGCGGAGGCTCGGGTGACACGACCCGGCGGGAGTCTTGGTGCGAAGTTCGCCGGGGGCCGTAGTCTGGCTAACTTCGTCGCGTCGGCGGCGGCAACGGCGGGGGTTCGTCGGTCGGGGTGGGCGAAGGGTGGCAGCACCCTTTGTCGACCGACGGCAGCATTGTTTCCAGCGGCCATAAATTGTCTCGTGCCTTGCTAGGCCCGCACTTCCTTCCTTCCTTCCTTCCTTCCTTCCTTCCAACTCCCCCCGAAATCTCCTCCCCCCCCCTCCTGAGCGCGAGCGCGCGCGCCTACGGCTGGCTCCTCGATCTTCCTTACCGCCCCTCGATCCGCACTGCCAAGGCGAAGGGTAGCCGTGCTGGTCGCGACGGAGCCCCTTCAGCCTCAGAAACCCACCCTCGTGGCTTCGGCCTGACCGCCGTTGTTTGCGCCAAGAAACACGTAGCTGCCTCTGATACGGGCGCTGCTATTTTGTCTCCCTTGTCGCGGGAAATGTACATTTGAGTTACGTTAGGGCGAAAGGAGTGTGACACTGTCCATTTACTTCTTATAAGGGACGCTCGCTTATTCCGCGGCTCAACTCCCCTTTACGGACCCAAACAATTTTCCGCCGCTGATACGAGAAACGTAAAAACAAAGAGAAACGATGGCAATATACGTCGGTTCGTTTGTGTCGAGGGAATCTGTTTTTGCTATAATTGCTTAGAATCCAGCTAGGGTCTTAATTGCAATGTTATTGCTAGAAGACCGCAGAACGACGTGATATCCAACGGTAGAAATTATACTATTGAGGAAAGACTGAATCGTCAGAAAGAGCGAGCAGACTGATAGCCGTGACTTTATGCCCCTCGCATTCTTTCGATTCATAGAACATTCATGGCACAAGTATTAAAAGTGTAGCAACTGTAGCATGCAACACGCATAACTATATTGCCCCGTCGTAAAACGTGCCACGATAAAAGCGCGATGTCTCGCGAAACGCGACGCGAGCTACGCGACGGAGTAACATGTAGGCGCGCTTGGCTTTGTGTACGACGTATCTGGTCTAGTCTGCCCTTGCGACGCCATTTTCTTGAACTACCGTCATCCCTTAGGTGACGGCGTAGTCTCCCGGCGCGAGCTCCTATATAGAAGTCGCTCCTTCTTCAAGCCGCACCTCAAGGTACCTCTGTCCTTATCCGCCATCCGGCCCCTCGAGGCCGACTTATCGACTTCGAAACAATATCTTCGACCCCGGGGAGAACGCCGTATTCGCGTCATTTATATCGTTTATGCGGCTGGGCGTCTTGAAATGGTGGTGGAGCTTCGGCGATATATGCTATTGTCGAAGGAGGGTGCGTGGAAGATGAAAAGAGGAAGGACGAGCCGAACCGTAGTTCCGCAAACCGTCAAACGCCCTATCGCGATTTGTATCCCGCGCGTAAAATTTCGCTTATAAAATTCGCCGAGAACGCAGCCCACTGCACTGATGGATTCTCGTGTCCTCCGTGTAATCCTGAATCTTGCGGATCGAATAATAGCATCTTGAATCGCTCGAGTCGCCGAATCGTGGAACAGTAAAATTTAACAATCAATCATTCCGAGCACTTTAATCATCATAAATCGTCAATTACGTGACTCGTCTAGCCCGCAATAGAGTTCTTGATTTTATCAAACGCACGCGCGTCTCCCGTTTTCCTCAGATCCCTAAATTTATCCGGTCGCTGGCGCCGCGGCCGTGGATTTATAGACGGCTGGTCCCATATTTCCTCGACGCTGATCTCGCGTGAAAGGGTGGCCCCCACGGTTAGGCCTTTATTCGCCGTCAACGCAAAGCGCGGTGGGGTATTTAAGAGCAAACACAGCGTATAGTGCTGATAATGCGCGAGTGTTCGCGCCGAGGATCCTTATCTGAGATTTCCGCGTTTCCAATAGCGAGCGCCCATAAAGAAGGGTGTTTGCGCAAGCGAGCGAGCGAGCGAGCGGGCGGACGCACGCGAGGGGTCGCGGGATCACGGACTTAAATCCGAAAGGGTATCGCACTGTACTTTTTCCTTTTAACGTCGCACTCGACTCGGTCCCCGGGGGAGTCGCAGTCGCGAGATAACGTCTCTCCTGACGCTCGTGCTTCCACACGACGATGCTGCGAGCGCGCTTGCTCGCTCGAGGATATTCCGCTATTAATATGACACCTAGCACGTACGAAACGCAGGTCCAGTCGCAGGACTGAAACTATTTTTCTCATTTCGGACAACGTCGACAGTGTCGACTCGTCCGTTGTTGAAATTATTTAATCAGTATATTAAAGTCGTTCACTGGAACGTTAAAACTGCGAATCTCTTTCAATATAGAATATATTACTGTATATCGGAATTAAGTATTTTTTTAGAATACTTCCTCACGAGCCAGAAATCCATATTATGTCCGTAAGTAAGAACTCGAAAATTATTTTCTAATCGAAGCACAAATTTTAATTAATAAGTTCTTCCACAGCGAGCAAACCGTCGCGTCGTTGGAAGAGCGAAAGTAACTTCCGTTGTTAGTTTTCTGGAAGTTACAAACATAAAGAAAGGAAGACGGAGTGCATTTGTAATTCTAAATCCGGGAGAGCGGTAATTTGCTTCTTCGCGACAAGGCGGGAGCAAAGAGACGGCTGGAATACTTGGCCAAGCAGCCGCTGGAAATGCACGATGATCCATTTCCGAGCGCATCGGCTTTCCGACAGATTGCAATTGCATCTTCCCGGTGCACACGACGACGCGCTACAGACTTTAGGTTGGCTCTCGTCCAAGCGCATGGATTATTAGATTCGCCCCCTCCTCAGTCCCCGGGTACACGTCAATCGATGCTTTTCAATATTGCGACTCGCCGTTTTATCTCCCTCCTTTTATGCCTCGCTCGAGTAACCCGTTATTTTTCCCGGCGGTGTGCCCTCTCGCTCGATATCGTTAATCTCGCGCCGATTCGGCGAATAATCTGGCAGTGTCGTCGTCGTGAATAATCTCGCAATATTTCCGAAGCGCTTTCGCCGATCCCGGTGTCATCGCCAAGATTTTTAAATTATCGTCCCTCCACCTTCGTGAATAATCTTCGTGCTGTATCTGCTGTGCCTCGTTGTGTCCGCGTAAATACCGTCGTTAATTATCGATTTTAAGCATTCATCGATAATTGTCAATCGTGTACGCAAAACACAGGTCGTATACGCAGACACAAGCGATTTATTTTAAAAATGATGAAAGTTCACTTTTTAGTTCATTTTCTCCCTGTTTTTATTCCCCTCACTATGTGTTATCCTATTCCGTTACGTTATCCTATTTCGTAATTTATTATTCTCTGTATTTTACTTTCTACTGTGTGTTAGCTGAGAACGATTGTACAAAGTACACGACTACCGTACTTAATCTTTAATCTGCGTAACAGAGACCATTAGCTCCAAACAATTAACACTCTTAATCTTGTATCGTTTCCTCAACGGCGTTCGATATCGCGCCGACGTCGCGGAATATTGGGCGAAGGTCGCGCTTGTTTTCGCCACGTTGAGAAACTCCTTCGGAGTGTGGGCGTAAATATCCGTCGGTGCCCGCGCACAAAAACAGAGATAATGGATTTTCAATTCTAGTACTTCCGCTCGAGCGCGAGATGCCCGTACCAACACGCCGAATCGTTGTGCACCCCGGTGATGCATCCCCACCCGCGAACGGTCGCATCCTTGCAGAGAAAGAGAGAAGAACTTTTCTCTCTTTCTCTGCAAGCCCTGCGCGTTCATTTCCTTCCACTCTTATCCGGAGCCGCTCCGAAAGGAGGCTCTAAATTTTCGCGCACTCGGTACTTCCAAACGAACAAAACGACAGAAAAAGTAGGAAAGGAGAGAGAGAGAGAGAGAGAGAGAGAGAGAGAGAGAAAATACGTTTATTAATGTCCCAGGACTCTGAAATCCTTTAAGAGCACGCGCTTGAGGATAACACAGGAAAATGATAATTTTCTGATATAAATTCTGTTGAAATAAAAATCAGACAACACTCGAGCGTTAACGGAAGAAGAAAATTTCTGAAAAGAAAACATGAACTGAAACAAAGTAGCATAAATATCGAGAAATATTGCATTTTCGCAGGGAAATTTAAACAGCGATTGTGTTTGCAGATGGGAAAAGAGAATACGTTGTTGTATTAAAAAATATAGAGAAACACGCAGATACATCTGTACGTGTGTCGCGTGCGTGTATGACGCGCGGCAAATGAATTTATATTAGAATATCGTGGACCGCGCGCGGGAAGAACGAGACGCTTCATATAGTTAAACGGGTAAAATACATTATATCGTTTCGGGAACTTGCATAATTTATAGTCCTACATTCACGCGTGAAACGTTCGGCTGTACGCAAACAGGGAGTTTGCATCATGCAAACGTTTCCTCGGGTAAACAGCCGCTTTACACCATGCGGAAATTGCTAACACCATTATTCATAGCAAATTGATGTAAAATGCAACTGCCGCGGAACGTCATTTCTCATTTAACTTTGAAAGCTCGCTGGAACTTCGCGAAACTAGGTATTATTTTACCTCGGCAATTACGAACATTAATAGAAACGAGCTAATTTTACTTTCGGAATTTTCAGCGCGGGGAATTGTCGCTTCGACATGGCGCATGGAGTCGCGAGTCTCTTCCCCACGAGCGTTCTGCTGTGATGTGACGATCGCGCGAACGATTCACCTTTCTATCGAGGCTTTTTGCCGGGCGGAATATCGATTTCAGATTCTTTCCAGACAGCCACGGTTGCGATATGCATCTCGTAAATGTCCGCGATCAATCCATTTCTGTCCGTGCGTTTTGCGCCGCGTCGTAAACATGTACGGACGTACTATTCTCCGACGACTGGTGACGACAACTTCAGCCATCGTAAACGTTTCCTCCGTGCCCCGGCGCGGCGTTCCGAGAACTTCGCGAAAGCTGTACCGAAGTTCGGTCTTAGAAATCAAGCAACGTGCTGCTATTTCATCCCACATCAACGCGATGCAGTGTCGTGCATATACATGTAGTATTTCCCTTCTGCAAATGATCGCGGGTATACAGGAGTATGTGCATAAGTGAAGAGAGAAAGAGAGAGAGGGAGGGAGAGCGACAGGCAGTAATAACTATGGGCGTAGATTATATAGCGGGTGTTTAGGCGAGCCGCAATGTGCCGTAGCCATCTCTGTGTACACGGAAATAATGCAGAACGGGCCCGCAATTTTCACCTAACGACCACTGGACCCCAGAAAGCTGAAAATTGCGATAATTCGCGTGCATCGCGAGGGCTCCTAAAATAACGTTCAAGTTAAGTCGACGCCACGTGACATAACGAACGTTAACGATTGCAACATTGACCGTACCTCGCCGCACGGGCACGTTACTTTATTCGAAAATGAGACCGAAATGTGAGAGGAGAGGCATTCCGCGCAGGTGCAAATTTTTAATTATTCTTTGTATCGAGCACAATCGCTTCGTTCTCCTCTTTTCAATATTCACCTGAAATCTCGTGTGGAAACACTTTCGTAGACTTAGTCGTTCTCGCGCAGAGCTCACGTCGCCCATTGCGGCCGTCGGTTTCGCAGAGAGAGAACGCGGTGAGAACAATCGGAATCCGGAATGTTACTTCGTGACTCTTATTAGAAGGTTTCTATGCGGCGATGTCCTCTGCGTCGAAGTTGTCTCTCGCGGCGAGATCCTATAGGAGGATACCATCCGCGACCCGCTAATTGAAAGCTCCCGGAGACAACGAGAGAGAGAGAGAGAGAGAGAGAGAGAGAGGGAGAGAGAGAGAGAGAGAGAGAGAGAGAGAGAGAGAGAGAGAGAGAAAGGGGAGGAAAGAGGTAGTTTCTTCTCTAGTAATTGTCCTCCAGATGACAAAGAAAGCCTCCTTTCGACTCTTCGCCACTCGCTTCCTCCTTTTTCCCTTCCTTCACCGACAAAGGAACCATCGGGAGGCGACGAATGAGTGTAAACTCTTCTTCCCCTGAATCTTTTCACGAACCCTTCGGCTGAATTGTCTTGGTCGCGCTCGCGAAACAATCAGCTGGTACTGACGAAACCGCCGCGTTTACACACTAGTAGAATGTACGGGTCCATGGCGGACTCAAAGAGCCGAATGGCCGCGTTTTCTGCGCAGCGTAATTTGACGATTATTTCACTGAGAAGTGAACAAATAAGGAACGGAAAAGAAATTCCCTCGAGACGCAAGTTCCTTCGCCGTGACGATATTTCGATGTCTTTAGTGATTTTTGAAACCTAAACTCGTGTTATTTATCTGTAGCATGAAAGAAGATAGATTTTATACATATATATATATATATTGAAAAAAGAATTAAAGAAAACGCTTTTCTTTTCTCTCAATAATTTTCACCTTATGCGATTAATTTGCGCGAAACAAGATTTGAGTGATTTCTTTTCGTCCATCGTTCAGCCTTCCAACTTCTTTTCTTTTAATTCTGTTCTCTTAAAGTGATTTCGAATGAACAACCGGTATCATAGGTGTCCCTGCAAAAGAGACGGCAGTCTAAAAAGCCGCGAGTATTAGTTAATCAAGCCTTACGATGCTATCGATCGACATGGGATTCCGAATCCTTCGGCCGAAGCTTTTCGTTCTCGATTTCACCGACCGCCGCACAAGATTGAAAAGGCAAGAAGGGAAAGAAGAAGTGGAAGAAGTCGTCACTCGCGTAGGTGTGCTATCCATCTTGAAGGGAATCCAGCTGACTTTTCATTGATCCTTTGACGCCATGGTGGGGTGCGAGTTTACTTCCCGCGCGGGTGACGTTACTTGAAAAATCCACCGCGAAACTTTTTCCCTCCCAAGGATGAAGAAAGAGAGAGAGAGAGAGAGAGAGAGAGAGAGGAGGAGGAGGAGGAGGAGGAGAAGGAGAAGAAGGAAGAAGAAGGGGAGGAAAGGGAAGAGAAGGTACTTAAAGTGCCGTTAGGCGCCGCGAAAACGCCACTGAAGTGAGCTTCCGCAAAATCCTCGACGAAAGGGAGAGCGTGCACACACGCGTGCTCGTCCGATCGTGAATAAAAGTGGCATTGCCACACACAGTCGAACTGTGAACTGAACGGGATACATTACAAGAATTTTTCAGAATTTTCGCCTATTTTTCGGTTATTCCAAGTAATTTTATATCAATTATAAAGTCAGTCCGAAAGAGTCGTCATATTTCGACGAATGAAATTAGAGACGGAATTACCGAGTTTCAATAATTTTTACGAATCGAATAAAAGAAACGTCTACTCGCGATATCTTCTCGGATAATTACTTTCTTCTTATTTCCACCTTAATATTTTTGTAACTCTTTATTTAAATTTTAGAAGAGAATAACGACGAATCCTTTTTATATCAACTTAATACTTCATATTGAACTCACGTGTGCTTCTCACACACCGTTAAAGAGAACGACTAATTATTCCAACAGTCATAACTCCAATGTAGAACGATATGATAACGACGTCGACAAATTTCGAGAATGGGTTTAGTTATTTTAGCATTGTTTAATCGCGCAATATGGAAATCTAACTTGAATCTCAAACCGGCGAAACGTTTCTACACCTGAACCTATAGTTAAAGGACGAAGTTTCCGCGGTAGCTGGAACTGCACTAAAGCGGCTTCCGTTGCTTCCCGAATTACACAAAAAGGTCGTTAAAAGCTGTGCTTTCGGCTATCTATCAGTTATTAGATATTAAGTCACGCCGCTACGAGCCAAGCAAGCTTTAAAGTTCCCGAGGTTTCGAGAGCGAGACGCGTGCGTGTCTGTGAAAAGAAATTTGCGTGCCACCGAGTTGGCTGTTCGCGGGTTTAGAACATTACCGGCTACAGGCAGGAGGGGAATGGGTGGGGGAGTGGGGCGAATTTATGTCCCTGTCTATAAATACGCCCGTCTGCGCGCTCAGATGCAAACTATTTCGCGGCGACGTGCCCGGCACCTCCTCTTTCGCGCTGATGAACGCGCGAGGACATGCGCGTCGCTACAAACTATTACGAGATGGCGAGCAAATCCTCGTGGAAACTAGCGAGAGGAAATGGGGCTGCGAAGAGGTGGGTTAATACGGTCCTTTAAATGAAAACATCTCGTTCCTCTCTGCGCGCGCTACGTGTCCTCGAGAATGGAATTTCTAGAGGATCGCGCGGAAAAGAAGAACGGAGGAAAATTCCGGGTTGTCGCGTGCGCTCTGAGATTAGGATCCTCTCAGCGTGTCCTCGGCACAGAGGACATTCGTGCTTACGTTGGTAGTAATTCAAAGTTTACGTCGCGATTGTTTTAATTCACTTGTCATGCACGACGCGATCCTCAGCGATGTTTAGAGAAAAAGATCTCGCGTTTGAAGAGGTTGGACGAAATTGGACGCGTTAGCACGTCAATTTACAAGGGTGAGAGATGCAGATACAATTTCCTCTTCATAAAACTACTTTTTATTTCCCTGCGAATCCCTCGATTTTTGCTGATCGGAGAAATCGAGAAGCCCGCGATAAGATCCGGAGATTTCCGCGAAACGGGGCACCGCCGAATTCTGGAATTACCTCGACACTTCCCAGCGATAGAGTTGCGTTGGCAGTGGTTAAGTCAATTTTTCGAAAAGCCATCGGAAGATTCCGTTAGATTAACTGGAACTGACGGAAAAATTCGAGGATGAACGTGACGTAAGTGGGCAAACTCTGTCTGTATAACGCTCAACGACGGACCGATATTTTGCGAACGGCACGGAACTTACCAAACGAAAAAGCAATCTATTCAGACTTATGAGTTGTCCTAAATTTTAAATCTACGTAGGATCTATTGAGAGGGAGAAAGAAAGGAAGCGAAGGTGGAAGGACGGAGGCAAACTTGGCTTAAAAACTTGGTGGAAAGTGGTGGAGCAGAAGAAGGAGAAGAAAAGGGAACAGGAGGAGGAGGTGGTGCAAGAGAGGAAACGAAGATGAGATGGAGTGAATGCAGTGACAAAAGTATAGTCATCGTTCTCGAAGAGCACAAGTCGCGCACCCTTTAGGAACTCGCCCGATCTTCCTACGCTTGTCTTGTAATTTCGCGAGGATAATACACCGGGAAAATACTAGGTATGAGAAAGTTGGCAAATTGTGCCGCGCTTCAGAGTACCGATATCATAAAACGGTCCGAGGACACGGAAAAGACGCAATTTGCAAGATCAATATGAAGTGCTGCTTTCAAAGAAAAAGGTCAAACTTTAAGTATTATAAGCGGATCGAAATTCTCTATTATCAGGATATCCGTCGTTCGGGGCCCTTTGACACAGAGAGAAAAAGATTGCACGTATTTAAGAACCGAACAAAAAAAAAAAGGAGAAGATCTTTAGTCGCGAGGAAAAGTTGAATTCTTCCTCGCAGTTCACGACTCGTTGGAATAACCTTTGTGCATTTCCGCCCGACATTTCGTCGACAAATCGATAAAATTTCAAGACGATCGGAATAAAATAACAGATATTTAACGAATATATACAGTATAATGTGATCGTAGGACATTTAACTAGCGTGCACGCGAAACTCTCACGTACTTTTTTTTATTCATTAAATCTCAGAAGTAACTTTATTCAACCTTGACAAAATTTCCAAGGACGCAGCGAAAGTCCCGACAAGGGTTGCTCCCGGAAAGTGCGGAACTCAGCTCCGTTCACAGCGGAGAAAATTTCCGGAAAATTCCACGGGGTTTACGGAGAAGCGGGTTGAAAGGTGCTCGCGAGCGCTGCGCTCTTTTGTGCGTTCGAGCGGCGAACCGTGCACGCGACATTCTCGCCTAATTGATCCCGCTTATCGAGCCGTCGTCGCGGACGAATTCTTCGCGGCGGAATTTCAGTCGGCGACTTGGAGTCGCGAAGCGTCACAGGTCGACCCGAAGCGATTGATCCGCGTGATGATGAAGAAGTTTCGGTGGGATTAAAGCCCGCTTAACCGGCACGGCGTTTGCAAAATTCCGTCAAACTGGCAACGCGCGTGCTTTGTAGACTAGATGCCGGAACCGATTAGAAAGGCCGGTTTATCTACCGTACCGAAGTCGCTGACGGCCGACATTTTATGTGAAGCAGGTTTGTTGTTTCACCAAAGTGATCAACCACGCTCACACACACACACACACATCTCCCTTGTTTTCGAGCTACCGATCAATTTTACTTACGCGTGAACAGTGAACAAAGAATTCGACGTCAGCAGATTTTCCTCGCAACGGTTGACGTGATTTACAGCGATATTTGTGAATTTTTCGTACGAACGCGTTCGTTTCTTAGCTAAACGTATTCGTCGTTGGAAAATAAAAAATTCCGCGCACTTTTCGTAATTGCGCTAGAGAAGCACTTTTCTCCTCCGCACGGGAAAAAATGTGTCAAGATCATCGGAACGTTACCGCAAGGTTCACGCGAGTAGCGCGTTAGTGCGGAAACCTGCATTTTCATTAACGCATGGGCGCATTCAAAGAGTGACAGAGGAGGAAAGGGGGATCCGACCCAATTTCCTCGTCTTCGCCGGGCTTGTTCAACGCGGTTAAGCCGAAGATTCTTAATTAACGGCCCTTTCACGTGACATTAAGCGTGTCTCACGCTTTGAGAGCGTCGCGCGTCACGCAGCAGCATCGCCTCGCGATCCGATACTTTGAACCTGTCGGAGCGTCTCGCGCTCTCAAAGAGTGCGCCGCGTTGATAAGGCAATGCACGGCCGATCTCTTCCGCATGAAATGACGGTGTCGATAGTAACAACGCGATACACCCGCAGTCCCGTCTAATTACAGTTTCGTTCGCGAGTCCGTATCAGCCTTCCGCTAATTAGAAAGGTTACGTACAACCCTTGACGTTGTTGTTGATCGCCTCTCCGAATGCGGGCGCGATTGCGTCACGGAACGGTAAGAACGGGGCGAATTGCCCGCGATAAGATAGTCCGCGAGTCAGCGGCCTGAAAGGAACGTTAATGGATTTTTAACTGCCCCGCGAATACTCCTTATCAATGAGAACGGGAATATCTCAGGGTCTGCAAAAATACAATGTTTGACGCGGAATAAAATGTCTGGATTACGTGTGTCCTCAGAATAATTTAGCCTACTATTTGCTAATAACGGAGTCGTACAGATCTCTGACTTTATTTTCGTTACTTTATTACTACTGTGATGTGTGATTACATATATTTTATCAAAAACGTAACGCAGCGGTAATGACAAATTGAGCAACATTTTACATCCATTCTTACATTCCATTACCGAGATACGAGGCCACGAACGAGGTCAGGAGAGCTGAGCGCCGCATGCTGAAAATTTGCCTAAATATTCGAGCCGAGTTCGCGGAAGAAACGCGTAAGTGTTGCGAACATTGCGGAATTGCAAGAATGGCGTATGAGTGTTCGGTTCTACATAATGCAGCGAATGCCCGGTAATGCACCCTTTAATTGGGTTACCTTTGGAAGGCTAGGTCGCCGCCAGGTTCGCGTATATGGAATGCGAACACTTCTGGTTTAACAGCCCCGTATCCGCATTATCGGTCCATCTAGGGCGAAAATCGAATTCATGCTCGTATTAGCCGGTCGGCGAAGGTTGTAATATGAGGAGAGAATCGATCGGCGATTTGCGTCCTGATGCGCCGTCGCGTCGTTCGCCTTACGCGATCTCCATAATGCGCTTTTCATAACGAGACTCGCGCACGTATTTTCGACGCGATTGTTTAAGCGAAATACGCTTTAAGATACGAAATGACGCGCATACAGGTTTTCGATCACACATGCGTACATAATAGTCTTCAAGAATGTCATTGGGAGATTTTTGTTCCAATCGACTTGCCACGACATAATTCTTTTACCAAGAGTCTGATTTTCTTATAAAACGTCACTTCTTAGTGAAGTCGAAAGCTTCTGATAAAAGAGCTTCAAATGTGAAAGATGATTCATCTTCGGAAAATTGACAGCAAAATTATAATTAAAAATATAACAACTGTATATATATACGAGCGGTTAGAAAAATGCTTGATAATATTATCGAAAGGAGATTAATTTAGCGGTATTTTCGCATGCACGACATGAGTAACACTTTATCAACTCATGGTTGCTGACTATGCATCAATCCTTCAACGTACCAACGAGAATTAAACAGCCCACGACGGTTTTGCCGCGAATGCTAAATTCGCGGTTTAAGTAGACCCGGTTTGCTCGACGCTACCGCTTGAGCAACCGCGAATGAATATTTAAACAACGGGCTTCGTGATTCCTAATATGGCTGTTCTTTTCGTCTTTTTCACATTCGCGGCCTCCCGCGCGACCGTTATCTCGCTCGCTATCCCGAACTCCCCTCGCCCGCGTCAGCGGATCAAATATTAAAATCTCGGCGGTAAGAAGCATCCCATTTTACAGCCGCGAAAGGTTGCGGGCGGCCGCTCGCGTTGCAACATTCATGAAGAGGAATGCCCCTCAAAAAGTCAACGACGTCGATTCCCGCGTTCCGTTCTCGCCGCAATGCGCGCACTCTTTACATATAATTTTTATTGTCCCGCTATAAGTTTCACGAGCGAGGGTGAACGCGCGAGCGAGCGGTCATTGTCCCTTTCTCTTTCTCTCTCTCTCTCTCTCTCTCTCTTTCTCTTTCGGAAGTTCCGCGATATATAGCGAATACTGCGCCCTTTAATGGAAAATAAACAAGAGATAATGTTGACTTGTATCGCGCGAACGCAAAATGGAAATGCAAAACGACACGAGGGTGAATAATATTCTTCATAACAAGGCTAAAGTCCGTCGATCAAAAACACACAATTCACAGAGGAAAAGGATATGCGAATGTTTGAGCGGTATGTAACTTTTTTTAACATGATCTTGAGAGAGACTAAAATGTGTTCTATCCACTTCAGGAAACAGTTGAATAAACTCGAATCGCGTATACTACTAGCTGCTTGTTTCAGCATGTTTCAGCGCGCATATTCTCTCCTTACGGGAGATAAAAAGGGGCATTTCCTACCATTTTCAGAGATTCATCTTTATGATATGTACACGATAAAATTTTATTGCAATTACTCCTGGGGTTATTTTCCACTGGGAACATCTCTCCCTGTCCTTTTTCTCACTCCTGATGTAATCGGTTCTCGATTTCTGACCACTTGAGGTAACTCCTCGCTGGGAAAAGCACAGAAAGATCCGATCTGGCTCAAATTTTTGCCGAGCCACTTCTCCACATCGCTGTAACACCCGGGCAGCGTTTTATATTTACGCTGCCACGCTCACTCGACGAGAAAGTAGAAACGGAAGAGAAGTGCGAGCGCATGAAGGCACAGAAGGCGGTTTAGTAGACAGGCAGACATAATCCCCTGTCACGCCGCAGATAATCTCGCTCGTCCCCCTTTCCCCTCCAGTCCTTTTCGATCCTCCCCCCACTTTCGGCCACCGTCGTGTGCCGCGCGTGTTTCATCCTCGCAAGTATATAACATTCTCTCCCTCCCCAATACAAGCGCACTCACATCAGCGTGTATATACATACGCGATAAGCGATGCATATTCATACGATTTTTCAGTAATATACGGTATTACGGTGGGATTGCGGTTGTTCGTAATTTATGACTCGCACTTACATTATTCCGTGTCAAATGTCATTACAATACCGTCGCGATATCGCGACTAGATAACGTTAATGTTATTTTCATATAATCGCGTTACTTTATTCTCATGTAACAAATATGATATCCCACAATTCTCGACTATAAGTATGAAGTTATCTATATCCATTGAAAAAATTCATACTAATTTGTTCATACTAATTTAAATTAAAATTCATACTAATTTGTTCATACTAATTTAATTCATATTATAATTTTGTGCTTTGATGAAAAATTTGAAGGAAGCTGTATATATTATTTACAATGGCCAATACAAACAATTGCATTGTTACGTGTCGGGATCGTAGAGTCAACTGTAAAAAGGATTGTAAAAATTTCAAGCTTTAGTGTCATACTTGACTCGGCTGACAAATGTCTAAAGCAACGCCGCGAATGCAATGCATAAATGTTGCATGTTGTAGACGTTGCGCAACGTGTAATACACGATGCAAAATTAAAATTTAAACGCGCGTCGGCGACGAGTCGCATATACGAGCGGCTCGTGTACGCGCGATGACGTTTGAAAATCGTCCCGCCTCTAAATAGGTCTTTAAAATGTGACGTAGAGCGTCCGCCACGTGTCATTCATGGCTCCCACACGAGCACTTATCATAATAATACTGCCGAGTGCGTAGCTCACCATGTCGAGATATTATAATAACCGACATTCAAGAGCGCGCGCATTATGCAGCGATAAATCTTTTCGCCTCTCCTCTTATGCATGGCGTCAACAGTCGATCTCCCTCTCTGTCTTTTTCATCTCCTTTCGTTCATTTCGCTTGTTTCATTAATTGATTGTTAAAACTACAACGAAATCAAATCTTCCGATAATTTGCAACATCCGGTAATTTATAATCGAGTTCATGAGACAATTACGTACCTCCTGAATTTTTATCCCGATTCAATGATACATATTATCTGATTATATTATCAATTAATATCAACCGTATCTGCTTTTCTATTTTCTGCGATATTTCTGCAAAATTTCGATAATCTTTGAAACTCTTCGTTATAAGTTTCGACAATATTGCAGAATTACTCTTGTCAACTGACCGACAATTTCTGCATTTCTTGCACGTCTTTCGCATTTTATTACATATTTCATGGTCTTCGGTCATCTCATACCTCATACCGCTTTTTTCTCATCTTTGTCCGAAGGTAACAACAGTACTTCATATCTTTATCTTCTCGTCTCTTTTCACTTTATTTCGCTCGCTTTTATGCGAGCGCTGTGAATTCCAGCTATATTTCTTTTTATCGTAGATTAATGTCCAAACTGTTTTGTTATATGCTATTAGGGGATTACCAGATCCCACAGTAAATAAGAGCATTCTCCTTTTTTCTCCCTCCTCCGTTTTCCGTCGCCGCCGACCCCTTCTTTCGTTTCTTCTTCGTGGTGTGGGACGGACCCTCGCACGCGGATGTCCCTCGTCACTTCGGACACGCGACTCGCCGCTATTGCTTTAACGGGCTCGTTAAGCCGCCGACTATCGGCTTTACGATCCGTCCACATACCTTCCGGCTTTCAGCGTCGCTCATACATCCGATCTCGCTTGCAGCAAATCTTTCGTGAATCTTTACAGTCATGTACCTGTCGGTAGACGCGAGTAGACTCGATCCGACATTCACACCCCGCTTAGGTAGATCTTTATTGTCGATCTGTCGTTCAATTCGATTATATCCGCTTAGGTAATCTTTATTGTCGATCTGTCGTTCAATTATTCGATTATCAATAAACACGTTTTACATTAAATAACACCGTCACCACGCTGCGAATTTCAGAATAATTTTGTGCAAATAAAAATAGATATATCACACTTTTATCCTGAATAATATAGATGAAAATAATGTGTTCTGCTAAAATCATCTACATTAATATCTACCTTATTTTCAGTTCTTTTCAAAATTCGTTTTACAAAAGGTAGAGATATATAAAGGTGCAAATATTTTTTATCCTTTATTTATACAGATTGCATATAATGAACGCGATCAGTGTGTGATACAATTCCGTATACCGAAAGTCCGATTACTTCACGCGACACTTCGACAAGTGCGCTTTAATAATTGCGAGGAGGAGAAATTACAGAGAGATCAGAAAACTCACAGTGACATTTTATCGCGGCGATGATTGCTTCTTTTTTCGCAGCGTTTTGCTGCCATCTTCGTAGATCGAGGACTTTCTTGGTGGTGGAAGATCAAAATTAATTTAATTTAAAAGTCGATTACACATAGTTGCGCTCTTTTCAAGGAGGAAGAGAGAAAGAGAGAGAGAGAGAGAAAGAGAGAGAGAGAGAGAGAGAGAGAGGAACAGAGAAGCGATTATCGGAATATAATTGCAGCAGGCGGTCGTGATAATGAAAGCACAGTTAATAACGAAAATTTCGGGGGGAATTCAACGCACTCTCAGATTTATACGCCTCGCGAAAGAGATCCCCTAGCGACTTAAGAAATCCTAGTGCGACCTCGCGTTACATCGACGCGCTAGGATTTCGCGTGTCCGTAATTACGCGAACGCGCACTCACCATTCCGCATAGTTGCACGAAACTTTTCGATAAATTGAATTCCGCGAGGGGCGAGGGGAAGTTGGAACGTGGTTTATTATGCGTTTCTCGAATTCGCGCGACTCGTCGAGTGAGCAGGCGCGCGCGAACGATCTCTTATGCTCCACGCTGAGCGGCGCGGCGCGACGCGGCGGCGCAAAGCCGAGAACGTTTTCGCTTTCATTTTTTTTTTCCCAAGGTCTTCGTTCGCCGTCGCTCCATCCATCGATCGTTTTTCATTCGGTCGCGCGCATCGAGTGCATTTATACGTTATAAAGAGGGTAATATCGTTTCGCAGTGCAAGCTACGTGAGCGTAGAAAAATACGCGCGTGCGAGCGCGCTATTATTCCCAGGAGGCAGCGAAACCCGTTAAAAACCCGGCGCGTAACCCCGCCGACATAGTTAACCATTTTAATGGGATATTAAAGAAATTAACGCAAAACGGGCTTTTTATACAGCGGCGGGAACAGGTGATTCATTAGCTGGGCGCACGCATGGTGCTGTACACGCGGTATTACGGGCGAAATGATTTAGCTCGTATACCGAGCGCGAAGAGAGCGCATCGAGAGGCAAGATTACGTCCCTTTAAATCCCGCGGATGCGTGTTTTATTCATACGGCTGTGTCAACGATAAGGTCCGTTGTAATTCATTTCCGGGGACGTTTTGCGCGTTTGCGTCAAAACATGTTTACAATTCTCGTGTACAAAGGAAGCATTTCGCGATTCTTGCACGCGAGTGTGTCAATATGCACTATCGTCCGTTGGTCTCTCGATACACACTTAACATTTTTTTCATTTTAGGAGACGAGAAACCCTTTCGGATTTCCAAATTGATTTTGCCGACCGCTCGATACAAACGCTATACTCCCGTTAAAAGTCTCGCGAGCTTTGCTTTGGAATATTCTACGCGCAAGAATATACCGACACGTCACAGCGGACCATGAACCGTACCTCTACATTTTGTTTGTTTGCCTGTGTTTACAAACATCGCGGCCTCCGTCGCGATCTGAAAATATTTTCGACGTTGAACATCTACACTTTCGGTCTACAAGGTACGAGACGCATGCGTCCGTGTGATACGAATAGAGTACTGCGAGAGAATTTTTCCATTATAGCAGACACACACATTTTTCGAATTTCGTTCAGCGGCGAACGCACGTATTAATCATTCGTGACGTTTGGTGCAACGGTCGACGTAGGAGAGGAATATGACCGAAAAAGAGAGAAAACGAGAGAGAGAGAGAGAGAGAGAGAGAGAGAGAGAGAGAGAGAGAGAGAGAGAGAGAGAGAGAGAGAGAGAGAGAGAGAGAGAGAGAGAGAGAGAGAGAGAGAGGGAGAGGTAGCAGGAGATCCGTAGACTCTCCTACCGCCTTGTTAACGTCTTTCAGCGTACTTGTAAAACGAGGCTGGACGTGTCGTCCGGCTCGCGGGACCGCGCTAACGCGGCCGGACAAGGGTATTCGCTCGAGCTCCTGCGGAACGTCGTCCTACTCTCGTCGTCGTACTCTCGGACGTGCGACATCCAGCCTGACGAGGTATTAACGTTCTCGTGGCTGGCTACGTCCGCGGAATGCAGCAGAGCTCTCTCGTCGTCGAGCAGCCGCAAGGTGTCGGACGACATTCGTAATTATACGGAACCGCGTTATAAGAGCTATCGTTGCTTCCTCCGTACGCGAACGCCTCTCGAAAAGAAGAAAATAAAAATCAATAGATCCTTCTCTCTTAATGGAACATCGGGTTCATGATACGTATATGTAGCTTCTCGGTTATAGACGATCGGAGGAATCGTTTCACGGAGGCGCGTTGACGTAATTTTTACTTCAATGCGGGACAGTCGACGAAATTGTCACCTATATTGTTATCAACAGTAGCGCAATAATAAGAGATGAAACGATTCCTTACAGCACAAGCCCTGTATTATTTAATGCCTCCGACCGGCCTATTTTGACGTCATCTCAGAACACTCTCTCGACGTCACCAAAATGCCTCGATATTTCAGCGATATGGTTGTCTCGTGAGGTTTACGTTTCTCGTTTGAAAAATCGCGTTTCGCCGGAGGTTTTCTCAAGGAGAAGGACGGCCTATGAGGATCGCGCCCACGGAGTCGTTCCAATTCCCCAAAAGATGGAAGAGCACGCCAAGATTCCATCGGGAAAGCTGTCGTGCTCTCTCGCTCTCTCTCTCTCTCTCTCTCTCTCTCTCTCTCTCTCTCTCTCTCTCTCTCTCTCTCTCTCTCTCTCTCTCTCTCTCTCTCTCTCTCTCTCTCTCCGACCTGCCGATCTCTCTATTTCCCATTCTCTTCCGGGATTCGAGCTTGAAAACAGCGGCAAGGGGAGCGTTCGTGTTCACCAGCATCGAAGCGAAACTGGAAACCGACTCGATGTCTCTGCCGCGACACGGCGGAATTCGCGAAGGATGGAACGCAATTCCCTGAGGAATCCGCCGCTGCGGATATACGTCTGCGAAAGCTGCGGAAATATTGCGTGGCAACAAATAAGAATATGTATCGCGCATTTTCTGCGAGTGTCTCGCCTCGGCTAGAGGAGCGCCTGCCGTCGACGACGACGTCGACGATGACGAAGACGACGATGACGACGACGACGACGACGACGATGACGACGACGACGACGATGACGACGACGACGACGTCTTGCTCTCCATTTCCTGGAAGATGGAAAAGTGGTCGGCGCGGAGTTGGCGCGCGAAAATTCGGGAACCGAGTTGGCGCGTGACGATTTTTCTCCGCTCGCGACTCGTAATTCAGCGGATTCTCCGGGAGGGCGCCGTTCGTAAACGCTCCCTGAGTGATTCATGCACGTTCGGTGATATATCGTCCCCGGGAAATTTGCGGGACTTACAGACACGCGTATGCCCCTTTGATCTTTCCCTCGACTTCTCGCTCCTTGATTCACCTTGTCACGCTTTTTAGGATTCTTTTAGCGGATTCCTGCTCGGATAATCGCTGCAGGAAAAAGTCATCGTTGTGAGTTTATTTCTAAGAGGCTGTTATTTAATGTTTAACTCGATGCATCAGGAAAATGCGAAAATCTGTGTTCGCGTGTGGTCAGAGTGCGATGTCCAGAAAATTTCGCGTAAGGATGACTCGACTTAACAGGCTGACATTTTGCATGCTTCTTCCCGAACACTCTCATATCCCCCTGAATTCGCACTCGTTCTCACGACGTTTGCGATTTACGGAGCGACACGACGATGACTAGCCCAGAGATATTTCAGAACGCGTTCGCGTTCTCAAACTTCGGCCGCGTGCCGCTTTACGTAATACTAATTAGTTCGAGAAAAGCGCTAATGCACGGGCCGTGTTTCTTCCAGAAATTCTTCGCCTAACGAAGCTTAATTAGTCGGATCATTAGCCGCGGCGTGTTTCGGGTACGTTAGATCCTCTCGGTACGCCCAGCTCTAAATTTACTTCGCGATGTAATAGTCGAGGTCTCTTCTTGCGCCACTTTTTTCGCCTTTTCTTTCTCTTTTTCTTTTCTTTTTTTTTTTTAATTGCGCTCCCCCGCGCGCGCTCGACGCCCCACCATCGCAGTTCACCGCGGCAATTAACAGCGCGAGCACTTAAAGCCCTATCGATCATCGTTAATATTTATATTTAGTTTTAGCGTCGCGGGGACAACCATAAAATATTTATCGGTCCTCGCGCGGTCTCGAGCCATACGACTCATTAATAAATCTCGCTTAGCCGTGGACTCGAGTCCCGCTCGTGGTATTTATTAATCCGCGCGCCATTATTACGGGGCGCATCCTCTCTCGCACGATGTGCGCCCATATAGTGGTTATTACTATCCTATCGAGCCCCGTTCGAGCTAATGGTCCGCGCTGTAAATTACACGGGCCGGCACTTAGCTAATCGCCGATAAAAGTACATTATTCTTCACGTTAACCTTTATCGAGCATCTCGTTCGATTTATTAGATCGTAACTCTGTTTCCGGTTGGTAACGTGAGCCGCGCGTGTTACTCGTGAATAGCGTTACATCTCCCTCTCCCTCTCTCTCTCTCTCTCCCCCCTCTTCTCTCTCTCTCTCTCTCTCTCTCTCTCTCTTTCTTTCTCCCTCCCTCCTTGTCGATCTCGTTTGTACGCATCGCGCTGCGATCGTTAATTCGTGAACACCGGCATCGAGTAAGTGAGCTATACGAGCCGAAGCTTTCCGCGTATCAAATAATTCCCCGAGCGTTTACAAATAAGTATTTTTACAAACGGAAAAAGATTCTGTTCATTCTGAGTCGAAATTTTTCTGTTGCTCTTAGAGGGAGAGGGAGAGAGAGAGAGAGAGAAAGCTCGATCCATCAATATTTAGACTATAACGTCTATTTTGGTCTACTTCGAATCGTCAGATCAACCTCCTATGATTCCACTTGACCTACCATAGTTCCTATGCGAAGGCGCTGAATTTCACCTGGCTTTGAATTTCCATGTTTTACAGCTGCGCTCTTAAATCTCTGAGTAGAAGATTATTCATCGATTACATACCATACATGTGATTTGAAACGCGCAAAATGGGCGGTCGATTCGCGCACGAAAGAGAGCCATCGTAATCCTCGAGATCTGTGAACATTGACGAGTTAAAGACGAGAGAATGAATCATCCCCGTTGTTCATTGTGAATCATTGTTCATTTTTCCAGATGGAATGTTACGGCCGCTCAAAGGGCAACGCGAGCGAGTGCATAACCGCGCGGATTGTTCGACTCGTTCCCCGGCCGACAAAAACACGTTATTGCCATCGCGCGCGTTCGCTTTTTCCATACACCGGACGCAAATGTTGGTTTTCCATCTCGCGATTTCAGTTGATCGACGCCTCCGCAAACTCAATTTACTGCAATATCTGGCGCGAGCTCGCGCTCGCGCTATCGGTATTTAATTACGCAAGCGACCCGCTTACTACGTATAATATTGCTTTCCTTACATTTACATAATTATTGCATATTACAGTGAGCCGGCAGGGACGTTTATGGCACGTCACATTCGATAAATACCTCTCTCCTGTATCGTGACATTAAATTCACCCTAATTCTGCGACCTCATTGGCGGATCACCTCCGGTTGCGCCGCAAACTTCCTTCATTACACTCAATCGTTTAGGATTTTATTGCCGTCGAACCCCGTTCGTCCAAATGACGGGATAAGCGCTATCACGTCGATCGGATCAACGCGATAACGGCGCGATTCAATCGACGACGAGTCGGGATAATCGAGCGGCGTCTTCGCAGCAGTTTTCGGCCGCGGCTCATGCGGCTTTCAGCCACGTCATCGCGCTGCATTTGGGATTAATTGCGTTGTTGCGGCAAGGCGGACAGAAGCGGCGGTCGGATCAGTTCGGCTCGGCTTGGCAGTTTGGCTCAGCCTGGCCGCTTGATGACGCTGAAATAGAGGCGGAAAGGTGAGCGGCCGTTCGAAAGGGGTTTGCGGAACGGCGGCGGGCTGATCTGATTATGTTAATGCACAGCGGGCTCTCCCGATTGATAATTGCATCGGGGATCGCGAATGCGGAGAGGCTCGAATGGTATTCACGGCTACTCCCGCGAGTGATTATCTATGCTAAACGCTCGGCTCGTTAATTGCTCCGGCGCGCGTCCGTTTCACAGCCGAACGCGTTGTCGAACCGCCACTTTTTTTTTCCCCGCACTCCGGGAGAAAACATCGTCGATACGCGGGTCTAATCTGACTGCTGCATTCGTTACATTGGTTCGACCGAATCTTTTTTTTCCTCTTCCTTTTTCTCGCTCGGTCGTGACTGGGCCATGTCCTATCACACCGAGGCGTTTATCGTCGAATCGGCGAATTAGTCGTTAATATATCGTATATCGCATGTTTCTCTTTCTCTCTCTCTCTCTCTCTCTCTCTCTCTCTCTCTCTCTCTCTCTCTCTCTCTCTCTCCTTCTCTTCCGGTGTCGATAACTCGCGCAGGACACTCGCTGAAAACCGGGGCTGCCGATTTTTCAATCTTGGCAAGCAAGTGTACACGTTTGCAGGAATTTGAAATCTCCGGATGCTCACACACGATTAGACGCAAAAGTATTTAACCTCGGAAATCCGAGATGAAGTTACGGAAATGAGCGACGCTCGCTGAAATTCTCGTCGCGGAAAAATCGACGTCGAATTAATCAAAGATGAAAGGAGCACCCGCGCGATACTCGGAGCGCTGAACTCTATCACGCGGGAAATGGGACGAATTGAAGGCAATTCGAGCATTTAATTAGTTGTCACCGGGGACGAAGCGCGGCGTGAAATTCATCGGCATTTTTTACGGTACTTGTATCGCTGACAGTGTATATGTGTGTGTGTGTGCTTAAAAACACCCGGCCTTTGTCGGGCGTGAACGAAAATTACGAGACAGCTCGCATAATAAGCCGGAAGGACGCGTGGTGTTGCGTAGCCAATCGGGCACGGCGACCGGTGTTTTATCGCCGAGAATTACAGTAATCGCCGCTAATTCGGTCGTTTAATTAGACACCGGCGGGAGAAGTAAGCGATAAAATTGCGCGCCCATATGTGCGCGCACCGTTTACGCTATTATGGAGCGCGTCGGGCGATATGTTCGTTCGAATTCCGGCTTAAAATTCTGTATACGCAACGATTTGCCGCGATCGTTACCGCGATTTTGTCGATCGTCCGATACGGCGGATATAAAATACCCGACAGTTCGCTAAATTACCAGTCGCGGATCGCTCGCTGCAACATAAAATCAAGCGTAGCGAGGGACGTGTGGGGGGATAATTCTAATTACGAAAATAATCACAAAGATGCCATTAGGTGGTGTTACATTGAGTGAGAAAAAGAGATGAAACATGAAACGGAAATATGAATAGCACGTGTGATGTGAAAATATAAATATCAGAGAAGTACGTAGAAAATACGCACACCCGCGCGTGCGGGCGCGTGTATTTCATTTAATTTACGTCCTTTTGATCAAATTTATCACACCGCGTCGCGATGTGATGCTTTTTTTCTTTCTCTATTTTATGCGCATTAATGTCCGCGCTTCTCTCGCATGTCTCACACGCAACTTGCTGACATGCGCGTTCATCCCTTTCGAAGCCGGTGTCTCGGGAAGTTGGCTCATTTTTCGACATTTTCGACCGAACAAAAGAATTATTTTCGCAAAATCCGACGAAGGACTCTCTCGCTCTCCCTTCCTCTCTCTCTCTCTCTCTCTCTCTCTCTTTCTCGTGTTGAACGGCGACATTGGACCACGATGAAAACGCGGGGAAAAACGATCGTCTCGTACATACGCGCGAGAGCACGTGCAACCACCGACCACAGGAACCGCTCTGTTTTTCCAATCCCAGGCTTGACTCGCGCATTAATTCGCCCTCCGTACACAATTCTTTTACCGCCACGGGCCCGCCGATTTCGAATGCAAAACCCGCGCGAATCGAAGCAATCAGCGGGTGGCGATGTTTGCGCAGTTAGGTTCGACAACAATCCTCGCGCATTGTTGCGGCGTGTTCTCCCGGCCGTGCGTTTTCTCCCTATTCTCCGCATCTTTCTCTCTTACTTTCGCTCGTGTGCCCGCGTATACATACATATAGACCGTGTCAAAAGTGACATGACAGTTGCTTGCCTCTCTCGAAAATTCCTATTGATTCTTCTTGACGCGTCGCCAAATCGCAATGTCCGAACTTGTTAAGTTCGCATCTTGGCGACTTAAAATGGCCGCTGCAAAAACTCAAGATCCTCTTTATTATTCGTTCGCGACATTCGTTTGAGATATTTTTCTCAGAAAATATTGGTCTACTTGCGGATGAAACTGACAGTTTCAGAACGAGCGATAAAATTGGAATGTTTGTATCCGAACGTTGTTTCTCGCAGGAATATCGACGGTGATTTTTAGCGCAACCTGTACACTACAGGACACACGAGCGTTCGGTTTTTTCTCCCCACGTACCGCCGCCGTCTCCTGGCCCAGTTGCGTTGGATTCGTTGTTGCGAACTGTTTAGCCGAATCAATCTCCCGTTCGCACGCGTCCCGCTCGTCGCCCACGTGGCAGGAAATAATTAAAAGTTAGTGTTTGCCAAACGAAAGCAATCGGCTGCCCATCAGCGGCAACAACCGGATTCAATTATAAAGCCTGACAAGCCCCGCGGCCACGTCGCGCCTTTTTCTCTCCCAGTTCGCTCGCTCGCGAGCCAACCACGCGAATGTTAACTGATGTCTGAGAAGATGAGGCGCCTTCACGAGGACGAGAGCGTTCACGCGACGGGTCGGCCTTCGATCTATCACCCTGCCGCCTGTGCCTGTCCATTCGGCTTTCTTTAATTGGAAATCCACGTGACAATGGTGCACCCTTGCCGCGTCGTCGTTGCCTCATTCGTCTCTCGAAGCCTCTCGATCTCTCTCGGCTGGAAAGAACGGGACTCCTTTTCTCCGGGACTCGAAATCCGCGGAGTCTGCGAGGTACTCGCCACCCGCGACCATTCAGGACGACTCGGACCGATCTCTTGGCCGGCGAAGATTGCCGGAAAATTTTTCCTTGCTCCCTTCTCCCCCCCCCTCCCCTCAACGCCACCTCTAGCTTACTACTACCTCCGCGAGAGGACCGAGGACTTAATCTCTGCCTGGATCGAGTAGATCTTTAATCTCCACCCGGCGGAAAAAAGAAACGCGAGCAAGGTCCCCGTCGTAGACGTCGGAGAGATTAAAAGCCATGGCGACGAGACGGTCTCCGCTTTCTTAGCCGCGGCGGGTCAATATTCGCGGATCACTTCGTTATCGGCGGTAACGACTCTTCTTCTTTTTTTTCTTCCTCCTTCTTCCGCCTGCCCTCATCTTCCTCCTTCCTCCTATGTCCCGCCGATCATATTTCCAATTAGAGAGAGAATTAACTTTTAATCCGCGCAAAGCGATCCGGCGCGGAAAACCTCGTGGTTTGCTGGTGTTTCATTGATTGCGGCGCGATATCAGGCGGAAATAAAATTCTCATTAAGTCGGAATTATCAAGTTGACGAAATCACGGACTCTCCGAGGGAGGGAAGTATCGCCAGGCGTCGACTGTAACTCGAGGTACGTTTTGTACGATATGATGTACGTTACGGAGAAATTCACCTCCTCGTGTTCTCGGCTCCTTCTCTCATCTGCGAGCTAATAAGAAAAATCCCGACGGAAACTCCTAATTATGCGGAAGCATTTCAATACTTGGCATCATTTTGCAATAAAACGAGGTTGAAACGGAGTCGAATCCTTCGAATTTACCGTGTAATTTCCGTGAGATAGAGACGTAATTCAGCATCGTGCTGACTCGCCACATAAGCGACGCGTGCAAAGCGGCCGTTTGTCGCGTCCGATGGGAGTCATGTCTCTGCCAAAAAGAAGGAACGGGATAACGCTCGAGCAGGAAGAAGGAACAAAAAATATATTGGACAAAACACGGCGCGTGGCAGCGATCTATCACCAATCCGTCGCAAAATCTGGAAATCCTACCGGATGAGGGTGGGCGCCGAGGGGATCAAAGGACACGTCCAATTATCGGCTGTCACAAAGTACTCGAGAGTAATGGTGCGAGTGCAACGGTCCTCTCATGGCGAGTTCTCTTCTTTCCCTCCTCCTCCGGACCCGACTTCGATCTGGATCACTAGGATTTTCGTCCGTTCTCGCTGGCCGACAGTGACGAACGAGAGAAGCCGTGATCGGGCTCGCTAAAAAATGGCGAGCTTGTCACGTTAATGCCGATCTAATTTAGCGCCATGTAACATTGATTTAATATCATTGGCCGAGAGAATTCGGCATTGATAATTATTGCTTTGCCGATCCTCCCCGAGTTATTACGTGTATGGTCTCTGTTCTGTGGAAATTCAGCTCAAATTTAATTTATCGCCCCAGCAAACACAAAAGAATTGAGATTGCCAATAATTGATCTGAGATTCATGAAATAATGACCAACAACGAGTATCGCTCACAATCCACTCTACGCAAATCAATGTGGATTATAAATATAAAATATAATTGGTTTGTTACATTCACGTATTCAAATCTTCCATTTGACTATATAATACTAATTTTCACATGAATATGCACCCGTAACAAGGCGAATTTTCCTAGTGAATCAACTTTTGAATAAAAATAGCAAAAATTTGCACCTGCTTCCTTGTACGCGAAAACTGCTTGAATGTAACTGTTATTTGTCAGCGGCGCGTTGTGCACGCTCGCGAAAACATCGTCTACCACAAAATATTGGATTACACAATAACATTATACTTTCAAAAGGACCGCATGCAAAATTCATTGACACAACCGCGCCCGTTGACGAGTGACTCGATTATTCAATTTTCGCCGAGCACTTTTTCGTCGAGTCGCCGAGGGGCCGGACGAATCACCGATTGCAGTTTAACCATTTATATTCGCTCGTGGCCCACGAACGTCACGTAAATAGCAAATATGTCCCATTTGTTGCTTACAAAATTCACTGAATGGGCATACAGAAAACGCGTTCTCACCGACCGCGCTGGCATGCGCGAGTGAGCGAGCGAGCGCTTTCGAAGCGCGTCGATAGATTCGTCGATGACGAGCGACGCGATGACTTTAAAACGCAACGATAAATCGCGATGTTCGATGATCGAGAAATAAAAACTCGTTCAACAGCTGTCGGTTTTTCACGACGTCGTAAATAGACGAGGAGAGGTTACATACTGGCTGATAAAACTATGAAACGACGTATCTCGAAACTGAATCGCTCCCGACATTAAAATCGGCCATCGGCCTCGCGGTCATATTAGCGCTGGAATTTACTAATTTTCTCGATGAAAGAAGGCCTCTTTTCACGACGTGCTTATATTCCACAAACAATACGCAAGTCAATAAATGCAGGTCAACAATATGTAATATCAAAAACGTAAGGAAGATAAATTCTTGATTAGAGAATATTTCGGTACTGATCACATATATGGACTCTTGATGCTATATTATATGATATAAATTCATTTTTACATATTATGACAAATTGTAAAATTTGTCTATCATGATTATTTCCATAAATTTTAGCTAATAATAAATATCAGCATAAACATTCACGTGATACGTGTGCCTTACATAACATATGTTTCAAGTTTATCCGTATGACATTGTATGTACTTGGTATAATATTGATAGTTGGTCTTATCTCAAATTACAATTCGAAATGTCAACAATTTCCTAAACACCCAGAAACACTTTGCCAACACCTGAGTAGTGCTCTCCGAACAATTGCCGAGTGAACACTTATACCAGGTATGTTGATTTTTGTCATATTCATTACGGTGCTGAAATGTGAGCATTTCTCCAAAAACGTTGATATTACAAATAAAATACTCGTAAATTCTTTTACGCAGGTATATCAATATGGCGCAAATTCAAATGGTGAATACATATCGTGGGAAAATTTCATCTATATACTATAATAAGTTTTTCCATCCGAACATTTGCCACGTTTGCAAATTCAATGGCATTGTCAAAATGTGTAATAAGTGTTACATGATTTCGTACTGCAGCGAGGAACATAAAAAGTTGCACGCAAGGGAGCACGAGGACATTTGTAAAATTATAGTGAAATCATTAAACGCAAATCCAGAATGGTTTACCCGTTCTATTCCACTGAAAGATTGGATCGAATCAAAGAAGAAATTATTGAATTTGGTGAAGGTCCATTTACAGCGTGAACTACTGCCATACGAAGTGCAAATGTTCATGTGCGCGAAATCATGTTTTACTTGTCAGAAACAGATTGATCTGTTGTGTTGCACTGGGTGTTATTCCGTCAACTATTGCGTTGATCACGTTAAAGAATATCATGAGTATCATTACATCAACAACTGTAAACAACTCGCTTTGAGTCTCAACTTAGACATCGCGGATATTAATTTCTCATTTGATGAAGATATAATGCAGAAGTTTCTGAATTTTCCTGATGACCAGAAACCTTTCGACAACATGTTGTCGTTTTTCGCGCAATATATACTAAAAGTAGATAGAAGAAATCGCAGTTGGACTCATGAAGATTATATCTCTTCTGATTATATATCAGGACCACTGACAATCTATAATGGGATGAAGAAGGCAAATTTACACCTTGATAAACTAATATTTGAAAGGCCTGCATATACCTGTATCATTCATATTATAGCCGCAAATATCGTCGACAGAAAGAGTTTGCCAGCTTGGGAATTGTTGTTACATTACCTCGAAAAAACCGTGGAAACACTTATAATAATAATGATAGGGCCAGAATTGCAGTCCGAATTTGGTGAATACAATGTCTGTGTTAAATGTAAAAAGTATAAGCAGAAGCTTATTTTTGAATCATATCCTATTTCGTACTACGAATATGTATCTAGTTTAGAATATAAAAAACCAAATATAATCGCAGGTTTTCAGCCAGATTTTAAGACGGGGACATGGTCGAGATGTTTATTAGCATTACAGACTCAGAGATGCCCGTTACTTTTAACCGCTAAATCGCAAATTGAAATGAATGAGAACATGTCAGAGATATATGAGGTTCTCAAAAAAACAGAAAAGGACTTAAATGCTACTTTTTCCGATTTAAATGAATACTGTGCTCTTAGACCATACAGAGATTTTGATACTAATAATCTGTTCTTTCGTAATGAGTATATGTTAATCTTAAAAAATTTGCTTTAAAGAATCTTAGTCGGCTAATTGCGCACAGAGATAAAAGTAACTCTCGTGTGCGATTTTGTCATCACTTGTGAATATTATTGTAAGTAATTTGAAAAATAAGTTGCTTATATAAGTTATTATTATACGAATAAATAATATATGTTCTAATAAAGCATACAAATTTAAATGTGTGTGTATGTGTGTGTGTGTGTGTGTGTGTGTGTGTGTGTGTGTGTGTGTGTGTGGATTTATTGTATTTTTATTTCCTACAATTATTGTGTCAAATTTGTGTACCATGAACATTCCGACAAATTTAAACCGATAATAAATATTAGTAAAAACTTTTATAAATATACGATATCGAATGTCTTTTGTTATATATTTCGCGACATTATTGACTTGATATAACGGATATTTGTAGTTCGTTACGTCCAGAGTCACAATTGAAATTGTCAACAATACCCAAGGCACGAGGAGACGTTTGTAAACACTTGAAAAGTGTCTCGCTCAAATATTCGATGAGATGGCATACATACAACGAATATAGAATTTCGTTACCTTTTCTGAAATATTGAGTTTTTGTACATTATTTCGTAAATGATATAGATAAAATAATAGTTGTAGATCATTTCTAAAACTTTAATTCGCAAACATCAATCGCACAGGCATGTTGGTATAATCAGAGTGTTTAAACATTGCGGACTACGAACACTTCATCAGTTCTCTAGCTAGCTTTTTCTATCCGAAGAAAAACATTCGTCACGTTTGCAAATCGAGACGACTTTGTGTACACAATAAAACTCGTAATATACAGAACACGCAAAGACAAATATCTCCGACGATCCAACATATTCTAGCAACATTTGCAAAGCATGTGTTTTGAGCGGCAAGAAAGAGGGAGAAAGAGAGAGAGAGAGAGAGAGAGAGAGAGAGAGAGAGAGAGAGAGAGAGGGGGGGAGGGAGGGGAGATTCTTCTAATCGCTACGATATTACTGACGCTCATTAAAATCTTGCATAAATCAATAATAATATAATAAGGGGATCGAAATAAGCGAGGCTCCCATGAGAGAGCTTCACGCCAAGATCGGCGCAAGCCGGTTCGAGATTTAAACGCTAGCACGTGACAACGTCAAAGGGATTACGCTGGCGCGAAATGGAGACGGAACAAAGGCTTTTCCGGCACGTGTGCAACGTGCGCGAAATCTTATCGTTATGCAACCGACGCAGAGTACGATCATAGATCGTAGGTGGATAGGTAGCTAGGTAGCTAGGTAGGTGGGTACGTAAGAGATGGTTTCCTCGACGTCGGAGGCAGCCCACGAAGCGACGAAGTAACGAGAGCCGTAGATCAGGCTCAAGTCCTCCGGCGTGCGTGGCTCTTTCTTTCGGGGATTCCGTCGAAGCGCCGTAGAATTATAGACTCTTTCGTCGGCGGGCGCAGGGAGAATGGCCGGAGGAGTCTCCGAGACAGCCGGGAGACCCGACTCTTCTTTTGGCACTGCGAGCGGCGTCGTTTCGTCGAGGAGAGAACGCGGACTAGGAAAACGCCCCTAACGGAGCGCTATTAGAATCCAACTGTTCGTAGAATCCACATCAATTTATCGCGGAATTCCATAGCGGCCGTTTCACGAAGACTCGCCTCCTCGTCGCTCGGGAAAAAGCCGAGCGTCGCATAACTAACGAATTCGTCCACGAACGGAGGACGTTCTACAGACTCACGGTCGAATTAGATCCGCGCATTTAACGGGATCTTATAATTCGACGCTCGGTTATCCGGAGATTTTATCCCGGCCCGATAATAGGGGTCGTCTGTATAACGGTTACTTTTACGGCCGTTGTAAATAACGCTCGACACCGAACGAGCGATCGATGTTGCGCGGTAGAATCAAATTTGCGGCAAGCGCGCTTCTCTGACGACTCGATACGGGTCTCGGGAAAACAGCCTGCGAAAATGGGACGCGGTGTTCGGCCGCGTCGCGCGCGTTAACGCTATCAACGGCTCGTCGATAAATAGAACGGGCGATCTTTACGACGGCTCCGTCGTCGATCGTCTCTGTTTCATTAACGACTAAATAGGAGCTAGCGGACCCAAGTCCGCTAATGCCGCACCATTTTACCTTTTTTATCTCCAACCCCCCGGCCCTCCCCTACGCTCCTGCGATACCCCCCAGAGCTACTGTAAAGTCGTGAAGGGGAGACGTTTCCAATCTCGGTCTTCAAAGAGTCCGTTAAACTCCGGTTATTTTCCTTCGCCGCCTCAATCGCGACTCTCGAGAATGCCCCGCTTCTCTCCACTTGCCGGCAACGTCGTCTAACTTCCGGCGAAATCGCCGGACGCTGATTCTTCTCCCGATTGTTTATCTAAGGCACGCCGCATGACAAAGGGAGTTACGCTCTGTTTTCATATAGTTTTTTGATCATAGATATTTCATTCTGCCGCTTGGTACACACACAGTTACCGACAGCTGTCTTTGTCTTCATCACGAAGACCCAAACGCATCATTTCTCTCCTCGCGTGCCTCCTCGCGATATTAATCGCGAATATCGCGAGCTTTCCAGTTGTATCACTTTTCTTCGCACGTTACATGCGAGATCTCTGCAAGTAATCAAAAGAATGAAAGTCGCGAAGTGTGTTGTTTATCCACGGCACGCCTTTCTCTAGAGCAGAGGAGGACTCCTTTCTCTCTCCCTCGCAGATCCGAATTCGCGTTCGTCTTTTTGGTGAACCAGCCGAAGCCCGAGCAATGCCGCTTAATTTTAGCGCCAGTCAGAGACGACGAACGGCGGCCTGTGATCTCTATACATATATTTTCGAATGGACGGGTGAACGCGTCGACTGCGTGGCAGCGAACCACGACGCCACGCGTCCACGCCGGAATCACTCGGCACGTCGTTGGGATGCCATCGTGAAGCAAGAAATTCACCCCGCGTCACGCCGCTGCAACCCCATGATCCCATAACGAGCCACGCGGAACGCTCACCTCGCTCGCGATCTGTACTCGTGTTAATCGCACATTAATGTTCCTTCTACAGGGTGTCTGACATCTAACGACTCGACGCTCGATGCTCGATTTCTGGAAGAGCATGTCTGGTACACGACTTGTAAAATCCTGTTGTGTGACTCGCGTCTGTACGACGCATCGCGTGAACTATCGCGTCATAATTGCTTAGCATTCAGTTGCCTCCGGCTCAGGAATCTCGCGATCATGAGTCGTTAAACGTCTTTTTCTTTAAATTTATTGTGTCCAGGTTCGAAATATTTTTTCTCAGTAATAATGGTCAAGTAATTCCATAACGGTTTTCCCTGACAGAAGACTTAATGATTTAATTAATTTTTTTAATATAAGGCTTTTAATGTTTTTTTATTTATTCATAAGTATACTTGTTTTATACCGTTACATGCGTATCTTTCTTTGTTTGTTTAAAATTAATTTGGGATAATTCTGCTTCGAACAATATACACGTGACATTTTATGTCTTTAGTTACATTTAAAATTAACAGTAGTAGTTCCCCAACAATATCAAGATGTATATAAACACTTTGTTACTGTCCTTCTAGCAGTCGCTGTATGAATATCCATACTGAGAAATTATATACAAGGAATCTCGTTATTGTCAGTCATGTGCCGAATATTGCAAATTATTTTATAGATACAGTATTAAACAATTTCATTTAATAGGCATATCAGAATGGATAATATAAATAAAGAAATGTTTAAATACCATAGACAACGCACGGCTACACATTATAACCAGTTTTTCAATCCAAACATTTGTCATGTTTGCAAAACGGTAGATGGTGACAATTTCACATTATGCGATGAGTGCGGCTTGATCTCTTACTGCAATGAAGGGCATAAAACGCAGCATCAATTCGAGCACGCGGAAATCTGCGCAATTATTGCACGGATTTTAAAACTACAAGAAGAAGAAGAAGAAGAAGAAGACACGCGCAAGTTTGAAGGAAGGCACGACTGGATTCAATCCAGAAAAGAATTGGTGGAATTAGTCGAAGAGAATATTGACCGTCCATTGAAGACTTACGAGCAGCAGATGATATTGTGGTCCAAATCGTGTTTTGTGTGTTTCCAACAAGCTAATCTGAACACTTGCCAAAGATGCTTTTCCATTAATTATTGCGATCAACATGAGTTCGTTTTTCATTTGTCACATAGTAAGACCAAATGCGAGGCATGGATATTGCTAGTCAATATAGATATCGAAATTGCCTTTAGCGAAACTACTGATATGTCATACAATTTTTTTTCGTCTATTAAGGGGAGGGAACATATTAGAGAGATGCTTCACTTTTTTAGAAAGCACAAACAAAAATCGATAGATGAAGTGGATTGGCTTGTTATAGATTACATACAATCTGATTACCTTTCAGGACCACTGACAGTCTATTTTGGGTTTAAGGAAATATTATCATTACATATTATAGAGGAGGAAATTGTTGTCATTCATATTATAGCCGCAACCTCCGTACATACGGATAGTTTACTAGCCTGGGAAGTTTTGTTACACCTTGTGCCTGAAATGTACAAATTAGTCATTGTTATGATAGGAAAAGAATTAAGTGACGAGCCTTATGCACGTAGAGAACAACTTTGCGAGCTTTGCACTGCGCAGAAAAAAGAACTTATCTTCATTCCAATTCCCAAGTTGTATCATGATTATGTAAAATCAGATGCGGAATATAAAAAACCAACTGTGATTGTAGGTTTCGAGGCGAAATTTAACGCGGCGGAGTCTTGGTCAGAATCTATAAAAATAATGCAGTCTAGATCCTGTCCGTTATTTTTAGCCTCTTCAACAGAACAGGTCAACCAAAATAATATTATTATGATAAAAGAAATTCTGAATCCAGAGATAATACCTATATTTAATAAAAAAAATCCTTTCCGTGGTCTTGCGCCACACAGAAATTTAGATACAGGTAAAACATATTTTCGTAATGATCATTTAATTATTTACCGAGATTTAATTGTTAGCTGGCGGGCCGAGTACCTGTTTATATAAACAATCGTATTATAGCTTGAATTGCATTATTATGAACAGAATACAAATTAAATTGTCAATACGAATAAACTTCATCATGTAACTTTTTAATAGACATTACACTTTTTTAATACTTTTCATACTGCTTTGCGTCGACAAAGTATTAGTGCAATCGTAAGCGCGACAATTGAACGTTCATGAAATATTTTTAAATTCTTATTATATAAGATGTGTGACGGTAAATCACACGATGCTACAGTGGATGTCGAATGCAGTAAACTGAAGAAGAAAAAATCGTTTACCATTTTACAGATTTTGCGATATTTAGGCTAGCAAATAAAGAGACAGAAACTAAGGTCTCATGCAAGATGACTAAAATTATTTCATAATATCTTAGAAATTGCGAGCTATGAGAAATGTTGGATTAAACGTCTCCAAGATCACGCATTAGGTACCATTGTCAAAAACTAGTGGGCAAATTCGTGATATCTTGAACGAGGCTTTGTGTGCAGAATTCGTCGTATTACTTTTGGCATAGTAAATCGCCAAATTTATTTCTTCATTTCTTAATAATTATTACAAAGCAAAATGATAAAAGATTTATCAAGTGTTCAGGTAGAAAATATTTCTCTTCTTCCGTTTGCTTCAAATTTATTTGGGATATTTTACTTGAAAAAGGGATACATGTAGCTTCTTGTGTGTTCAGTTACATTTAAAATTAACAACAGTTCCCCAACAACATAATGACACATGTATATATAAACACTTTGTTATTATCCTTCGAGCACTCGCCGCGCAAACATCCGTATCGTTTGTATTATCACTCATTTGCTGTAAATTATTTCTCGAGTTATATTATAGATGCTGTATTAAACAACTTCACTAAACAGTAGCACAATCACTAGGATATCAATATGAGCAATCCAAATATAAAAGTGTTTGAATATCGTGGAGAGTGCACGGCTGAATATTATAATCAGTTTTTCAATCCGAATGTTTGTCATGTTTGCAAATCAGTAGACAGGGACAATTTAATATCATGTGATTTATGCGGCTTGATTTCATACTGCAGCGAAGAACATAAAAAGCAACACTATATAGAACACAAGGAAATTTGCGTAGTGACAGCATGGATTTTGCAAATGAGACCACAAAATGATAAATATAGTTTTCTTAACTGGCACCATTGGATCCGAACGAGAAAAGAATTGATGAAAATAGTTCAACAAAATCTTCATCGTCCAATAGAATCGTACGAGAAGCAGGTAATCTTGTGGTCAAAAGCGTGTTATATATGCCACCAACAAGCTGAACTGAAAACTTGCCAGAGATGCTTTTCTGCCAATTATTGTGACGAGCATGCGACTGCTTTTTATATGAAACATAATGGATATAAGTGTGATCAGATGATGCTAATGCTCAATATAGATATCGAGACCATTTCTGGTAGAACGACTGATACAAATTATCGTTTCGTCTCGTCTATTAATGAGAAAATACGTGTTGAAGAAATGCTCGAATTTTGCTTAAATTATATATTAACATCAAGGAATGATGTGGTGGATTGGCTTGCTAAAGACTATATACAGTCTAATTACTTATCAGGACCGTTGACAATCTATTTTACGTTACAAAGAATAACTTCATCGGGTATTATACAGAACAAGAAGGTTATTATTCATGTTATAGGCGCAAACTCTATGGATATAGTTGATCTAAGAGCTTGGGAAATTTTGTTACATCTTGAAGTTCAACTGCATAATCTAGTAATTATATTCATTGGGCCTGAATTAAAAATGGGCGGTTATAAGAACTGTAGGCTTTGTGAGATTTGCAGGCAGAAGAAAAATGAGCTCTCTTTCATTTTCATTCCAATGTTGTACCATGATTATATACGAATGACAGTGGAACATAGGAACCCAAGCATAATTGTAGGATTCCATGCCAACTTTGATGAGGGAGACACATGGTCTGAATCTATAAGAGTAATACAGAATCAAGGCTGCCCACTACTTCTAGGCTTTTCATGTGAACAAAAAGCGCTGAATAATTTAATTAAGATACACAAAACACTGGAAATGAATAAAGAACCTTACTTCATGGGCAAAAATTATTTCGCTGGTCTTGCACCATACAAAAACTTAGAGACTGGTAATATATATTTTCGTAATGACTATTTAATTTTTTACGATGATTTATGTATTTATGACAATGAACGTTCAAGTATAAGCAGCATGGATGAATAACTGTTTGATCGCTCTGGTACCATTACCGTACAATAGGACATACATTAAAGTAGTATCATGAGTAAAGTGAAATATTTTAATAAATAGTATTTTTTTATATTAATAGTGTTTTTCTTTGATGAAATATTATTCTGAGCAGAGATGTGCGGTGGAATGATTGTGCTACATTTCTAAACAGTGTGCCACTATGACAACTAATCTCCGCAATAGTTAGTAAAGAATGGAATTATATATAAAAAATACTATTCGATGATTGCCTGGGAATAAGTGTGATGAGTTCATCTAAGTCCATAAAATTCCTTTCTTCAATTGTATTATGCTGAAAATATTTTTTTTGTTAATAATGGTAAAATAATATTATAATAATTTGATAGATTAATCTACTTTTTTAAGCATAATTTTTTAAACATAATTTTTCAAAAGTTCCAATATATAAATATATGCATCTTCATGTGCCATTTCTTACATGTATACCATCTAAATATTTAAATATTTATATTTACTCCCTTTGTATATTTGTTCGAGATCTTCTATTTAAAAACTAACATTGCTGTAGCTCCCTTTGTTACAAATTATATTTCAAATCGACAACAACTTCCAACTTCCATAGTAACATATAAAACCACTTATTATTATCCTCTGAATAGTCATCGCGTAAACACACGTACTGAGACGTCATATGAAGAATATGAGTATTCCAAATCAAAGTTCTGAACTTCGTCCCTCAAATAATTTATTATTAATTAAGGAATCAACAATTTAGGATTAATTATTCAACTAAATGTGTCGGCATGAGCGATCTAAGTTCAAAAGTATTTAAATATCGTGGACGATGTACGGCTAGATGTTATAATCAATTTTTCAATCCGAATATTTGTCATGTTTGTAAGAAAGTGGACAAAGGTAATTTCATATCATGTCATTCGTGCGGCTTGATATCTTACTGCAGTGAAGAGCACAAAAAGCATCACCGCGCGGAACATGAAAGAATCTGCGCCGTTATTGCACAGCTTTTACTAGTAAAACCACAAGGAGATACGTGCAAATTTGACAACTCGCACCAATGGGTTCAATCAAGGAAAGAATTGTTGAAGTTAATTAAAAAGAAAGTTGGCTATTCATTGGAGCTGTACGAGAAGCAGATGATCTTGTGGTCAAAATCGTGTCACGTGTGTTATCAACAGGCTGAACTGGAGATTTGCCAGAGATGCTTTTCCGCCAACTATTGCAATGAGCACGAGAAAGCTTTCCATGCGAAACATAACGAATACCAATGCGATCAAATGATACTATTGCTCAATATAGGTATCGAGACTATCTCTGATAGAACAACTGATGCAAGTTATCATTTCCTCTTGTCTGTTAACGAGAAGATACGTGTTGCAGAAATGCTTGAATTATACATAAATTATATATTAATATCAAGGAATGATGTCGATTGGCTTGCTAAAGACTACGTACAGTCTAATTACCTGTCAGGACCGTTGACAATCTATTTTACGTTACAAAGAATATCTTCGTCAGATATTATACAGAACAGGAAGGTTATTATTCATGTTATAGGCGCAAACTCTATGGATATGGTTGATCTAAGAGCTTGGGAAATTTTGTTACATCTTGAGGTTCGACTGTATAATCTAATAATTATATTGATTGGGCCTGAATTGAAAACAGGCGGTTATAAAGAACATGGGCTTTGTGAGATTTGCAGGCAGAAGGAAAATAAGCTCTCCTTTGTTTTCGTTCCAATGTTGTACCATGATTATATACAAATGACTGTGGGACATAGGAAGCCAAGTATAATTGTAGGATCACATGTCGACTTTAATAAGGGAGACACATGGTCAGAGTCTATAAAAGTAATACAGGATCAAGGCTGCCCACTACTTCTAGGTTTTTCATATGAACGAAAAGCGCTGAATAATATAATTAAGATACAGAAAACACTGAAAATAAATAAAGAACCTCGCTGCATGGGCAAAAATTATTTCGCTGGTCTTGCACCATACAAAAACTTAGAGACTGGTAATATATATTTTCGTAATGACTATTTAATTTTTTACGATGATTTATGTACTTATAACAATCAAAGTTCAAGTATAAGCAGCATGGATGAATAACTGTTTGATCGCTCTAATACCATTACCGTACAATAGGTCATACATTAAAGTATTATTATGAGTAAAGTGAAATATTTTAATAAATAGTATCTTTTTATATTAATAGTGTTTTTCTTTGATAAAACATTACTCTGAGCATAGATGTGTCGGTGGATTGTGGTACATTCTAAACAGTATGCCACTATGGCAACTAATCTCCACAATAGTTATTAAAGAATGAAATTATATATAAAAAATACTATCCAATGATTGCATGGGAATAAGTGTGATGAGGATATGTTGACTGAAAGCTGCTTGCATTTCTCAAGTCCATACCATTCTTTTCTTCAATTGTACTATACTTAAAATATTCTTTTGTTAATAATGGTTAAATAATATAACAGCTTGGTAGATTAACCTTCTTCATTTTTTAAACATAATTTTTCAAAAGTTCCAACATATAAATATACGCATCTTTATGTCATTTCTTACATCTATATCGTAATTTTTAAATATATATATTTATTCCCTCTGTATATTTATTCGAGATCTTCTATTCAGGAACTAACATTGCTGTAGCTCCCTTTGTCACAAATTATATTTCAAATCGACAATAACTTCGAATATTCATAATAACATATAAAACCACCTATTATTGTCCTCTGGATAGTCATCGCGTAAACATACGCACTGAGACGTCATGTGAAGAATACGAGTATTGCCGTTTACAAATCAAAGTTCTGAACTTCGTTCCTTAAATAACATTATTAATTAAGGAATCAACAATTTAGGATTAATTATTCAACTAAATGTGTCGGCATGAGCGATCTAAGTTCAAAAGTATTTAAATATCGTGGACGATGTACGGCTAGATGTTATAATCAGTTTTTCAATCCGAACATTTGTCATGTTTGCAAAAAAGTGGATAAAGGTAATTTCTTATCATGTAAATCGTGCGGCTTAATATCTTACTGCAGTGAGGAGCACAAAAAGCATCACCGCGCGGAACATGAGAGAATCTGCGCCGTTATTGCACAGCTTTTACTAGTAAAACCGCAAGGAGATACGCGCAAATTTGACAACTCGCACCAATGGGTTCAATCAAGGAAAGAATTGTTGAAGTCAATTAAAAAGAAAGTTGGCTATTCATTGGAGCTGTATGAGAAGCAGATGATTTTGTGGTCAAAATCGTGTCACGTGTGTTATCAACAGGCTGAACTGAAGACTTGCCAAACGTGTTTCTCCGTTAACTATTGTAGTGCACATACGAACAGTTTTTACCAGAAACATGATTACGCGAAATGTGAGCAACTGACGTTATTCCTTAATATAAATATCGAAACTATTTCTAATAGTACAATATATAACGTATGGTACGGGTTCTTTCCGTTTATTAAGCAGAATTGCCAGTTTGAAGAGATGCTGCAATTTTTTATCGATATTATACTAATGTACAAAAGTGATTTAGATTGGAATGTTCAAGATTATATTATGTCTGATTATCTTTCAACACCACTGACAGTCCATTCTGGGTTAGCCAGAATAAATTTGTTAGAAATTTTGCAAAAAAGTTCTGTTGTCATTCATATTATAGTGGCAAGTTCCATAAAAAAAAGTCTTATAGACGCTTGGGAAATTCTGTTACACCTGTTACCCGAAATTCAAAATCTAGTACTTGTTATGATAGGTCCTAAATTAAAAAACAATACCGGAGTTTGCAAACTTTGTTATCAATGCAATAGAAATAGAAACACACTATCTTACTTTACTATTCCTAAGTTGTACGATGGTTTCATGAGTGTATCGCAGAATCATAAAGAACCATGTATAATTGTAGGACAAAGTATTAAAATAAATGAAGGGAATATATGGAATGAAACTATAAAAGCTATACAGACTCGCCCTTGTCCGTTATTTTTAACCTCTTCATGCCAACAAGAAGCGCAAAAGGATATAATTAAAGTGCAAGAAGTTCTAGGTACAAATATAAAACCTATTTTTAATCGACGAAATCACTTCGGTGGTCTTGCGCCACACAGAGATTTAGAAACTGGTAATATTTATTTCTGTAATGAACATTTAATTATTTATGATAAGTTATGTCAATTTGATGTGGCACCATCTGGTGCTACCTAGAATATGCATACTTTCTTTTTAGTGCCATTATTATAAACAGGACATTTATTGTACTATTATATAACATTTATTATATTGCTATTATAAATTATTGTTACAATCAAATTATGAAATTTAATCATGAAATTTTTATTTAAAATGTGAAATTAAATTATGAAAATGAATAAATCCTATTTTTAATAATAATAACACTATCTCTTATTAATGACTTACATGTATTCTTTCCTCTATGTATTTCAAATTTATTCAGAATATTCTACTTGAAAATTAACACACACACACACATATATAAAGCTCCTTATATTACAAAAATATCTCAAATTGACAATTCTAAATATTCTCATTTATAACATATCCAAAATATGACAGTTGATATAATGATCCTTGATATATCGTGTAGTAATAACGTCACGAATATATTTTACATTTATGTGATTAATTATGTAAATAGCTCAATGCTCATGTATAGATGATGTGAAAATAAATCAGATAAAATAGAGAGATATACAGCATTTCGAAAATTTCGCAACGATTGTCAGAGAATGAATTTAAAATATCAGGTAATATATAAAAATGGGGAAATGATGGAACAAACTTTGTAGCTTGTTCTTGCTTCATCTTGATCTCAAATTTATTGATAATTATCTTACAGTCATACGCGTGTTGTATATATGTATAGCTGCTATATGGTATTAGGCATAATCTGTCATCAAAGGGTATAATTTTGCACTGATGCAGTCTACAATACTGTTTACAAATCAGAAATAATATTAAAAACAAAAATGCATTTAATGCCGATTTTTAACATAAAATTCTTAATATGTACATGACATATGTACATACATATATTTATTTATCTGTTACATTTATATATTTACTTTTAGGTGTTTATTTGTATTATTAAACTTGAAAACGAACATTTGTATATTCTTCGTGTATACTTCAAATATATACATAACGCTAGTGCCAATGTCAAAAGAAACACATATAAACACTTTCCTATTGTCGTTCGAGCAATCGTCGTATAAATATCTGTATCGAAATTATATAATTGCCGTTAGTAGCATGTCGAGGTTCTGCATATTATTCCTCAAGTGATATTATTGAAAATATCAGGAAGGTTCCGCGAAACAATTATATCGATATGTATAATCCAAACAAAAAAGTATTTGAATATCGTGGGCAACGCATGGCCCAATTCTATAATCAGTTTTTCAATCCGAACATTTGTCATGTTTGCAAGAAAGTAGACAAAGGTAATTTCTTATCATGTGATTGGTGCGGCTTGATATCTTATTGTAGCAAGGAACATAAAACACATCACCATATAGAACATAGCTTAACCTGCGCCGTTACTACACAGTTTTTGGAAATAAGACCACAAAAAGACACGCGCAGGTTTAACGACTGGCAACAATGGATTCATTCTAGGAAAGAATTATTAAAATTAGTCCAAAATAATATTGGCTATACATTGGATCCGTACGAGAAGCAGGCGATCTTGTGGTCAAAATCGTGTTGTGTGTGTCACCAACAGGCTGAATTGAAGACGTGCGAAAGATGCTTTTCCGTTAACTACTGCAATGGGCATAAGAAAGCTTTTCGGGCAAGACATTGGGGCAGCAATTGCGATGATTCAGTACTATTGCTGAATATAAATATCGAGGCTATCTCCGGTAGAACAAGTAATATGTCGTACGGATTTCTCCAGTCTATTAATGAAGGTAGTAAATTTGAAGCGATGCTTGAATTATGTCTAGAGTTTGTAATATCGCAGAGAAAGAATCATACAGATTGGCTCGCTAAAGACTACGTTCGGTCTGATTATCTTTCAGATCCACTGTCAATTTATTCTGGATTCAAAAGAATAGATTTCTTAGAAATTATAAAAGAACCGCTTGTTATCATTCATATTATAGGCGCAAGTTCCGTAGATAAAAACGGTCTACCGGCTTGGGAAATTTTATTACATCTTGTACCTGAAATTCAGCGACTAGTAATTGTACTGATAAATCCAAAATTGGAAGACAGTTTTATACGTCAAGATCTTTGTAATCATTGTAACGAAAAGAAAAAGTATCTTTGTTTTGTATTATGTCCTATGTTATACCACGACTTTATATCATCGGATTGGGTATATAAGGAACCAACTTTAATTGTAGGATTTAATGTAACATTTGATAAGGAAAGGACTTGGAACGAATCTTTAAAAGCAATGCAGAACAGAAACTGTCCCTTAGTTTTAGGTTATTCGAGGATATTAAAATGCGATAAGAATATATATAAAATAGTGGAAATTCTGAAGGGAGATATATTTCCTTTTGGTTTCCGTCAAAATTATTTTAAGGGTCTTGCACCACATAGAGACTTAGAAACTGGCGATATACGTTATCGAAATGAAGAATTAGTTATTTACAAGGATTTAAATGTTCACCATTTCATCTCCTGATAGATGTTGTTGTTCGGATGCTTTAATAATTGTAATGATTTTACTGTAAATGTAACATTTAAATATTTATTTTAAATTATTATTTTAAATTATTATTTTGAATTGCTATTATTTGTAGTCATTGTAACGAAAAGAAAAAGTATCTTTGTTTTGTATTATCTCCTATGTTATACCACGACTTTATATCATCGGGTTGGGTATATAAGGAACCAACTTTAATTGTAGGATTTAATGTAACATTTGATAAGGAAAGGATTTGGAACGAATCTTTAAAAGCAATGCAGAACAGAAACTGTTCCTTAGTTTTAGGTTATTCGAAGGTATTAAAATGCGATAAGAATATATATAAAATAGTGGAAATTCTGAAGGGAGATATATTTCCTTTTGGTTTCCGTCAAAATTATTTTAGGGGCCTTGCACCACATAGAGACTTAGAAACTGGCGATATACGTTATCGAAATGAAGAATTAGTTGTATAGCATAGTATTTACAAGGATTTAAATATTCAACATTTCATCTCCTGATAGATGTTGTTCGGATGCTTTAATAATTGTAATGATTTTACTGTAAATGTAACATTTAAATATTTATTTTAAATTATTATTTTAAATTATTATTTTGAATTGCTATTATTTGTAGTCATTGTAACGAAAAGAAAAAGTATCTTTGTTTTGTATTATTTCCTATGTTATACCACGACTTTATATTATCGGGTTGGGTATATAAGGAACCAACTTTAATTGTAGGATTTAATGTAACATTTGATAAGGAAGGGACTTGGAACGAATCTTTAAAAGCAATGCAGAACAGAAGCTGTCCCTTAATTTTAAGTTATTATTAGTTTTTTTATTATTATTTTTATTATTAGTGTTATATAATTTGATGTGAGAATGTGATATAATTTGATGCAAAAAATCAATAAAAAACTACTGTTCTTTATAATTTTACTATAAAATTAGTTTTTTATAAACAATTATAAATTTCTTATTGACAAGATGTTACTTGCATATCACGAGACATCATAAATCATAATTTATCTGTAATATTACTAAGTGTCTATCATACAGTAATAAATAAACCATACAAAGGGGAAGGACACTTATATGCAAAAGATTGGCTGACTTTCTTGTGCGACCCGGTTATCTTTTACTATAACTCGATTTATATTGATATGCATGTCGGTTTCATGAATTTTTTATTTATTTATTCATTTCTATAACAAATATAGGAACGTTCCTACTTTTTGTGAATATATTTGGAAATTTGGTGTTAAAGACGTGCTAATTTCTCTCCAATTAATTTTTTTTACGTTAATTCACTTTGGACACTGACAATTTGAAAGTAATTCTATATTAACGAAGGCTTAAGTAACATCTCGATCTCTCGATCATATCCCGAGATAATTTTTCCGAAATATATGAATGGCGCTTTCTTATATAACGGATTTCTTTCTCCTTCGCTATCTTTCCGCTCTTTCCGATACCCTTGAACAGAGGCAAGAGCTGTCATTATTTTCCACAAGTGAGTGAAAGAATAACTATCGCAGGGGAAAAATATCAAGTTAATCAAAAAGTCTTTTCGTATTTTGAATCGCCTTACTTGGCACGTCTACATTCAAAGCAAACAACAAAAGGGAAAGGAAAATGCGATTGTCTTGATTCATCTATCTTCGCCGGATAAACTATTGCAGATGGAAAACGTCTATAAGCTATTGTGAGTTTATAAAAAAATGGTAAAATGGAGCTTTCAAAGCAGCAAATTAGCTCAATTTTGTTGCACAAATGTACAAAGGGCATGAACATGTCTCAGATACATCAAAATTTGTGTGAAAATTTCGGACAAGATCTGATTACCGTCAGGTCATACTAATATTGATTTGAAAAATTTTTAAATAGTGATTTTAACCTGGAGAAAGACCATCCTCCCGATAGTCTACGGTCATCATCAAAGAGCACTTTAGAAGCGGAATCAAAAAAATCTTAGATATTATCATTCACGAGCTCGAGACAAAATCCGGGGTAGAACCATTGTCAACAGCCTCTACCAACTTGGCTTGTACTAAAATTGAACAAGTGGGTGTCGCATGTATTGAACGAGAAGGACAATCTCGATCGCATCTCTAAGTGCGTTACGCTGCTCAAACGGCATTGCAATGAAACTTTTTTTAATCAACTGACTACATGCGATGAAAAAAGCATCTTCTACCACATGGTAATGTGGTACGAAAACAAAGTTAGTATACGTCCGGAGATACAACCTACAGAACACTAAAGCGGAACATCCACAGGCAAAAGATCATGTTAAGTGCGTAGTGAGATGTGTACAGAATTGTCCAGTACGACCTCTTACCAAAAAACCAAGAGATTAATACGAATCTCTACTTTCAGTATGTGGAAAGTGTTCCAAACTCAAGGAGCACCGTCCTCAATTTGTCAACCGTAAATATATCCTCTTCCACAAAGCATCGTTCGCTCCCATGTGAGCGCATCGACGTTGAAAAAAATTGGAGAGCTTAATTGGGAACTTCTCGAGCGCCCACACCATACTCTCTTGACCTCGCGTTATTCGACTACTATCTTTCCAGACCCCTGCAAAATTTTCTTCATGGAAAAATAATTCGATTCACCGAGCAAAGTTGAAAGAGAGTTGAATCTTTTCATTAATTCCAAAGTGCCTTTCTCAAGGGTGGAATTTTTAAGTTTATACATCAATCGAAGAGAGCAATTATACAAGGCGAAGACTATAATGATGATTAAAACAAAAGCACTTTTCGTGAAATACAATTTTTTCCTTTTTGCATAAAATACAAAAAGACTTTCTGAACAACCTGATATTTATGTGCTACATTTACAGATATGTCAACTTTTATGTATATTCTCGTGTCTACAAATACACTTCAAATACACAACGGTCCACGATAACTAAGAAACATATATAAACATTTTACTATTGTCCTCCGAGCAATCGTCGTGTAAATATCTAAACCGTAATTACATGTAAATAATTTTGTAATTGCTGTTAGCTTGTCTAGGTTCTGCGTATTATTTTTCAAGTGACCAAAGATTACCAAAGATATCAGGAAAGTACCGCAAAACAATTATATCGATATGTATAATCCAAATAAAAAAGTATTTGAATATCGTGGACAACTCACGACTCAATGCTACAATCAGTTTTTCAATCCGAACATTTGCCATATTTGTAAGACAGTGGACAAAGGTAATTTCATATCATGTGAATCGTGCGGCTTGATATCTTATTGCAATGAGGAGCATAAAACGCATCATCGCACGGAACACTTAAGAACCTGCACCATTATTGAACAGCTTTTGCAAGCAAATTCACAACAAGGTACGCGCAGATTCAGCGACTGGCAACAATGGATTCAATCAAGGACAGAATTATTGGAATCAGTCGAAAAGAATATTGGCCATGTATTGGAGCCATACGAGAAGCAGACGATCTTGTGGTCAAAATCGTGTTATGTCTGTCACAAACAGGTTAAATTGAAGACATGCCAAAGATGCTTTTCTATTAACTACTGCAATCAGCACGAGGGGGCTTTTCGGACAAACCATGAGTGGGGAAGCAATTGCGATGATTTAGTACTATCGCTGAATATAGATATCGAGGCTATCTCTGGTAGAACAAATAATCTGTCATACGGATTTCTTCAATTTGTTAATGAGAATAGTAAATTCCAAACGATGCTTGAATTTTGTATAGAGTTTGTAATATCGCGAAGAAAGAATCATATGGATTGGATTGCTAAAGACTACATTCGGTCTGATTACCTTTCAGATCCACTTACAATTTATTCTGCGTTCGAAAGATTAAAATCCTTAGAAATTATAACAGTATCGTGTGTTATTATTCATATTATAGCTGCAAAATCTATAGATTCAAACAGTCTATTGGCTTGGGAAATTTTATTACATCTTATACCTGATATTCAGCGACTAATAATTATACAAATAAATCCTAAATTGTCGTACAATATTATATGTCCAGATCTTTGTAAACGTTGCACGGCGAAGAAAAAGAATCTTTCTTTTTTATGCTATTCTATGTTGTACCACGATTTTATATCAATGTCTTGGGTAAGCAAATCGTATAAGAAGCCAACTATGATTGTAGGATTTCATGTGAAATTTGATAAGGGAGGAACTTGGGACGAATCTTTAAAAGCAATACAGAACAGACTCTGCCCGTTAATTTTAGGTTGTCCAAACTCAGTAAAATGCGAAAAAAATATATGTAAAATACGGGACACACTGTATGAAGATATATATCCTGTTATTTTTAATCGGAATTATTTTAATGGTCTTGTACCACATAGAGACACAGAAACTGGCAAGATATATTTCCGAAATGAAGAATTACTTTTTTACGAGGATTTAGATTCTTGTTATTTAACCTCTCCCACCAGCTCATAAAGGCTGTTGTTCGGATGCATGAATAATTTTAATGATTTTACTGTAAATGTAACAAATATATATGTGATTATTATTTTAAATTATTTTAAATTATTATTATATATCTAATATTAGTATTATACAATTTATAATTTTCTGTGAGAAAGTCAATAAAACTCCCGTCCTTTATAATCTTACTATAAAATTACTGTTTTATATAATCAATAATCATACAACATTTCTCACTGACTAGATGTTATTTACACATCACGAATTACAACTTATCTGTGTTATTACCAAGCCATTATTACTAAGTCCATTATACTATAATAAACGAACCATGCAAAGGGTAAGGGCACTTATATGCAAAGCACTGACTGACTTCCTTATGCGACCCGGTTATCTTTTACTATTAGTCGATAACTTTACATTACCTTGACATGCATGTCGGTTCTATGAATTTTTTATTTGTTTATTCATCTCTATAACAAATATAGGAATGTTCCTACTTTCTGTTTATACTTCTGGATATATTTCGTTTATTTTCTGGTTATATTTCTGGATCTTTGGAAATATGGGGTTAAAGAAATGCCAATTTCTCTTCAATTAATATTTTTACATTAACTGATATTAGCAACTTCGACATCAGTAACTTAGACACCGAATTTGAAAACAATTTTATATTAACGAAAGCTTAGGTAACACTTCGATCTCTCAAGGATACAACTAACCAATTGCATTTTCCGAAATATATAAGTGGTGCTTTTTGATATAACAAATTTTTGGCGCTCTCACTGTCTTCCCGCTCTTTGTCATCAAGTATACTTCAAATACACGACGGTTCTCGATAAGTAAAGAAACACATATAAACATTTAACTATTGTCCTTCGAGCAATCGTCGTATAAATATCTAAACCGAGATGATATGTAAATAATTGCCGTCAAACAAGCCGTTAGCTTATCGAGGTAATGCGTATTATTTCTCAAGTGATATTATTAAAGATATCAGAAAAGTTCCGCAAAACAATTATATCGATATGTATAATCCAAATAAAAAAGTATTTGAATATCGTGGGCAACGCACGGCCCAATGCTACAATCAGTTTTTCAATCCGAACATTTGTCATGTTTGCAAGAAAGTGGACAAAGGTAATTTCATATCATGTGATTCGTGCGGCTTGATATCTTACTGCAGTGAGGAGCATAAAACGCATCATCGCACGGAACACTTAAGAATCTGCATCATTATTGAACAGCTTTTGCAAGCAACATCACAAGGAGACACGCGCAGATTCGGCCACTGGCAACAATGGATTCAATCAAGGACAGAATTATTGGAATCAGTCGAAAAGAATATTGACCATGTATTGGAGCCATACGAGAAGCAGACAATCTTGTGGCCAAAATCGTGTGATGTGTGCCACCAACAGGTTGAATTGAAGACATGCCAAAGATGCTTTTCTGTTAACTACTGCAATGAGCACGAGGAGGCTTTTTGGATAAACCATGAGTGGGGAAGCAATTGCGATGATTTAGTATTATCGCTGAATATAGACATCGAGGCTATCTCTGCTAGAACAAGTAATATGTCGTACGGATTTCTTCAATTTGTTAATGAAAATAGTAAATTTGAAACGATGCTTGAATTTTGTATAGAGTTTGTAATATCGCGAAGAAAGAATCATGTGGATTGGATTGCTAAAGACTACATTCGGTCCGATTATCTTTCAGATCCACTTACAATTTATTCTGCGTTCCAAAGATTAAAATCCTTAGAAATTATAACAGAATCGTGTGTTATTATTCATGTTATAGCTGCAAAATCTATAGATTCAAACAGTCTATTGGCTTGGGAAATTTTATTACATCTTATACCTCAAATTCAGCGACTAGTAATTATACTAATAAATCCTAAATTGACGTACAATACTATATGTCCAGATCTTTGTAAATGTTGCACGGCGAAGAAAAAGAATCTTTCTTTTTTATGCTATTCTATGTTGTACCACGATTTTATATCAACGCCTGGGGTAAGCAAATCGTATAAGCTGCCAACTATGATTGTAGGATTTCATGTGAAATTTGATAAGGGAGGAACTTGGGACGAATCTTTAAAAGCAATACAGAACAGAATCTGCCCGTTAATTTTAGGTTGTCCAAACTCAGTAAAATGCGAAAAAAATATATGTAAAATACAGGACACACTGTATGAAGATGTATATCCTGTTACTTTTAATCGGAATTATTTTAATGGTCTTGTACCACATAAAGACACAGAAACTGACACGATATATTTTCGAAATGAAGAATTACTTTTTTACCAGGATTTAGGTTCTTGTTACATAAGCTCCCCCACCATTTCATAAATGTTGTTGTTCGGATACATGAATAATTTTAATGATTTTACTGTAAATGTAACACATATATATGTGATTATTATTTTAAATTATTTTAAATTATTATTATATATCTAATATTAGTATCATACAATTTATAATTTTCTGTGAGAAAGTCAATAAAACTCCCGTCCTTTATAATCTTACTATAAAATTACTGTTTTATATAATCAATAATCATACAACATTTCTCACTGACTAGATGTTATTTACACCTTATTTACACATTTAAACATCACGAATTATAACTTATCTGTGTTATTACCAAGCCATTATTACTAAGTCCATTATACTATAATAAACGAACCATGCAAAGGGTAAGGGCACTTATATGCAAAGCACTGGCTGACTTCCTTATGCGACCCGGTTATCTTTTACTATTAGTCGATAACTTTACATTACCTTGACATGCATGTCGGTTCTATGAATTTTTTATTTGTTTAATCATCTCTATAACAAATATAGGAATGTTCCTATTTTCTGTTTATATTTCTGGATATATTTCGTTTATTTTCTGGTTATATTTCTGGATCTTTGGAAATATGTGGTTAAAGAAATGCCAATTTCTCTTCAATTAATATTTTTACATTAACTGATATTAGCAACTTCGACATCAGTAACTTAGACACCGAATTTGAAAACAATTTTATATTAACGAAAGCTTAGGTAACACTTCGATCTCTCAAGAATACAACTAACCAATTGCATTTTCCGCAATATATAAGTGGCGCTTTTTGATATAACAAATTTTGGGCGCTGTCACTGTCTCCCCGCTCTTTGTCGTCAAGTATACTTCAAATACACGACAGTTCTCGATAAGTAAAGAAACACATATAAACATTTGACTATTGTCCTCCGAGGAATCGTCGTATAAATATCTAAATCGAGATGATATGTAAATAATTGTATAACTGCCGTCATACAAGCCGTTAGCTTATCGAGGTAATGCGTATTATTTCTCAAGTGATATTACTAAAGATATCAGGAAGGTTCCGCAAAACAATTATATCGATATGTATAATCCAAATAAAAAAGTATTTGAATATCGTGGGCAACGCACGGCCCAATGCTACAATCAGTTTTTCAATCCGAACATTTGTCATGTTTGCAAGAAAGTGGACAAAGGTAATTTCATATCATGTGATTCGTGCGGCTTGATATCATACTGCAGTGAGGAGCATAAAACGTATCATCGCACGGAACACTTAAAAATCTGCACCATTATTGAACAGCTTTTGCAAGCAGAATCACAAGGAGACACGCACATGTTTGACCACTGGCAACAATGGATTCAATCAAGGAAAGGAATATTGGAATCAATCGAAAAGAATATTGGCTATGCATTGGACACATACGTGAAGCAGGCGATCTTGTGGTCAAAATCGTGTTATGTCTGTCACAAACAGGTTGAATTGAAGACATGCCAAAGATGCTTTTCTATTAACTACTGCAATCAGCACGAGGAGGCTTTTCGGACAAACCATGAGTGGGGAAGCAATTGCGATGATTTAGTACTATCGCTGAATATAGATATCGAGGCTATCTCTGGTAGAACAAGTAATATCTCATACGGATTTCTTCAATTTGTTAATGAAAATAGTAAATTTGAAACGATGCTTGAATTTTGTATAGAGTTTGTAATATCGCGAAGAAAGAACCATGTGGATTGGATTGCTAAAGACTACATTCGGTCCGATTACCTTTCAGATCCACTTACAATTTATTCTACGTTCGAAAGATTAAAGTCCTTAGACATTATAACAGAATCGTGTGTTATTATTCATGTTATAGCTGCAAAATCTGTAGATTCAAACAGTCTATTGGCTTGGGAAATTTTATTACATCTTGTACCTGAAATTCAGCGACTTGAAATTATACTAATAAATCCTAAATTGACGTACAATATTATATGTCCAGATCTTTGTAAACGTTGCACGGCGAAGAAAAAGAATCTTTCTTTTTTATGCTATTCTATGTTGTACCACGATTTTATATCAACGTCTTGTGTAAGCAAATCGTGTAAGAAGCCAACTATGATTGTAGGATTTCATGTGAAATTTGATAAGAGAGGAACTTGGGACGAATCTTTAAAAGTAATACAGAACAGAAACTGTCCGTTAATTTTAGGTTGTCCAAACTTAATAAAATGCGAAGAAAATATATATAAAATAATGGACACACTGTATGAAGATGTATTTCCTGCTATTCTTAATCGGAATTACTTTAATGGCCTTGTACCACATAGAGACTCAGAAACTAGCAAGATATATTTTCGAAATGAAGGATTACTGGTCTTCAAGGATTTAGATCCTTATACAAGCTCTCCCACCGGTTCATAGATGCTGTTGTTCGGATGCATGAATAATTTTAATGATTTTACTGTAAATGGAACACATATATATGTGATTATTATTTTAAATTATTTTAAATTATTATTATATTTCTATTATTCGTATTATACAATTTAAAATTTTCTGTGAGAAAGTCAATAAAACTAGTGTCCTTTATAATTTTACTGTAAAATTACTGTTTCTTATAATCAGTTACAACGTTTCTCACTGACAAGTTATTTACACATCACGAGTTATAACTTATCTGTGTTATTACTAAGCGTCCATTATACTATAATAAACAATCCATGCAAAGGGGAAGGGCACTTATATGCAAAGGATTGGCTGACTTCCTTGTGCGACCCGATTTATCTTTGACTCGATAACTTTATATTACCTTGACATGCATGTCGGTTTCATGAATTTTTTATTTGTTTATTCATCTCTAGAACAAATATAGGAATGTTCCTAATGTCTGTTTATAATTCTGGATATATTTCATTTATATTCTGATTATATTTCTGGATATATTTGGAAATATGGTGTTAAAGAGATGTCAATTTCTCTTTAATTAATTTTTTTACTTTAACTGACATTAGCAACTTCGACATGAGTAACTTAGACACTAGAATTTGAAAATAATTTTATATTAATTAAAGCTTAGGTAACACTTCGATCTCTCAAGGATACAACGAGCAAATTGCTTTTTCCGAAATATATAAGTGGCGCTTTTTGATAAAACGAAGTTTTTTCGCTCTCACTGTCTTCCCGCTCTTTGTCGTCAAGTATACTTCAAATACACGACGGTTCTCGATAAGTAAAGAAACACATATAAACATTTGACTATTGTCCTCCGAGCAATCGTCGTATAAATATCTAAACCGAGATAATATGTAAATAATTGTATAACTGTCATACAAGCCGTTAGCTTATCGAGGTAATGCGTATTATTTCTCAAGTGATATTATTAAAGATATCAGAAAAGTTCCACAAAACAATTATATCGATATGAATAATCCAAATAAAAAAGTATTTGAATATCGTGGGCAACGCACGGCCCAATGCTACAATCAGTTTTTCAATCCGAACATTTGTCATGTTTGCAAGAAAGTGGACAAAGGTAATTTCATATCGTGTGATTCGTGCGGCTTGATATCATACTGCAGTGAGGAGCATAAAACGTATCATCGCGCGGAACACTTAAAAATCTGCACCATTATTGAACAGCTTTTGCAAGCAGAATCAGAAGGAGACACGCGCAGATTCGACCACTGGCAACAATGGATTCAATCAAGGAAAGGAATATTGGAATCAATCGAAAAGAATATTGGCTATGCATTGGACACATACGAGAAGCAGGCGATCTTGTGGTCAAAATCGTGTTATGTCTGTCACAAACAGGTTGAATTGAAGACATGCCAACGATGCTTTTCTATTAACTACTGCAATCAGCACGAGGAGGCTTTTCGGACAAACCATGAGTGGGGAAGCAATTGCGATGATTTAGTACTATCGCTGAATATAGATATCGAGACTATCTCTGGTAGAACAAGTAATATCTCGTACGGATTTCTTCAATTTCTTAATGAAAATAGTAAATTTGAAACGATGCTTGAATTTTGTATAGAGTTTGTAATATCGCGAAGAAAGAATCATGTGGATTGGATTGCTAAAGACTACATTCGGTCCGATTATCTTTCAGATCCACTTACAATTTATTCTACGTTCGAAAGATTAAAGTCCTTAAACATTATAGCAGAATCGTGTGTTATTATTCATATTATAGCTGCAAAATCTGTAAATTCAAACAGTCTGTTGGCTTGGGAAATTTTATTACATCTTGTACCTGAAATTCAGCGACTAGTAATTATACTAATAAATCCTAAATTGACGTACAATATTACATGTCCAGATCTTTGTAAACATTGCACGGCGAAAAAAAAGCATCTTTCTTTTTTATGCTATTCTATGTTGTACCACGATTTTATATCAACGTCTTCGATATGCAAATCGTATAAGAAGCCAACTATGATTGTAGGATTTCATGTGAAACTTGATAAGGGAGGAACTTGGGACGAATCTTTAAAAGTAATACAGAACAGAAACTGTCCGTTAATTTTAGGTTGTCCAAACTTTATAAAATGCGAAGAAAATATATGTAAAATAACGGACACACTGTATGAAAATGCATTTCCTGCTATTCTTAGTCGGAATTACTTTAATGGCCTTGTACCACGTAGGGACTCAGAAACTGGCAAGATATATTTTCGAAATGAAGGATTACTTGTTTTCAAAAATTTAGATTCTTATACAAGCTCTCCCATCAGTTCATAGATGTTGTTGTTCGGATGTTTTGTTGTTGTTGCTTTAAAAATTTTAATGATTTTGCTGTAAATGTAACATAGGTATATGTGGTCATTATTTTAGATAATTTTAATTATTATTATATATCCCATTATTAGTATTATACAATTTAAAATTTTCTGTAAGAAAGTCAATAAAACTACTGTTCTTTATAATCCTACTGTAAAATTACTGTTTTTTATAATCAGTTACAACGTTTCTTATTGACAAGATATTACTTGCATGTCACAAGTTACAACTTATCTGTGTTATTACTAAGTGTTCATTATACACTTAGTTAAACAAACCATACAAAAGAGAAGGGCACTTATATACAAAGGCTAACTTTCTTGTGCGACGCTGTTATCATTTACTATGACTCGATTTACATTGACATGCATGTCGGTTTCATGAGTTTTTATTTGTTTATTCATTTCTATAACAAATACAAGAACGTCCCTACTTTCTGTGGATATATTTCGAAATTAGGGGTTAAAGGGGTGCCAATTTCTCTCCAATTTACTTTTTTATATTAACTCATATTAGTTATTTCGACATCAGTAGCTTAGACAATGAATTTGAAAGTAATTTTATATTAACGAAAGTTTAAGTAACACTTCGATTTTTCAAGGATACAACGAGCTAATTGCTTTTTCCGTAATATATAAGTGACGCTATTTGATATAACGAACTTTTTGCGCTCTCACTGTCTTCCCGCTCTTTATCGTCAAGTATACCTCAAACACAACGGTTCTCGATAAGTAAATAAACATATATAAACATTTTACTATTGTCCTCCGAGCAATCGCCGTATAAATATCTAAACCGAGATTATATATAAATAATTGCCGTTAGCTTGTCGAGGTAATATGTATTATTCCTCAAGTGATATTATTGAAGACATATAGGAATACTTCTCGAAATAATTATATCGATATGCACAATCCAAATATAAAAGTATATGAATATCGTGGGCAACGCACGGCTCAATGCTACAATCAATTTTTCAATCCGAACATTTGTCATGTTTGCAAGAAAGTGGACAAAGGTAATTTCATATCATGTGATTCGTGCGGCTTGATATCTTATTGCAGTGAGGAGCATAAAACGTATCACCGTGAGAAACACGAAAGAGTCTGCGCCGTTATTGCGCAGCTTTTGCAAGAAAAAACACAAAGAGACACGCGCAGATTCGGCGACTGGCAACAATGGATTCATTCAAGGAAAGAATTTTTGAAATTAGTCGAAAAGAATATTGGTTATACATTGGAGCCGTACGAGAAGGAGGCGATCTTGTGGTCAAAATCGTGTTATGTGTGTCACCAACAGGCTAAATTGAAGATCTGCGAAAGATGCTTTTCCGCTAACTACTGCAATGAGCATGAGAAGGCTTTTCAGATAAAACATAGGGGAAGCAATTGCGACGATTTAGTACTATCGCTGAATATAGATATCGAGACAATCTCTAATAGAACAAGTAATATGTCGTATGGATTTCTGCAGTTTGTTAACGAGAATAGTAAATTTGAAACGATGCTTGAATTTTGTATAGAATTTGTAATATCACGCAGAAAGAATCATGTGGATTGGCTGGCTAAAGACTACGTTCGGTCTGATTATCTTTCAGATCCACTCACAATTTATTCTGGGTTCAAAAGAATAGGTTCCTTAGAAATTATAAACGAACCGCTTGTTATTATTCATATTTTGGCTGCAAATTCCGGTGATACAAACAGTCTGTCGGCTTGGGAAATTTTATTACATCTAATACCTGAAATCCAGCGATTACTAATTGTACTAATAAATCCAAAATTGGAGGACAGTTTTATACGTCCAAATCTTTGTAAACTTTGTGACGAGAAGAAAAAAGATCTTTCTTTCTTATTGTATTCTATGTTATACCACGATTATATATCGTCTGGGATATTTAAAAAACCAACTGTGATTGTAGGATTTGATGCAAAATTTGATAAAGGAGGGACTTGGGACAAGTCTTTAAAATCAATGCAGCGCATAAACTGTCCGTTAGTTTTAGGTTGTCCAAACATAGTAAAATGCGATAAAAATGTAGTTAAAATACTGAACACTCTGCACGAAGATATAATTCCTATTGCTTTTAGTCAAAATTATTTTAATGGTCTTGTACCACATAGAGATTCAAAAACCGGTAACGTATATTTTCGAAATGAACAATTACTTATTTACGAGAACTTAAATCCTTTTATACAAACTTTTCCACTTGCTCATAGATATTGTTGTTCGGATGCTTGAATAATTTCAATGATTTTACTGTAAATGTGACACATATATATGTGATTATTATTTTAAATTATTTTAAATGGTTATTATATTAAATTAATTTATATTATATTATATTAAATGATTATTATAAATGGTTATTAAATGGTTATTATATTTCTATTATTAGTGTTACACAGTCTATAATTTGCTGTCAGAAAGTCAATAAAGCTACTGTTTTTTATAATCTTACTATAAAATTAGTATTCTTTATCTATTAGTATTCTTTATAATCAGTTACAATGTTTCTCACTGACAAAATGTTATTTATATATCACGAGTCATAACTCATCTGTGTTATTACTAAGCGTCCATCATACAGGAATAAAGGAACCATACAAAGTGAAGGGACACATGTGTGCAAACAATTGGCTAACTTCCCTTGTGCGATCCGGTTATCTTTTACTATGACTCGATATACATTGACATGCATGTCGGTTTCACGAATTTTTTATTTGTTTATTCATTTCTATAACAAATATAGAAATGTTCCTACTTTCCGTGGATAAATTTGGAAATTTATGGTTAAAATAATGCCAATTTCTCACCAATTTATTTTTTTACATTAACTCACCTTCGACACTGAATTTGGAATTAATTTCATATAACGAAAGCTTAAATAACATTTCGATCTCTCGAGGATATCACGAGCTAATTGCTTTTTCCGAAATATATAGTTAACATTTTTTTATATAACGGATTTCTTTTTCTGACTGTTTTTCCGCTCATGGTCTTCAAGTACACTTCAAATACACACCGATTCTCGATAAAAGAAACACATATAAACATTTTATTATTGTCTTCCGTGCAACTGCCGTGTAAATATCTATATCGAGATTGTATATAAATAATTGTAGAATTGCCGTTGGCATATCGAAGTCCTGCATATTATTCCTCAAGTTTTACTATTACTGTAGACATATATTGCTGAAGACATATAGACATAGGTAGATTCCTCGAAATAATTATATCGATATGCAGAATCCAAACAAAAAAGTATTTGAATATTGTGGACAACGCACAGCCCAATGCTACAATCAGTTTTTCAATCCGAACATTTGTCATGTTTGCAAAAAAGTGGACGAAGGTAATTTCGTATCATGTGATTCGTGCGGCTTGATATCTTATTGCAGTGAGGAGCATAAAACGCATCATCGCACGGAACACGTAAAAATCTGCACCGTTATTCCGCAGCTTTTGCAAGAAAAATTACAAAGATACACGTGCAGATTCAGCGACTGGCAACAATGGATTCAATCAAGGACAGAATTATTGGAATCAGTCGAAAAGAATATTGGCCATGTATTGGAGCCATACGAGAAGCAGACGATCTTGTGGTCAAAATCGTGTGATGTGTGTCACAAACAGGTTCAATTGAAGACATGCCAAAGATGCTTTTCTATTAACTACTGCAATGAGCACGAGGAGGTTTTTCGGACAAAACATAGTGGAAGCAATTGCGATGATTTAGTACTATTGCTGAATATAGATATCAAGACTATCTCTGATAGAACAAGTAATATGTCGTATGGATTTCTCCAGTTTGTTAACGAGAATAGTAAATTTGAAACGATGCTTGAATTTTGTATCGAGTTTGTAATATCGCGCAGAAAGAATCATATGGATTGGTTAACTAGAGATTACGTTCGGTCTGATTACCTTTCCGATCCACTCACAATTTATTCTGGGTTGGATAGAATAGATTTTTTAAAAAATATAATAGGACAGTGTGTTGTTATTCATATTGTAGCCGCAAATTCTGTAGATGTAAACAGTCTGCCGGTTTGGGAAATTTTATTACATCTTTTACCTAAAATTAAGCGGCTAGTAATTGTATTGATAAATCCAAAATTACATAAGAATATTATATATCAAAATCTTTGTAAGCGTTGTAACGAGGAGAAAAAGGTTCTTTCTTTTATATCAATTCCTATGTTGTATCACGATTTCATATCATCACCTTCGGAAGACTATAATTCACCAAATGCGATTGTAGGATTTGATGCAAAATTTAATAAGGAAAAGACTTGGGATAAATCTTTAGAAGCAATACAGGGCTCATACTGTCCGTTAGTTTTAGCTTGTTCAAGCTTACTAAAATGCAGTAATAATATATATGAAATAAAGAAAACTTTGCATAAAGATATAAGTCCTTTTGGTTGTTGGCAAAATCATTTTAGTGGTCTTGCACCACATAGAGACTTAGAAACTGGCAATATATATTTTCGAAATGACCAATTACTTATTTACCAGGATTTACTTCCCAATCAAATCGAATTTATGTCATAGATTATTTTTCAGATGGTTTATGATGATTTCGGATGGATATAATGAAAGTAAAATTACTGTTTTTATAATTAGATACAATTTATAATCAGATGCAGTTTTTTACTAATATATTTTTACTTGCATATGGATTATATCTTATTTATGTTATTACTAAACGTTCATCACATAATAAGGAGCGAATCATTCAAAGGCCGAAGATTTGCAAAAGATTGACAGACTTCCATGTGATCCGGTTTTTTTTACTATGACGCGATTTACATTAACATGCATGTCGGTTTCATGAATTTTTTCACTTGTTAATGTTGTGTTATTTTGTTTATTCATTTCTGCAATAAATATATTTCTATAAGAAATTTATTATGTTTATTTATTTCTATCATAAATACATTTCGGTAAGAAATTTATTAAGTTTATTCATTTCTATAATAAATACATTTCCATAAGAAAAAAAGGTTCCTATTTTCTATAAATATATTTCCGTGGATATAGGTATCCACCTTGTGGTTAAAGAGATGTTAATTTCCCCCGAATCCATTTTCTTACATTAACTTTCCTTTGACATTGAGGATCTGGAACTAATTACATATTAAAGAAGGCTTAAATAACACTTCGATCTCTCGAGAATATCACGAACTAATTGCTTTTTCCGAAATATATCAGTGGTGCTTTCTTTTATAACGGATTTCTTTCTCTTTCACTGTCTTTCTGCTCTATCCGATATCCTCGAACAGATGCAAGAGTTATAATTATTTTCCACAAGCGAATGAAGTATCAGATTAGTCTGAATGTCCTTTCGTCGCCTTACTTTTAGTACGTTCAAAACAAACCACGAGAGAGAATGTTTAAAAAAGACACGAACAGGTATCAGACCCATCGAAACTTGTGCAAACTTGTGTAAATCTTTCGGACAAGATGCAGTTACCATCAGGTCATGCCAATTTTGATTTGAAAAATTTCGGAATGATAATTTTAACATGGAGGACGAGCCTAAGTCCGGACGTTTTATGATCATCGATAAGAAGCACTTGCAAAGAAACCCCATATACTATTATCACTCGCGAGCTTCAAACAAAATTCGGGGTAGAACCATTGTTATAAACCTCCACCAACTTAGCATTGTATCAAAATTGACAAGTACTTAATGTGGAATTCCTCGAGCACCCATATCATACTCTCCTGTTTTTATGCTATCTGACTGTCATCTTTTCTGCAAAATTTTCTTCAGCGAAAAAGAAATCGAATTGACGGACAAAGTCCAAAGAGAGTTGAATCTTTCCTTTCATTTCAGAACTAATGTCTTTCTCAAGGACGAAATTTTAAAGCTTGTAAATCGATAGAAGCGAACCATTATATAAGGGTAAGATTACACTGTTGACAATGATTGAAATAAAAGCGCTCCTCGTGAAAAATAATTTTCTCCTTCTTGCATAAAATACAAAAACGTTTTGTGAACAATTTAATATTTAACTGTTGCATTTACATATATGGTATGTCTACTTTTATGTACTTATATAATCTCGTGTCTTCAAGTATACTTCAAATATACAACAACAACTCGACAACTAAAGAAACATATACAAACACAGTAATATTATTTTCCGAGGAATCACCATGTAAATATCTTTACCAAAATTATATGTAAATAATTGTATAATAGCCGTTAGCTTGTCGACGTTCTGCGTATTATTTCTCAAGTGATATTACTGAAGATAACAGGAAAATTCCGCGAAACAATTATATCGATATGTTCAATCCAAACAGACAAGTGTTTGAATACCGTGGACAACGCACGGCTCAATGCTACAATCAGTTTTTCAATCCAAACATTTGTCATGTTTGCAAAAAAGTGGACAAAGGCAATTTTATATCATGTGATTTATGCGGCTTGATATCTTATTGCAGTGAGGAGCATAAAACGTATCACCGCGCGAAACACGAACGAATCTGCGCCGTTATTGCAGAGCTTTTGCCATTAAGACCGCAAAGAGACACACGTAGATTCGACGACTGGCAACAATGGATTCAATCAAGAAAACAATTATTGACATCAATCGAAAAGAATGTTGGCTATGCATTATGGCACCTGTATGAGAAGCAAGTGATCTTGTGGTCAAAATCGTGTTATGTGTGTCACCAACAGGCTGAATTGAAAACGTGCCAAAGATGCTTTTCCGCTAACTACTGCAATGAGCACGAGGAGGCTTTTCGGAAAAAACATGAGTGGGGAAGCAACTGCGATGATTTAGTACTATTGCTGAATATAGATATCGAGACTATCTCCGGTAGAACAAGTAATATGTCGTACGGATTTCTCCAGTTTGTTAATGAGAACAGTAAATTTGAAGAGATGCTTGAATTTTATCTAAAGTTTGTAATATCACGGAGAAAGAATCATATGGATTGGCTGGCTAAAGATTACATTCGGTCTGATTATCTTTCAGATCCACTCACAATTTATTCTGGGCTCAAGAGAATAAATTCCTTAAGATTTCTAAGAAAATCGTGTGTTGTTATTCATATTATAGGCGCAAATTCCGTAGATAAAAACAGTCTGCAGGCTTGGGAAGTTTTATTACATCTTCTACCTGAAATTCATCGACTAGTAATAGTGCTAATAAATCCAAAATTGCAGGAGAGTGTTATAGATCAAAATCTTTGTAGGAATTGTAACGTACAGAAAAAGTTTCTTTCTTTTATATCAACTCGTATGTTGTACCACAATTTCACATCATCTCTCTTAGCATTTAGGACACCAACTGTGATTGCAGGATTTCATATAAAATTGAAGAGGAAAAGGGCTTGGGGTAAATCTTTAAAAGCAATACAGCAAGTACAGAACATATACTGTCCGTTAATTTTATGTTCAAGCGTATCACAATGCACTGATAATATAAAAAAGATAAAAAATATTCTGCAAGCAGATTTAGTTCCTATTATTTTTTACCGAAACCATTTTAGTGGTCTTGCACCACATAGAAACTTAGAAACTGGCAATACATATTTTCGAAATGAAAAGTTAGTTATTTTCGAGAATTTAAATATTTATGATAGCGAAACCAGTAGCGCATAGAGGTTATTCGGACAAACTGATAATGATTTCAACGATTTTACTGTAAATGTAACATATGTACGTAATTATTATTTTAAACTGTTGAATGTTAATATAAATTACTGTTCTTTATAGTCACTTGTAATAAATCTCATTTATAAGATGTTACGGATTAATGTTGCACATTAGAAGTCATAACTTGTTATACATTTCTATAAGAAATTTATTATGTTTATTCATTTCTATTATAAATACATTTCTATAAGAAAGAAACACTCTTATTTTCCATGAATATATTTCCGTGGATATATTTGTGGTTAAAGAGATGTTAATTTCCCCCGAATCCATTTTCCTACATTAACTTTCCTTCGACACTGAGAATCCGGATCTAATTATATATTAAAGAAGACTTAAGTAACATTCCGATGTCTCGAGGATATCAGGAATTAATTGCTTTTTCCGCAATATATGAATGGTGCTTTCTTCTATAACGGATTTCTTTCTCTCTCACTTTTTTTTGCTCTCTCCGATATCCTCGAACAGATGCACGAGTTAAAATTATTTTCCACAAGCGAATGAAGTATCAGATTAGTCCGAATGTCCTTTCGTCACCTTACTTTTAGTACATTCAAAACAAATCACGAGAGAAAAAGTTTAAAAAAGACACGAACACATTTCAGACTCATCAAAACTTGTGTAAACTTGTGTAAAGCTTTCGGACAAGATGTAAGTACCGTCAGGTCATGCCAATTTTGGTTTGAAAAATTTCAGAATGATAATTTTAACATGGAAGACGTGCCTAGCTCCGGATATTTTATGATCATCTATCGAAAAAGCACTTGCAAAGAAACCCCGAATATTATCACTCGCGAGCTTGAGACGAAATTCGGGGTAGAACCATCGTCCCCATCAACTTAGTATTGCATCAAAATTGAAAAATTATTTAATGGGGAACTTCTCGAGCACCCATACCATGCTCTCGAGATTTTGCGCCATTCGACTATCATCTTTTCTGCCAAATTTTCTTCAGCGGAAAAGAATTCGACTTGACGGACAAAGTCCAAAGAGAGTTGAATCTTTTCTTTCATTTCAGAACTAGTGTTTTTTTCAAAGACGAAATTTTAAAGCTTGTAGATCGATAGAAGGAAGCCATTATATAAGGGAAGGATTACACTGATGGTTAAAACAAAAGCGCTTCTAGTGAAAAATAATTTTTTCCTTCTTGCATAAAATACAAAAACACCTTGTGAAAAATTTGATATTTCTCTGTTCTACATTTACATATATGTCTACTTTTATGTACTTGTATATTCTCGTGTCTTCAAGTATACTTCAAATATACAACGACAACTCGATAACCAAAGAAACATATACAAACAGTAATATTATTCTCCGAGGAATCACCGTGTAAATATCTATACCGAAATTATGTGTAAATAATTGTATAATAGCCGTTAGCTTGTCGACGTCCTGCGTATTATTTCTCGAGTGATATTACTGAAGATAACAGGAAAGTTCCGCGAAACAATTATATCGATATGTACAATTCAAACAGACAAGTGTTTGAATATCGTGGACAACGCGCGGCTCAATGCTACAATCAATTTTTCAATCCAAACATTTGTCATGTTTGCAAAAAAGTGGACAAAGGCAATTTTATATCATGTGATTCATGCGGCTTGATATCTTATTGCAATGAGGAGCATAAAACATATCACCGCGCGAAACACGAAAGAATCTGCGCCGTTATTGCGCAGCTTTTGCAAGAAAAATCACATAGAGACGCGCGCGGATTCGGCAACTGGCAACAATGGATTTATTCAAGAAAAGAATTATTGAAATCAATCGAAATGAATATTGGCTATACATTGGAGCCGTACGAGAAGGAGGCGATCTTGTGGTCAAAATCGTGTTATGTGTGTCACCAACAGGCTAAATTGAAGACGTGCCAAAGATGCTTTTCCGCTAACTACTGCAATAAGCACGAGGAGGCTTTTCGGAAAAAACATGAATGGGGAAGCAACTGCGATGATTTAGTACTATCGCTGAATATAAATATCGAGACTATCTCCGGTAGAACAAGTAATATGTCGTACGGATTTCTCCAGTTTGTTAATGAGAACAGTAAATTTGAAGAGATGCTTGAATTTTGTATAGAGTTTGTAATATCGCGGAGAAAGAATCATATGGATTGGCTAGCTAAAGATTACGTTCGGTCTGATTACCTTTCAGATCCACTCACAATTTATTCTGGGCTCAAAAGAATAAATTCCTTAAAATTTCTAAGAAAATCGTATGTTGTTATTCATATTATAGGCATAAGTTCCGTAGATAAAAACAGTCTGCAGGCTTGGGAAATTTTATTACATCTTCTACCTGAAATTCATCGACTAGTAATAGTGCTGATAAATCCAAAATTGCCGAAGAGTGTTATAGATCAAAATCTTTGTAGGAATTGTAACGTACAGAAAAAGTTTCTTTCTTTTATGCTAATTCCTACGTTGTACCACAATTCCACATCATCTCCCTTAGTATTTAGAAGACCAACTGTGATTGCGGGATTTCATATAAAATTTAAGAAGAGGACTTGGGACGAATCTTTAAAAGCAATACAGCAAGTGCAGAACAAATTTTGTCCGTTAATTTTTTGTTCAAGCCTATCACAATGCACCGATAATATAAAAAGGATGCAAAAAATTCTGCATATAGATTTAATTCCTGTTATTTTTGATCGAAACCATTTTAGTGGTCTTGCACCACACAGTAACTTAGAAACCGGCAATACATATTTTCGAAATGAAGAGTTAGTTGTTTTCGATGATCTAAATTTTTATGATAGCGAAAACAGTAGCTCATAGATGTTGTTCGGATATGTTAATGATTTTACTGTAAATGTAACATATATATGTAATTATTATTTTAAATTGCTGAGTGTTAATATAAATTACTGTCCTTTATAATCAGTTATAGTACATCTCATTTGTAGGATGTTACTTGTACATTACGAGTCATATCTTGTCTATGTTGTTAAGCGTTTATCACATAGTAATGATCGAACCGTAAAAGCGAAAAACAATTGTGTGCAAAAAACTGTTTGATTGCTTTGTGTGATCCGATTTTCTTTTACTATGATGCAACTTACATTGACATATACATCGATTTCATGAATTTTTTATTTGTTTATTCATTTGTATAACAAATATAAAAACGTTTCCAATTTTAATGGATGTATTTGGAAATTTATGGTTAAAGTAATGCCAATTTCTATACAATTTATTTTTTTCCATTAACTCAGCTTCGACACTGAATTTGGAAGTAATTTTATATTAACGGAAGCTTAAGAAACACTTCGATCTTTCGAGGACACCATGAGCTAATTACTTTTTCCAAAATATATAAATGGCACTTTTTTATAAAACGGATTTCTTTCTTTCTCACTGTTTTCCCACTCTTTATCTTCGAATTCAAATACACAACGGTCCTCGATCAAAGAAACACATATAAATATTTTATTATTGTCTTCCGTACAATCGCCGTGTAAATATCTATTGAGATTGTATATAAATAATTGTAGAGTTGCCGTTAGCATATCGAAGTTCTGCGTATTATTCCTCAAGTGATATTATTGAAGACATATAGGAATACTTCTCGAAATAATTATATCGATATGCACAATCCAAATATAAAAGTATATGAATATCGTGGGCAACGCACGGCTCAATGCTACAATCAATTTTTCAATCCAAACATTTGTCATGTTTGCAAAAAAGTGGACAAAGGCAATTTTATATCATGTGATTCATGCGGCTTGATATCTTATTGCAGTGAGGACTTGAACATTACGAGTCATAATTTGTCTTTGCTGTTACTAAGCGTTCATCACGCTGTAATGAATGAATCATGTGCGAAAAACTAAAAGTGAAGAACACTTGTGTGCAAAAGATTGTCTGACTGCTTTGTGTGGCCCAGTTTTCTTTCACTACGGTGCGACTTACATTTATATGGCAAGTACATCAGTTTCATACACTTTTTCATTTAATTCATTTCTAAAATAAATACAGAAACATTCTTATTTTCCTTGAGTATGTTTGAAAACTTGTGGTTAAAGAGATGCCAATTTCTCTCCATCTATTTTTTTTGTAATAACTTTCCTTCGGCACTGACGTTTTGGAAGCAATTCTATACTAGCGAAGACTCAAGTGACTTTGATTTCCCGAGCATATCACGATCTAGTTGCTTTTTTCGAAATACGTGAGTGGCGCTTTCTCATATAACGGATCTCTTTCTCTCTCAACGTCTTTCCGCTCTCCCCGATATCCTCCGAGCAGATACAAGAGCTATCATTATTTTCCACAAGCGGATGAAAGAGCCACTATCGCCGGAAGAGAAATATAATGCTGAAATGAACTCGCCACGTCACAGTAACAAGCGGAATCCTAAGTAGTAAGGTTCGCGATAAAGCGAGTGGCTTCTCCGAGCACACCACCGGCAGGACTTTATTTATCGTAGGTTATATCGCGAGGTACACGAGGATCTTGCCGAGCGGATCCGTGACCAGAGTATCAATCTCTCGGGTAGCCGACCATAATTTGAGTTTTATTAAAGGAACTGCAGTCATGTCTGGCTTTGCGTTTTGTTGACAGATTAGTTAAGGGAATCAAGCGTTGCACTCTCGAAAGCGAAGTGGCAGGCAGAATAAATAACTGAATATGAATAATCAAAATGAAATGCAATCACACATCGTTTGTGATCGAATTAATAATACCGTCCTCATTATGCGAGCTCTTTATCCTTAGGAAGTGGATGGGATCAAATAGGAACAATATCTTTCCACATGTTTAATTGCGAATGCATAATATTTTAGTTCTCAGGGAAGCAAACAAAAGTTTGTAAATTTTACCGTGAATCAAGATACTAGATATTAGTCGAACTCAGTGATAATCAACGAACGAGCCGAAGAACGCGCTCGTAAATTTCCAACGGCTAATTCGGGAACACGTTGCGCACGTTGCGTGGAGCTCACTATTCAACGTCGAAAATAATCGCCAAGAAAAAAGGGCAGAATTGCTAATCCCTCTGGGTGGGAACTAAAGGATGGGAATGCCGGGAACGCAAGTTGCGTTAACAAGCGGCGCGGAAGATTCACGACGAAACAATCCTTGGCGGCCGCGATGCGACTTATTTATCGAAGGGCTCATGGCGGTTGCGCGCGAAAATCTAGCGAGGCGTGCCGCCGTATCAATCTCTCTGGCGTTGTCTTTGATCTGCTAAAATAGCTGCCGCACGCTGTCGTCGGGATTTAGCGTGGCTCGTGCGAGGTCGAGGAGGATCCAGTCGATTAAATCCGAGCCGGGAAAAAGGAAAGGGCAGAGTAAAAGGAATGACGGGAAAGTGAAAGAGACTAAATGAGCGAGAGAGAAAGAGTGAAAGAGGAGGGGAGGAGAATAATGTGGAGGGTAGAACTGCATAAAAAGGACTCGTTCGCAATATGAAGTGCGGGGGCGGGTGTCACGTAGTTTTTGCATAAGAATGAAAACGCTAATAAGTGCTATATAATCATACCCTGCAACACAAATATTTATTTAATTAAAACAACAACAATGATCTTATATACGTGAGACTTTTATGAAAAAGATGAGTAACAGGAATAATGAGAGTAGCAAATGAAAAATAAGAACCAACAATAAGATAAAGAAGAGAAGGGCAGAGAGAAGTTTGGAAAGTCTGGAAAGGGGGAAGTCTAAAGGTCAAGGGTTGACGAGACAGTTCAAACGTCCAGACGTTTATTAACGAAGAGTTTCGGTATTCTTGCAATTACTTAGACTGCACAGTCTACTTTTGCGCGGTATTTCGCTTGGCTTCTCCGGTTGGATATTCCATTATTTCTTTTTTTTCTTTTTTGAGACGGAAGACAAATTGACGCAAATCAAATCTGCCCTTCATACACCCTCGACATTTCCAAAAATCGATTCGAAGGGTCATACGATCGAAATCCAATTTTTTTCTCACGAGAACACCGCTTCTTCAGCTGTTACCCGAAGCTTCCTTCTCGGCTTCTTGGACAGCCTCCTCCTCTTCCTCCTCCGTAACTCAACCTAGAACCCTTTGGACGCGCCTCATCAGAGTCTAAAAAGCCGAAGGGACACCGTCGAAGAGGAAGTGAGCCACAGGACGTAGTCTGTACAGGCGGAGGCAGCCGCAAAGACGAAAAAGAAAAGGCAGGCAAAGGTGGAAGAAGAAGACACAGGAGTTTGGGGGAGTGAGAAGGAGCAGGACCAGGCGAAGGAGGGGAAAGAAGAAGAGATAGGGATGCCTCGTTCTGACGGACTTAGGTCGATGCAATTTTCGCGAGGATCCATTAAGGCGCTGGGTGCAATTAGTGGGTGCCTTAACAAGGCCATTGTCGCGCACAACGCTTCGCCCTATCCGTCCTATCTCTGCCTACCCTTCAGTCGACCCTCCGTACCCCTCTCTCTGCGATTTTACTTGAGAATTTAATTTGCCTTTTTCCAAGCCCGTCCCTACCTCCCTCGCTCCGCTCGCCCGTCCGTTCGTCCGACCGTCCGTCCGTCCGTCCGTCCGTCCGTCCGTCCGTCAAAGGGGTGGCTTTCAGGCCGCGCCTAGAGGGTTGTATCGGCCCGGGCTGCATCAGGTTTCATTAAGAGCATTGTGCGCGTGCGGGGGTGGCCCGTCACGCGGCGGTTTCGCGAAGGGTAACCCCGACGGCCAAAACAACCTCCGTCAGGCGGCAGACAGGACCCGGCGCTCTCCCGTGGCAAGCGGTAATTTTCTCTGTTTACCCCATTGTTAGCGCGCGTGTGCGCGTGCATCGCGAGAGAGCGCAGCGCGTTCGCGCTGGCCGCTCATTCGACCCCTAACTCCCGCCGCTCGCGCTCGCTTTCACCCGCTTACAATCGCGATACGTAAGCGAGCGTATCGATCTACGCTCCGCTCGTGGCACTGATAATAAGCGCTCTCGAATCCGCAAATCGGATTTCACGCGAGATTTTCACGCAACACTCGTCTCGTTACCTGATTCTACGTAACATCGAGGCGTACCCGCGACACGCCGTGACGAGTGTGTTTTCGTCCCGCCGCAAGCGGAAACCGCGCGATTCTTGGACAACTGACTGACTGTCGACGCGATGCGTTTCCATCAGCAGTCGAGGTACACGGAAGTGCGCGATAACGGCAGCAGCACGCTCCCGGGAACATCGTCAGAGGGCGAGACTCCGCGAGCTGTTCGCAGAGCGCCGAACAACGAGCGGGTTTCCGGACCACGCCGTAAAGGGTCGATCGGTGCAATTAATGTCGCGCAGTTAACCCGCGGAAATTCGGCAAGTGTGTCGCGCGCTAGTTGCGACCCCGGCCGGAATCTCGTCAAAGCGGATCGTTATTATATAAGAGCGTTAATTCAGGCCGGAGGACGCGGAGCGCGTTGTTGCGCAAGCGAACTAGGCCGAGCCGCGCAAGTGCGCCACTTGATTAATTCAATTGAAACGTGCTCTCTCTCTCTCTCTCTCTCTCTCTCTCTCTCTCTCCCTCTCTCTCCCTCTCTCTCTCTCCTGTGCGCGCACGACCAGCACTTGGTGCAAATAATTAATCTTAACGCGAAATTACTACCGGCGAGGAGGCCATGGTGATTGTCCGGATGAAGTGCCGTCGGTGCGGTTCATAATTATGCGTTTCTGGTCGTTTTGCGCCGGGCCGGCAGGAGCGGGCTGCTTGGAAACGAATTAAACGCCTAGCGCGCCCGGTTCCTGCGAAAAGGGAAAAAGAAAGCGGGATGGGGGTGGGGGTGGGGGGGGTGCGGGGCTCTCCCTCGCTCGCGCGTGAGTTTTACAGTGGCGTTGTTATTCCAGTAATTTATCCCGGCTTACGTGGACGGGACGATGTGCGAGGCGAGATATCCGCCGCGAAGCAGTCCGCAGTCTCTTAATTAGAAAGAAAATGTCCGCCTTTCAGCCTCGAATGAGAGGTTCGAGGAGAGAGCCGGCGCGGGCGGCGAGTTTGTCACGGCGCGAACAAGATCTCATTTCGCGAGATTTCGCACCGCCCACAAGCGGGGGATGGATCCCGATCGATTTTATTGACGAAATTAAATCAGCGAGCGGAACGAAATCGTTGCGAAGTCCGGAGACGAGACGTCCGTAATGTTCGCGTTACTACGCGAAGATACGCCGCTCGTATCGAGATCGTAATTTATACGGTGAGCGAGAACCATAACGTATCCCGGGCGAAATTCTAGGATTCCACGATTCTCAAATTGCGGATCTCGGCGGATTTAATTATAGCTCGCGGGCCGCGCTACTTTTTCTATGAGCTCGTGCATGCTATTAATCTCACGATGTGGACGGACGGGACGGGCAGGGGGAGGAGCGGCGAATTTATTAATCGCGGCAACGAGGAAGCGCCCTTATAAGCGCCGACGTTGTTGGTTAGCGCGCGAAACGCGGTCGAACGATAAATCAGATTTACGAGCGTTCATTCGCGGCGGGCTCGCGCGAACGCGCCTCGCGAATGCGCGCGGACGTTCGCGCGCGGAATTATTATCCGCGCCCGCGATCCAGCCGCCAGATAAAAACGCGAGCGCTAATTATTTCGGGCTACGTCCGAGCCGCGTTCTCCATTTGTTCGCGCCTCCGTGACTTATTGGCGCGATGTAACGCGTTCCTCGCGCTCGCCGCGCGGCTCTCCGCGCTTCCGCGCGGCTCAGTTTATATATTTCTTTCCTTTTTTTTCACTTTCGCTCACGGAATTAACTCCGCGTGACGAATATTTCACGGCTACGGGGAGAAAAGAGCGACAGGGAAGAAGGGAGAAAAAGGGGGGGGGGAGAGAGAAAGAGAGAGAGAGAGAGAGAGAGAGAGAGAGAGAGAGAGAGAGAGAGAGAGCGCGCGATCAGCAGTTGGCTCACGTACTTTCCGGCGTTTGAATAGTGAATAGGAATTTCCTTTTTTATGCTCGACTTTGTCGTTGTAGGGAATTTGTTATTGCGAATGGATATGAGTATTCGGGCTCTTTCTCTCTTTCTCTCTTTCTCCCTTTTTCGGGCGTAAATTGAAAATAGAATAGCCTGTGAAGTAGAAAAGTGGAGCAACGAGCGTTTTGCGCGAAGCGTTCGTGCGAGGATGTGCGAATAACGCGAATTAAAGATATAAATTATAAGGATAATTAAAGCTTCACAAAAGAGAGAGAGAGAGAGGGGGAGAGAGAGGGGGAGAGAAAGAGAGAGAGAGAGGGCGAGAGAGGGAGAAATAAAAAGAAAAGAAGAATCACATTTAGCGACTCCGTTTGCGACTGCAATTAAGAGGATCGCACGGACTGTTTCTTCAGCTGGCGGCGCTCGTGAGAGCAAAACGACGAGCTCGGGGCAGCCGAAAGATCCGCTCCGGTGGCGCCGTTTTTTTCCGCTTTCTCGTTTACGGAACACGCAGGGGCTGCATTACGCGAGCGCACCGAAAAAAAACCGAGCTGCGCGTCGCCTCCTCGGCGAGAATGTAAAGCCGGCCGGAATGTGCGCCAAAGTGTGACAAACGCGTAAGAAAATCTCGTTCCTTAACGAGTAACTTTAACGCTGAAATCTCCTGAAGATCGAGGCGGCTGTAGGAGAAGACGAGAAATGAGAGATTACGCGCTTTCACTATCCCCCCTTCCTCGTTCCTCTCTCGACGAGGAGAGGATTCACTTCGGACGGTCGTATGAATTCGCACAACGCGCGAAATGAACACGGGGAGGACAGACGGTTTCACTCGTAGGAAAGAAAACGCGATTACACCTGTCGCACGCATCGTTGCGCCCGCGGTAAGGATAAAGCGCGTCGTGAGAACTCGGGCACGTCCTTAAACCGCCACAAATTCTCTCCCCTCCGTCGCTTCCTGTTACCTTCCTCAGCTACACTCTTCGGACTCCTGGAGTCACACACAGCTTATAAAAGCCAAATGTCGCCTCGTGAGTCAGGCAGAGCCGTCGTCGCCGCTGCTGTCGATGGGAGCTCGCCGCGCGCCGTTAATGGATTTGACAAGATTGAATTATAGGTCGCACCGCCGTCCGTCCGTCGTCGGCAATACGTTGCAGAAGGGAGCTCGTGGGGCCCGAAGGGTCCTGCCGAGTGCACCGACGGTGGCCCATTGGAAAATAATGAACCAAGAGGGCACCGGGCGACTGGCACGCGCGCGACCGCTGCTGCCGATAATTGCGCGTCGGAAATTTCGCGTCAATTTATCGCCCAGTCGCGGAAAAAGTGCCCGATAGGTGATAGGGGGTGGACGTCGGGCGGTCGGAGCGGCGGGGTGGCGATAATGAAACGGCGAGGTTTATTGCCGGCGACCAGCGCTAGGAGTATATACGGCGAGTCCTTAGTATCCGTCCGAGGCTTTCGAGGAAATGGCCGTTCCGACGGATCACCAATCTAATCGAATGTTTGCCGCGAAAGGTTTATCGCGGCTTTCTCTCTCTCTCTCTCTCTCTCTCTCGCTCGCTCTCTTTCTCACTTTGCCCGCCTCTTCCCGCCTCGTTCTTTCTGTTTTTACTTGATCCTCTAGACATAATTTAATAGAAACGTCTGATATTTATATAATACTCGCATTGGTTTACGTTAATTCTCAAACAAATATTTCTCTTAAAAGCGGGTGATCATTTTATGAATCGATCGCCGAATATATTGTAAACGTAATGTGTGTATCTGTTAATAATGCCGAATTTCTTCGTTCTCTTTTCCAGGTAAGCGTAATGTGGCTCGGAACTGAGCGACGAGCGATATTCAACAGCGAGGCGTCACGTACGTACGTCGTACATTTTTGTTTCACTGCGTGATTAAGAGACAGGGAGAAACTCGGCCGTACATTTGCGGGTGAAAGCCGAAAAACATATTATCAAGCGATATTACCGAGCTTAGGGGCGTGTCCGACTGGACGCGATCGCGCGAGCGTTTTGTGCGCCGTGTATCGGAAAAACGTCGAGAAAGCGCAATCGCCGGACAAGCGCTATTTTTCTGGCGTTTGCATACACACAAACGGCACGATCGCGTGGGCTAACAGAGCGCGGCACTACTCCGGGAAGATTAAAGCCTCTCCCGGTAATTACGGACGCCGTGGCTAATTTCTCAGCGAGAATTGGGGCGGCCGGCATTTCCTTAAGAGAATGAGATCCGAAACGAGACGTTCAGTGGCAGTATTTCAGTTACTTTCATTAGACCCTCGGCTACGGGCTGGGGGAATGAGAGAGGGGACACACGCCGATCTGACGGCTAGGATTTTGACTTCAATTGACCTCGAACAATTTGCCCAGAGGACTGCCCAGAGGACTGGCCTCCTTCATGAGACAGCGCGTTCTCCCTTGCGCGAACGTACGCTCTTCTCCCGGGGTCGTCGACTTATTGTCAGACGAGAAAGTCAGCTGTTCAGGACAAGAATGGGCAGAGTCCTTAATTTATGAGACTCATTGTGGTCGCGTGAGAAACGGACGTCGCAATGGGACACTCGGTCGGTCTTAAACTCTCTTTACCTCGTATATCTCGCGGAAAATAAACGATGGCTCACGGGGATCAGTCGTAAAAGTAATAATACAACGACGAAAGTTTGTCGTCGATTTAGCAAGTATTTTCCTACAATACGGGCATTGCATTATTTTAGCACTCGGCACGCGTAGTTCTGCAGGACACTCGGTGGTGAAATCATCGAGGGCTTCGGTGGCCGAGATAAGTACTAACGGAGTGAGTCTCGCCTCGTACCGTCACCCTCCTTAAAATCAGCCACCGTAACTTTCATCCGCTACGTACCGCCCTTTATTCTCGGGGGAACGCAAGTTCGATGGCGCGTTAAAATCGGTCGCGCACGGGGTCGCGTAAAAATCGTCGCGAAACAGCGGCCAGCCAGTGGCAGGGGCGATCGGGAAAACTTTGCTTTTCCATTTCCTGACGGTAACCGAAAACGCGGGCGCGGTAATCTCGGCCGAACGATCGAACTTACGAATGTGCCGACCCTTACACGCGATAATAACGCCCTTAAATTGGGAGACCGCCGCCGCAAAACCAGCTGCCTGTTCATGTGTGTGTGTGTGTATACGCACGAGCCTCAATGTCCGAAAGTTCCGGCTTTTATTATCCCACTAAAATTACGTGTTCTCGCGCAAACTTGCGCGAGCTCTCAGCCATAAAGGAAGCCGTACCTGCGGAGAAGTAGATTTCGCCCGATCGACTCATCTAACTGCAGTTGCGGATCCGTTCGGCTCTGTTTGTAGTATTTCGCCGCCTCCGGAGGACTCCAGGACCTCGTCCTCGTAACAGTAGGCGGTGTCTATTAGAGAGATTGTAACACCGGGCTGAAAATGAAACCTTAAGGTGCATTCCGACGATAACGGTTAGAGCCGATATGTTCGCCCGATCGTTCGGCGAACCTGCGAGACGGTGAGAAGCACCGCGTCGAAAATTGCGCATGAGTGCAAAATCCCGGGACTAAGTTAACCGCTTCGTCCGACGAGGCAGCGGCCGGGTTGTTTTTCTCGATCGGAAATTCGCGGGCTCTACAAGAATGTACAGCCGGTCTCTCTCTCTCTCTCTCTCTCTCTCTCTCTCTCTCTCTCTCTCTCTCTCTCTCTCTCTCTCTCTCCCTTTCTCTCTCTGTAGCGCGCGATCAGTATTAATTCGCCCGAATATTTTTATCCCGCCGCAAAAAGCGCCGAGCGGACTTCCATCGCGGCGAAAACAGTCTCTTACGTAACCTCTCTCCTTCCTCTTCCCACCCTCCGTAAATCCGGCACGGTCGGCTGCTGTCGCCCAAGGCCGCTGAAAAATATTAACGTGCTACGAACTGAGCGGTACGTACGCGCGATCGTAATTGAATCGGTCCTGACGCTTCGAGCAAGATTGCCGGCGTTCGCGGCCGCGCGTGTATCACGGCACGGCGGCTTATTATTGTTTGATTACCTACCCCGGGAGTTTGTGATATTCCGTAAGCAAGCAAAGGGTTGCGCGATGAGATTGGATGGCAAACGCGCCAGTGGCCTAACTGCCGCGTAAAGGATGATTGCGCGTCTCCTCGTGCACATGCAGCTGAATCGTCGGTGGAGAAGAACCGCGGAACCTTCGGCGTATTGTTCCTTCTTCTTCTTTTTTCGCTCTTCCTCAGCCCCATCTTGGAGCGCCGCTCGCCTTAGCCTCGCAAACACAGCGACGGCTCGAGTTAGGAACTTTATCGAGACATTGTCAAGCGCTCGGTGAAAGCGCGCTCTAAGCGGTCGACAGCGAAAGCTCGCGGAAAATCTTTTGCACCTTTCCCTTTGCTTAGAATCGCAATCAAAACACAGCGACACGCTCGCGCGAAACCGATGCGGCCAATTTTTAAGTTTCCAGCAAAGCTCTGTCGCGACACAGGCAGAATCTTCGTGTTCTGTCGCGTGGAACGCAAAGGGCTCCGCCAGCAGCTCCTTCTGATAACTCACTCGTGATTCTAAATTTCTCTTACCACCCGCCTTACTCGCGCGGCAATAATAACTAAAAGCGTGCATTTGCGATACTCGTAGAGTTCGTGTGCCGAGGCAATCCTCCAGAAGGGAATTCTCCGGCTGAACAGTTCGCCAGCTGGTCCGCCCGAGAAAGAAGCCCTCCTCGCATCACTCACCAAACGTAGCAAACGTGGATAGTTACGTACGAACGAACGTACCGTATCCGTTTATCGGCCATGCACGTTTCCCATTTCGTGTACGGTAAACAGCTCTAAATAGAAATCACCTATCGCGCGATATCGGGACACGATACAGAGGAGTAACGGGCCCCCGGGCTGGCGCAGCTGCCCGAGACGTTTCCGCCTTTCAGCGGCTGCCTGAAATTATGCCTCGCGTGGGCGAGGAGGGGTTACTAGAGCGGACTCGACTATCGGCTGGCAACCGGTGAAAGGACTTCTGTCCGCCGCCGGAAAACTTCCGCCCGCTATATCGAACCGGCGAAAATCCGTCCGTCCATCCCACGGCTATCGCTTCTCCTTGCGAGTTTCTGCACCGCCTTGGAGGAAGGAAGGAAGAGAGAGAGAGAGAGAGAGAGAGGGGAGGGACCATTCCACCCCTCGTTGGGAGGAGGGGAGTTTTCGATGAGATTCCCTCTTCCGTCTGGCGACGTCGAGTCGACGTATCGGAGGCGAGATATATCGGTCGCGCTTTGACAATGCACTTGCACGATGTGTCGGGAAAATCCGCACATGCCGTTCGCGCGCGGAAGGAAGCTGCGAAGATACTCGTTGCGTTTGCGCGAGTAACGCTTTCGGACGTCGCCGGATGGAAATTCGAAGAGCGAGTTCCGCGCTCTGTTCTCGCGCGCGACGCGATCGCCGTTCTGTTCTTCATCTTCTTCCTCTTCATTTTTCCTTTTCGATCAGGATCGCTGCCGAGGATAAACCGTGCTTATCGTGATCATTTTGTCACGACGGACTTTAATCTGAGGATTTTCTCGCCGATGGACGACTGAATTTTCGGGAAATTTTCACTCCTTTTCTTGAATCAACTGGAATGTGTTCCGATTCGCTCTCGAAGAATAAAATAGTTCGCGACCGACGATTCGCTGCTAATTGAACAAAACGAGACGCCTGGGCGTCGCGCGAGAAGCGGCCCAAAATTGGCAGGGAATCAACTCAGGTAACAGATCCCTAATCATGGCGGGATCATTACCGTTTCCTCATTTCATGCGGCGATGACTACGAAGGGTTCGAAGTCGGCGCGGCACCCGGTCGAGCCGTAGCGCATCAAGTCGACTACATCTTCGCGTCTGCGAACCGGAGCGTCGCGCTCATCATCGCGATTAACAACCTTTTTTTAGCCAAAGTTACTTGCAGCTCCGCGAAAGAGAAATAAAAGGCGGAAAAGAAGAACGCTTGCGTCGTCCGCTCTCATTTATCTAATGGAAGCGGAAACCTTCGGCATTTTAAAGTAATGAATCATCCCGCCCATTAACCACCGTTACAACGACGGCAAGGAGAAAAGAAGAACAACAAAACGGAACCAATTGCGAAACGCACGTTTCCCCCGAAGGCGCGAGCACACGTGTAAGCGCATAACCACGTTGTCTGGTAAATGAACAACCTCAGGGTCCCCGAATGCGTCCGGGAAATCCGCGAATAATTAGCACACTCGCCACACACAGCGTCACACACATGTGCAAAGCACCGCTCTCACGAGACGTCACACACGCGTAACAGTGATAATTTCCCTTGCCTCTTCCTCCCCCCTCCCTCCCACCTCCGCACAAACAAATTAAGTCCGCTTTACATCGTTGCATGAAAAATCCGGGGCGGGCTGCGGAGACAGTTTCTCGTAGCGGATGTTGTGAATGGCCCGCGCGCGCTCCTGCGAGGACCGGACGTTTCACAACGAGAGCGAGAGCACCTGCCGTTGCGGCGACCTGGCGGACAACAAGGCAGGTCTCTCTTTTTCCGCTTGTGCCAACGACAAACCCGAGGCCGCGTTTATGCCAGGACGGCTAGGTCGTAATCGGCAGAATCCTGCGACTCCGTTAACCGCGAGAGCGCTGCGCCCGACGGAGCGGACGTGAGCTCGGAAAACGTAGGTTTACACGTGTAAACACACGCGCGCGCGCGCGCGCAGGACCCGGTTGACTCGTATCCGTGCGCGCATTTCCCGGATAAACGTCGAGCGGGGATGAAGGAGTCGCGGCGGCGGCGGCGGCGGCGGCGGTGGTTGGCGCTGCGCTACTCGGTCGTTGCGGTTAGGGGAAACACGGGTACTGTTCATCCAGCCGCGCGCGAGCGCGCGTCGACCCGCTTCCGTCTGCTGTTGCTCCTTCGCTCGCACGGCGTCCTCCTATTCCCTTTTGTACGACTCGCTGTACTTTGACGTGAATTAAATACCTCCGAGACGCTTATGTGCCACCGAGACTCCGCTCTGCGTGCGAGCGAGCGGGCGTGCCGTCTTTTCCTCGCTCTTTTCCCTCGTTTCGCTGTCACTGACGCGAGGGAGCCAGGATTTTTCCCTCCTTCTCTCTCTCTCTCTCTCTCTCTCTCTCTCTTGCGAGCCGTCGTGAAATAATTATGACGCTCGTTTCGCAGTCCGTAGGGCAAACGGAATTCTGATGTAACCGCGACGAAATGCAGTTAACCCCCCCGGTATCATAACCCGATTACCGCCTCTCTCTCACTCTCTCTCTCTTTCTCTTGCCTTTTGCGCGAGCCGTTCCGCGGCTGTCCGTCTCGCCCGGTATGCCCTTCGTCCTTTGAGCTCCAACGCGAGTTCGACTCGTCCCTCGCGAAAAAAATTTCATCTGCCCTCGCACTCTTTTGACTCTTCAATATTAACCCTCGCGCTGTTCAAAGAAGCTCGGTGCAATTTCATCGACTGTGTATGTGTGTGTATGTGTGTGTGTGTGTGTGTGTGTGTGTGAGTATGTGTCGGGTTTTACTTCAGATAAATAATTCATCCCAGCGCGCACAGACACGTGTACGAGAGAGCGAAAGAGGTTATTTAATTAGACTTGAAATACGTCCGTCTGCGATAATCCCATCATTTCTCTCGGTAGTTTCGCCAGGGACGAAATATCTCGGAAGGATCTCATCGATCATACGTGTCTGTTCGTTCCGCGTAATCCTGCGCATTTCGCTCGATAATAAAGTTTGATCGAGATTACTCGCCGCGAGACACCCTTCGATTCTCGTTCTCGCTTTCTCTCCATGCTGCTCCATCGCGTCGTAGTTTACCTCTCGTTCCTCATTTCACGACGTCCCGCCGGCATCATCGTTCTCGTGGCCGCGCTCGAATCTGTAGTTTTTTGCGCGCTACAGCGTGACGGTCGTGTCCCGGTGCGTGTCGTAAAGCTCGTCATAAATGTATCGTGAAAAGTGGCAACGAAAATAGTTTTGACACATCGTTAACCGTTGACTGAGCGCGCACACGCCGCGTAAAAGCCCCGACGTATCCCGACTTATAACTTATAAGAAGCGTCCTGGCCGGCCGCCAGGTCCATTCGACGATGGCTGCCAGCAGATTTATGTTTCAGTAGTATCCGTTTCGCGCGCTCGCCACGTATTCTCGCAGGATTCAAACGGCCCGGATTGCTATCGTTCTCGAAATAAAGGACACGCTTCCGAAAACGATTGATGTTTGACGTTTGCGCATGTAGAGGCGAGAGGATGTCCCGGATGCATTTTCGGATCTGCCGCCAGTAGAAAATTCGGGACCGGCTGTCGCCAGGTGAAGTCGCCTTCGCTTCAAGTAAACGATCCGATGAGGCGATGCCTGTTTATTGTGTTCTCTTTCAAAGATCGAGAGGAAAGTGGCACGACTCGCGAGTCTCCAATTTCTGGGTTATACGTATCGGTTTTGTGAAAAAGATATTTCCAACGGAAAAAGAAGGAAGAGGGTTTATGCACAATCAGGCAAATATCGGTTAGAAGAGTTTGAAATTGTAAAATTTCCTCCTGTCTTTCTTGCAAGATCTATCTTTCTTTAATGCCGTGCCACTTTTTGATGCGAGAGGGTGTCATGTGATGTTTCGCAATAGCTTCGTGATGGCTTCGAGTTTAAAAATATCGAGGGATATACAACGTGCTCACACACACACACACACACATTGTAGTCGATCGTTTATGATGTAAAAATAACGAACATAAATAAATAAAAGGGTCGACGCTCTTCCCTTCTTTTGTGCTAAATTTGCAAAAACTTCCTCGTGTGCAGCGCGCGCTGTTTTGCCGCATACAACCAGAAAGCATACAACCAGAAAGCGAAAAGCTGCATCGATGCACTCGACGACGCTCGTCGGTTTGACGGGAAATCGAGAGACGTCGCGTGTGCGCGACGCTGGCGAGCGTGAGCGCGTTAAATATATAGGAAATGAAGCTACTCGGTCGAATATGATTTCTCGATCAACTTCCTCTGTCGCCGCTCCGATCGCGGAGCGGCATTCGGTAACGTTCGTTCTCCGCGTCTTTTAAAGTTCACAACTGGGAAAAATTTGCCGGAGCGTGCCGGGTTCCCGCGTGCACCAAAGGGATCGGGCCCTTAAGCCAAATCGAAGGAGCCAACTCGAGCGTGAACGAAGAAGTTCCGGGTTCTGCCTTCCGGCTCAAAGCTCCGGCGAGCTTCCGCTCGAACGGCGGATACGACGGCTTGTTACACTGATTTACTTACAGCGCCGATGCTTGGTTCGTTACCTGTCCCCGAGTATTCTGTAATATTATAAGGAAGCTTGACGTGAGCGCGCACACACACGTGTATATATATATATTTTTTTTTATATATACTCGTATATGTATATATATACATATGTGTGTGTGTGTGTGTATATATATATATATATATATATATGAAACATACGCGACCGCAGCTGTTCGCGCGAACTCGGCCGCCGCGGGCGCGGAATTTCGCAGCTAGGTCGAGTGTCCGCGAACAGGTGCTTCTCGCGGGAGCCGTGGGAGAATGAACTTACCGGCAAATTGAAACGTCAAATTCATTTCGCTCGGGACTTGTTATCGCTGGATATCCCTGGAAACGGATATGGCTTTCCAGCGGGATTGCAGCGGCCTCCGCGGGATCGTCGGCGCGTTTTTATTCGGTCGACAGTGGCGGCGGCCGCGCGCGCCAGCTATTTTTCCACCGGGTTATATTTAATTTCGCATTTAACTCTCAACTATATGCGCGATGACGGAAGATGAGCTTCCGCTCCGGCCGAGTGCTTTGTGAAGTAACAGAGAAATCTCTTTATTCATTAGCAAGGTGCCGAGTTGCAGGACGGCGCGGCGGCGGCGTCGGCGGCGAGTAAAGATCGAAGTGCTTTTCCGAATCGAATTACCGACCAACTAAGCGGCAGAAAATGACGTGACGAAAATTTCATCGCCGTGAGCGCACGGCGATCGGAAATTCTTCAGCTGTGTTATACGTTAACTCGATATATTATAATACTAAAAAATTAAAACAGAAGAATTCGATAACAACGTACAATATTGTAACTCGGAGAGACTCGCGCTTCTTTTCAACAGCATCCGCCCGTCCGAAAACACATCCAGCGCGATCCCGACGATTAAAACATTTTATAGCAAGAAAGAAAACACATATCCCTTGGCCTACTCGAAACTGTCGTTACGCCTCGCGGACGTTATCAGCCCAGTCTCCCGCACACGCCCGTTTCGTTTTGCAAATCACCCTGCAGCGCGGCTTCGACGGCCGGCTCGGGGTGGCTTTTCGGGGCTGACCAAGCGGTCCATTATCTCCTCGCGGGCGGGCCGCAAGCTCGCTCGTTCGCTCGCTTAGCAGGTAAAAGCGAAGCGCGGCCAGGTTGCGTAAGAGGCAACATTCGCTCGGCGGCGGGGTAAAATGTGAGCCCATAACTATCCGGCTCGGTATATCCTTCGGCAACGTTATCTATCCCCGCGGTTAAGCCAGACGCAGACGTAACGCCGTTCCTTCGGCCCGGCGGTCGACCTAATCCGCAAATCCCGGGACATGTCCCGATCCATTGCCCCGGATATCCCTCGCGGCGGTGGAAGCTGCCGCCGGCAGCTGCGGTAAAGACCCGGCCAGACCTGCCCCTTCGTTATTGATACAACCTTGACTCTTCCTCGCCGCTGCAGCGGACGCGCGAGACGACGGGGTGGTTGGCTGGCGCGTACGCTCTCGTCCGGCCGTCGCGAGAATAACGACGCGTCCTGTGTGTCGTGTTAGGAAGTGCGCTTCTTTTCAGTCGCACGAGTCCTTTGTGCTCTCCACGGTGCGGGAACACACGCTCGTTCCGTCTCGAGAGAGCGCGGCGCCACAAAGAAACGCGACCAAGATAACGGGCCGCGGGTGCGAACGGCGGACGGACGCGGGGGTGGAAAAAATGCGCGGCCCTTCCGCCGAGAAAGTGGTTACTTTAATGCGAGCAACGTGCGCCTCTCATTATCGCGGGCTGCGTGAAAATCTACATTCAAATAGAGGTACAAAGGGCGGCCGGCGCGGCGCGCGAGTCTTTCTGGATCAGTGAGACGTCACTTTTGTCCCGAAGGATGCGATAACGAGCGTGGACGCGCGTTAATTGTCGCCACGGCGCTTAAACAGCGGCGGCAATTTCGCGCCGATGCGAGTTTCGCCGGCGAGAAAAAAGGAGACTGACGACACGTCCCTCTCGCTCTCTCTCTCTCTCTCTCTCTCTCTCTCTCTCTCTCTCGTTCTCTCTCCACGCATGGAAATTCCGTCGCCACGAGCATTTACCATAATCGCAGTCACTTGCTCGCGCAAGCGGATCACACGGGTAAACACGTGTGAGCGCGACGTGTACACCGCGCGCGCGCGCGGGATTCACGCGGAACTTTTAATTAACCTCGCTCGTGTCTGAGACCGCGTATAACCTCCTCTCTCTTCTGCCTGCTCCCCCCCTCCCTCCCTCCTCCTCTCGTTCTCCTCGTTTAACTCACGACTCGCAGACTGCGCGACTAAAATGCACGACGGAGGAGGCGCGCTCCGCGCAGTATCGTTCCGGAGGATCCTTATCGGGCGGGCGAGAATTACTCGCGAGTTCGCGGCGAGTTGGCACGATCTTCGAGCGAATAACTCACGATCCCGTGAGTAGAGTCGATGGAAGGGCACGGCGGCAATGCCGCCGCGAGCACTATCGGCGAGGAGGGTACATCGCGCACTCGCGTTATTTGCGCGACGAGATGAGCGAGTTTCGTCGAGACGGCGAACTTTGCGCGGATCGATGTTATCGATGGCCGTTCTCGTCGATGAGATTAATCGATGGTAACACCAGTTAAGAGAGCAACGTCGCGGTTATTAGCCCGGCAAGTCGGCTTAATGGCATACCTTAACCCTGAGTACTCGACTCCCTCGCGACTATAAGGCGCATTCCGTCCTGCGCTCGTCCCCCTCATTCCGCTTCGTTGTAGCCGCCGATCCCCGCCCCCACCCCTCCCCTTCGCCGTCCTCTCCTCGCAGGATCGATGCATTTGCAATTCTGATAAAGCAAATGCACTCGTGGAACACGTAAGCGAGCGCCGATGTCGAGCGGTCTCTACGTCGCGGTCAATATTGCGGCGCGATATCGTTTCAGGCCGACACAACATTTGCGGGAGTACGTGACGGCGGCCAAATTTGCGCACGTGAAGTCGGCCGGTCGGGGCCGGATTGTTGCCAAGTGTAGCGGATAAATTTCGGAAAAGTCCGACCTCTCTCACGAACAGCGCAGCGGCGACGCGGGCGAAAATTGCATTTCCGGGGATTCAACGGCTATTTCGCCCGCGCGGGTTTGCGCGAGACGCGCTTGTTAATTCTCGCACCGTAGTCGAATAATAATACAGACACGCGCGAATAAACGCGTTCCTCGCGACGAACGGTCAATCCTCGCCGCTCGGGAGTCCGTTATATATTCAAAAAGAGCGACAACGAGATTAGTACGCGCGCGAGTGCGTTAATGCTCATCGCGGCTGGGAGGCGGTTAAAGGCGCGACGCTGATGCATCGCGACTGCTGCGACTTTGTCGTTTAGAAAATCCCCCACCATCGCCGCCGCCGTTGCGGAATTATTTGCACGCTCGAGAAGTCGAGCGCGCGGAAAATGAAGACGCCGTTTTGAGACAACTGGAGAAGCTCTCTCCGAGCTGCGCTCGGCTATATCGGGAGAGACATAATCTACGGAATAACTGAAGCGTCGCGCCGATTAAAAACGCCGCCGTCGCCGCCGCCGTGAGAGAATCCGCGGGGACAGTAAATTAATATTCCACTGAACTCAAACAAGCGGTCGGGAGTGCTCCCTAGGCGCACCTGAGAAACTCGCCGCGGCTGTCGCGAGGGACTCATTAAGAGATTTCGAGCGGGCCAAGACGGTCGGTAGTTATTGCAGTTTTCGGCATCAATTAGTAGCGGACGAGCTGCCGGGATTACTTGTTTTGTTAACGCGGCCGTCAGCCACCGGCTTATCTCGAGCACGTTCGAGACGACAATGAGGAGAGCGAAGTTTCTCTCTTTCGCTCCGACCGCTCGCTCGTTCTCATTTGCGACGCCGAGTTTATTGTCGCGGTATCGCGCCGGGAAGCGCGGTGGAAACTTAGTCCCCCGAAATCTCCGAATACCTGAATTTGACTAAACTAGGCTCCTTCACATTTTCAGAGAGCACAGTCCCCGCCGCGACGTATCTTGAAACCGCGTCCGGGGCGCATCGGTCGTTCATCTCAGCGCAACACCGAGAATATCAACAACAGAGATTTCAGATCGCGCGCGCTGCGTCGGCGGAAAATAGTAATTGTTTCGGGCATGATAACGCCTGAGAAGCGGCGTTATCTCCGACATCTCAAACGCCCAGACGCCCAGACGCTGGAGGTTATCCCTCTCTCTCTCTCTCTCTCTTTCTCGGCTGCCTTCGCAAACGAGCGCCGTAATTTTCGCGTGCGGCGCATTCGAGATTCGTCGTCGTCGTCCTGCCCGACGAAGCAGGATCGCTGCCGCCGCCGCGGTGCAAAAAGGGTAGCGTCTGCACTCGGCGGGACTTGCCGCGGCCTAATCAGTCGGCGAATCGATGGCTTTAATTAAGGAAATGTCTTACGCCGGGCCCGGCCTGCAAAGCCCGAATGCACATATAGCGCGCGCGCTCACGCCCATACGAGTGCGTTTGGCCGCAGAGGTGCGAGCGTGTATGTGCACAGGTGCGGCCGCGTCTTTGCATGTGCACACGGCGGTACACACGGGAGACGCGAAACGTGGCGCAAACTCCGGCGCCCGTTCCGCCAGCCTCGCCAGGCGTCTAAGCACTCTATCGACCTCCGGCGATACCCTCCAGCTCCTCCGCGCGAGGCAGCTTCCTCCACCACTTCGCGACTTGGGCGCGGTGCACGCCGCTCGCACATGACGCTCCGGGCCCGGCGAGGCCTCCACGTGCTTCGTTTATTCAAGCTCTTGCACCGCCGATCGCAGCCGCGAAGCCGTCACGGCTGCGAGTTCTTCCGTATCTTCCGCGTAGCGATCTCGAGCGATTTCGATACGCGGCTCGTTCGCTCGAGAGTGGAGGTGTGACATTCGCGCAGCGCGTTTCAGCTGGGCAAGGAAATCATGATGACGTGAGAACGACGATGAGATGTTCGCGGGAGCTCACTTCTCTCCAGGAGCCATCCCCTTGTGATTTTCGCCATGATGCACTTCCGCCTGGCCCCGCTTGGGTGTCCTTTGAGTTTCATGGGAAACTCCACGACCTACGAGCGCGCCCTGCGAGCTTTAACCTTTAGAGGGCCGGCTGATTTGAGATACAAGATTCCCCGAAGAAAATCGATAAAGAATGTACTGTATATCGTATATTCATCGTATACAAAGTACTGATCACGGAGTCCTGGGGGCCGGGTAAAGACAATGTTGAAATTTTCAAATTTGAAAAAAATAGGTTTCTAGAGGTTTTCGAGGTCGCTAAATAAAATGGAACTGTCAGTTTTTGTAAATTATGAGAATGTACAGTTATATCGCGCAAAAAATTCCGAGAAATGTTCCCCAATATATGATAATGCTCTCCTTTAGCGCTATCTGGAGCCAACAACGTGGACGTAGAGAGTACGTAGCGCCGTCTTTTTTTTTATTTTTGTTTTATTTTTTTATTGTTAGATTTTGAGAATTTTTTTTCTATTTTTACAATGTTTACCTTTTTATTTTTAATTTTTATTCGTTATACTAATTATATGCATTTTATAATTATACCTCTAACATTTTTTTCTAACTTTTTAGAAATGTTGTTATATTTTGACTCAAGTATTATTTTTCCTATTCAGGTTATGGCAACTTACGGCGTGTATGTGTGAGCACGTAATTATTTATTTACATATTTCCGCTAACTCGCGTTTATGAAGAAAACAAACTGCAGATAGAGGGAAGGGGAGAGGGATGGGGAAGGACAGGGGTTACAAACTTGTATCCGGATATGTGAATATCTATACGCACATACAAGTAGATGAATGTTGAACATGAATGCAACTAACTGCTGTCGACCGCCACTACAGCGGTTTTTCGGTCCTCTAAAGGTTAATATCACCGGCGCGATCAGGATTCTTGCCATCTGCTCGAATCTCCATCGCGCTCCCAGCTGAATCCGCGCGGATCGACAGACTCCACCCTCCAGAACGCGCGCCCTCGCTTATTAAGATCAGCGCGAGCGAAGCCTTCGAGCGCGGAGGCTCGGCTCGGGAATGATTTGATGCGCAGGGACAGCGGATTGAGTCATTAGATTGGATCCTGCCGATCCCACCGCGATAGGAAGCGACGACCATTAACACGCGCCGATCGGCCGTCGATGTGCGAGCGAGGAGGCGCGTGCACACGCGAGAACGCTCACATGCGTGCACGCTCGTGCGTGAAGTCGATCCATGTCGCGCCGTGGCCGCGTCGCCGTCTGCTTTCCCACGAGCATCACGTGGCACGAGGGGCTCGATCTCGCGGCCAGAAGACGGAGGAACACGCGCGCCGGCGCGGCGGACGGCTAATCCGCTTAGATCTCGTCCGACACGCAACGTCTCTCTTAAACCGACACGCAATCACGCGGTCGCGGCCGCGCCCGCGTGCGGCGAACCGCCGCGGTGGAAATCGTGGAAAATTGTGATTTGCGCGGCCGTCGCACGGTCGTTTCGCTCGATGATTCATCTCGTAGCGCGAGGGGGGAAGAGACGGAGAGGGAGAGAGAGAGAAAGAGAAAGAGAGAGAGAGAGAGAGAGAGCAGGGGGAGGCGGGAGCGATGTGGAAAGAGCGGCTAATTTCGAGGCACTTTCGGAATATGAGAGTACATATTATGCCGATGATGAATGGAACAACGCGTGTACCGTGCATCATCGCAGATGATGCGTTTTCGTAATTGATTTGGCGCACTATTAGGGATTCTTTAATCACACCGTAAAATGGGGCTGCTCGCTGGGTACGGAGATGGCGTCTCTTAAATACAAGATCCGCTCATGAGTCCACGTCGGAATTAGTGGGCGTGGAAATTTCTGTTGGACGGAAGAGATCGTTGAATCTCGTGAAAATTGAGAGTCGCTTGATTTTTCTCACGCGCCCGCAACCCCGCGACTCTGCGTGGCCGCGATGCGACATGAGAGAGAGAGAGAGAGAGAGAGAGAGAGAGAGAGAGAGAGAGAGATGCGGCATTGTTAACGATCGACACGCGCGCGCGCGCAGCGACGCGAGCGACGACCTGTGTATCGCCGGGGACTAAACAGCTCGATAATCAGCCGCGCTCGATGTCGAATCTGTCGAATTTTTAATTAGCACCCGCCGAGCCTTTTGTTCTCTCGCGGGATGCAATCCCGCCGATGGTTCAATACGTCGCGCCGCCGGCGCGCGTTCTCGTCCGAGCGGGAGCGGCGCGGCGGAAGCCATTGAGAATTTTGTTAATTAAAAATTATTATTTCCGCGCTCGAGCGTTCCGCGCGTGTTTCTCGCTATCGGGGAGCACACTTGGTCGCCATGTCTGATCGTCAAATATTTTTCGAGGGGAAACGTTATTAGTGGACTTCAATATCCTGCAGCAACCGGCGCGCTCGCGCGCCTTCGGGGGTGTTCCGCGCAGTTTGACGCCGGATATGAGCAACCAATGTCACGACCCTGACGACGATAGGCGTCCATACGAGCCGAACTTTCGGCTATCCTGACAGCTGCCGGCCACTTGGGGGAGGGGGTGCCAAGCTAAGTTATTAGGAAGAATTAGCCGAGCCTGCGGACGGACAGCCCGAGCGAGTGTCTCCCATCCGCGTCTCCCCTCTGCTCGCATATATTGCCGAAATTTCCTGATGCCGTCTAAGTGTTGGTGGCCGGGAGATTCCGTATCTTGTCACCTGACTTAATAACGCGATATTAGAAGGACATGCCATATTTTACTTCAATTTCTCCTCGATGTTATCTGCAACGAAAGCGAGCCGCACGGAGCATTTTCCACGTTAAGAGCGATCGAGGAGATGGAAGACGCGCGACGAGAGGGAAATAAAATACGCGGCGGACAATGAGCGAGGTGGGGGAACGAAGAGAGGGAGGAAAAACAATCGGCGGAATTGCACGCGAATTGAAAACGCTGAACGAGACTAAACAAGCCGCTGGATAATTTTGAAAGCTGCACAGCCGCGCCGCACGAGCTGGGAAGCCACCGATACGTTCTGCATCACATAATGCTAAAATAATCAGATCATGATCGCGTTGAACGTACACACCGTACCGTAGCCACTAATTATACGATACACGTTAATTATGTATAATTTCTCTGTGTTTACCAATCTCGCGATAAGCCAACCCCGCCACGCCTCTCCGTCCGATCCCGCGTTGCTGCTTATAATGCCGCATTTGCTGCAGGGATTCTCATACATTTCAACGACGCGTTGTACGTCGGGGATGACACGCGAGACTACCGCTGGATTTGTGCCACCATTTTCCTTTTCTCTCATTGCCGAAGCTTCGGCGCCGAAGCACGCCGACGAGTTCCGACGAGTATGTTTTCACGCGTACGTTTTTTCTCCCCCTGCCAATTAAAGAGTCGCGGATAATTTGGGTCCACCGTGTGCAAATTTCAAATTTCAGGTTTTGTGTGTGTGAAACGTAGGGCCCATTGTTTGTGTGTTGCGGAACGAAACTATTGTACTGACTGAGTATCCATACACGCACGCTTGTAACGCACGCGTTGATACACGCGCGTGGCGGAATATTAAAAGGCGTTATAAATGAATGCTGCAGCTAATTACTTTCGTGCGCGAAAAGAGAGAGGATGAAAAAGGAGAGAGAGCGAGAGAGAGAGCGAGCGAGAGAGAGAGAGAGAGAGAGAGAGAGAGAGAGAGAGAGAGAGAGAGAGAGAGAGAGAGGGAGAGAGAGAGAGAGAGAGATAACAAACTCTATCGCAAACAATGGCTGATGTACGGTCGATTGAGAACTTCCACTTGCGGAATGATTGGCGCATGCGTTTCGAAATTAAGAGTCGTTAGTTGAATAACTATCGACTGGGTAAAATAGCCGAGCCCCGCGCGCACAGGAAATGGGTTGGCAACGGTGCGAAGAGCGGCGAGACCCGCGTATCCGGCCGCCTCCGATCGGTCACAAGAACCGCCGTGAATATTGCACACAGGGTGATCCGACAGAAAACACACAAACACTTCGCCAGCGGATTCTCGAGAGCCGGTGGCTCGCGTGAAAAATTGTCAACGGGCAAAATATACGCGGATCTCGAGATGCGCGGGTCTCAATGTCGAGATCATAATCGAACATTATTTATGCGTAACAATCTATTCATGATATGACATTCGCTTCAATGATTAATAAGTATGTGAGATTCGCCGCAAGTCAAATCGATCGATACGCGAGATCATCGGCTGGAAGGATCATTTTGTGTCGTTCTGTGTGGAATCTAATAGCTATCCGAAAAGTGACAGAATAGACGAAACGATAGAACGGCCACTTTGATGAAGATCTGCGTATACTTCGTCCGCCGATAATTTTTCCACGTATTGCCGTTGGTATGAAAGGCGTATTGCCAAAAATCCCAGACTCTCCCGCAACTTTCCAATAGCAGAAACCACCATGTATATACGTATGAAAGTATTTCTCTCTCGGTGTTTATATACACGGACGCATGTGTTGACGGTGTCTATTCGCGTGCGTGTACATCCACGATGTGGGAAGGGCAAAGGAGGAGGACGAGGAGAGGCATGCCTTTGCGTTTCACGCGTCGGTTCACGTCGCGCCGGGCGGTCAGTTTATATCGACACTGATGTCTCAATTAGAAGCAGCTGGGGCCCCCTTCTCCGGAAGGGGCCCGTCTGGTTCCCGCGCGGCCTCGGAGTGCCCATTAAGGGTGTTCTTCCTTAACCCTATGATTTCACTCGCCCTCCCGCGGAGCCCTGTAATTAGCGATCGGCTATCGACGTTAGTATGCGGCGCGTCGACTGCGAGGAAGGAACAAGGAAAAAAGGGCAAAAAGAAAAAAAGAAACAAACGCCGAGAGAATGTATTTCGGATGTTCGTCGCGTCGGCGCGAGTGAAATGATAAGGAAGACGCCGGCGCACGACGGGCAAAATTATAATTAACCGTTGCCGGACACGATGTTGCGCAATCTCCGATCCCGCATCGACGCGTGCCTCGGAATGTGCAATAACGGTTTCACGAAGAGATTCGTAATATTCGCAAATGGAGAGGAGACTTTGAAGGGGAGTGCGCGGGGTAGGGGGGGGGAAGGGGGGTGGCAGCGAGAGAAAATTTCAGGCTCTACTAATTCCGCGAATAAAATTATTAATCATATAAATTAAACGTATCTCGTGTAAATTCTGCGGCAAGCTAATTCCGCGGACACTCGTGTAGCTCGTTATAACTCCAAATATACACTCAAAATTGCCAACAATTCCCGGGACCCCGTCTGAAGCACACACATACGTAAACATTTTCTCAGTCTCCTTCGTACGGTTGTTGTGTAGGCATCTACGTCGGATTCGCGCATGGAATTTTATCATCTTAAAGTTAAGGTGTCGAGCTAAACTGCTCGTTATCTCTAAGCTGACGCTCTACAGACACAAAGAGTCTGTATATTATGACGAGTTTAATAAAATTCAATAACATACAGAAGATAAATATTTACGAGGTGTGACACGGTATTGCTCGCGTTATATCCCTAAGATATTTAAAATTGTCAACAATTCTCGGGATCCTCCGAAACATATATAAAGCTTTTCCAACTGTTCTCCGAGCGATCGACGATTTTATATACATATAAAATTCACGTAGAGAATTCTATTATCTTGGCTGTAAGTTGCCGAATTCAGTAATTTCTCAAGTAATATTTCAAGCAAAATATTCACTGATTGGAATATCATTATGGATCGTGTGATTGAATATCTTGGACCATATACAATTAATCATTACAACCAGTTTTTCCATCCAAATGTTTGTCATGTTTGTAAACACGTCTGCGCGAAAAAGTTGACGTGTGAACGGTGTTATATGATTTCTTACTGCAACAAGGCGCATAAAAAGTTGCACTACCCGGAACACAAGCATATCTGCGACTCTATAACAAAGTTTTTAACACAGAAGCCACAATTCGACATAAGTCGTTACAGCTTGTTCGGGTGGAATCAAGTAAAAGAAGGACTTATGGATTTAGTTGAGCAAGATTTGGATCGTAAACTGCTTCCGTTCGAGGTACAGATGTTCATGTATCGAACATCATGTTTTATTTGTCAGCAGCAGGCTAATCTGCAAACTTGCGAATACTGTCACTCTATCAGTTTTTGTAAGGACCATATAAGAAGATTCCGTATAAAACATCGCTCAATTTGCAAAGAGATGTTACTTTCGCTCAACTTGGATATCACAGCTATTTCTCCCTATATAGTCACAATAAAGATACATTTTGTTAAGTTTCCAAAAATGTCCCAGTCTTTTAAGGATACGGCTTCGTTTGTTTCGCAATATATACACGTACCAAAGTTGTACGCGAAGAATATGAGAACGGAGTGGATTTATAAAAAACTAATCTATACTGATTATGTATCAGGACCGCTCACACTTTATCACGGGATAAAGCAAGCAAATATATTATGTACATTAAAAACAGTAAAATGTTTCGTCGTTCATGTTATAGCTGCAAACACTATAGATAAAAATAGCTTGTCAGCTTGGGAGATTTTGTTACATCTTGACCGTCGAATAAAGAAGCTAACGATCGTAATGATCGGACCAGAGTTGCAGTTCGATATGGATAATCATAACGTTTGCTATCATTGCGAGCAGCATAATAAAAAGTTGAATTATGAATGCCACTCGATGCTGTACCACGATTATGTTTCGAGTCCGAAGTATCAGCAGCCAACAGTGATCGTAGGATTCCAAGCAGAACTTTACGATGTGGAGACATGGGCAGAATCTATAAGAGCATTGCGGGCTCAAAATTGCCCATTGCTTCTAACCACCAAATTTCCACATGAAATAAGTAAAAACATAATTAAGATTCAGGCAGTCTTGAATAACACCGTATCGCCTGTTCTTCAGACTGTAAACAGATTCTGCGCTCTCAGACCGTACAGAGACTTAAATTCCAATGAAGTGTTTTATCGTAATAAGCACTTAATTATCTTCAGAAGTTTAAGATCATAAACAGCAAAACATAAATGATAGCTGCAGCTCTAAGATGTAACGTAGCCTTCGTCTTTGCATCAATACATTATATCATCATGTTATACGATTATTGTAATCGACATGTGAAAGATAATGTTTCTTCAATAAATTATGAATGTTTCTGAAGTATTTTGAATGTTATTGTATTTAAGAAGTTTGTTAATAAATTATGATTTTTTAATCATGAATATTTTTAACAAAAAAGTAGATCGCATAATAATTGCATCGTTTTCGATTGAAAACTTTCGACACTTCATACATTTTATTCAAACAACTCGACCAGAATGATTTTAATCGGATAATAAAGACATAGCATATCTCGAATGTTTGTTTATTTAATGGTATAGCAACATTTATGACAACTACATTCAGATGTCTGAAACTTCAACTGTTTATACTGAAATTTAACGTTGAATTCTGAATTGAAAATCTCAGCCTTAATTTCTAACACGTTTCTTGTTTAAACCGCATTGTTTCATCATAATTAAAAGAAAGAATTAAAATATTCGTTTTAATGAGACATCAAAATTCTAACAAATTAACTTGGTATCGTTTCTGCACGATCATGTTGAAATACCCGTAAATCACCAAACGTCACGGGAAAGAAAAAGCAAACGGAGTCGCAGGAAACGGCCAGCAAAAGCAACCAGGCAAAATTTACAAGCAACGCCGGATTATACTTGAGTTGTGCAAAAGGAGAGAGCTTTCGCCACGGCAGTAAAAAGTTTATCCGGCTCGTTTGTCCGCGACACGAGAGGCTCGCGTGTCGAGAATAATCAACCGCGATAAAACGTCAATGAAACCTCGCGGCTTTACCGCTGATTAAAACGGTTATTACGGCGGCGAACGAAAGACTGATATTGCGAAACGTTGCTGGCGTCGCGCTCGCTCGTATTTTGCAGCTGCGGATTGCCTCGCACACGCGTTAAACGCATATCATTTGCATGCTGTACGGTGCTGTACGGTGTGAATCGTACGATTGTCTCGAAAATAAAAAAATTACACCGATCCGAAAGTACTCCTCATCGCGACTGTGTTGAATTTTAGATACATCGAATTTTAGATAGAGCAGCCAATAGCAAGAGGCGCGAATGTCTCGAAAATTACTTTGGTGCCTCAATTGGGGAATAAAAATATTTTAAATCCTAACCCATATGCTATCCTTTCTCATTCTTTTAATGTACTTTTACTTGCTAAATACCCAAAGTATTGAGTACGAATACGCGTCGGCTGATTGCAATCAAAAGCAAATCCGCGACGCAATTTGCGGAATTATTTCCGGACGTCACGTCGGCCGTGTATACAACAAATATATACATACAGCGGACAAAGAGATGGGTGGATAGATGGATGCCTCGAAAGGGAAAGAGAGAAAAGGAGAGAGAAAGAGAGAGAGAGAGAGAGAGAGAGAGAGAGAGAGAGATAGAGAGAGAGAGAGAGAGAGAGAGAGAGAGAGAGAGAGAGAGAGAGAGAGAGAGAGAGAGAGAGAGAGAGGGAGAGGGAGAGGGAGAGGCATCGGTAGCCGCGACCGAGGTCGGGCCGAAATGCAAAGCCGCTAATCTGATTCGGAGGCTCGCAGAAGGCAATGTAGCTTCTGGCCCGGTGGCTTCACGCGCGGCACGATGTGGCACGTGGATTCCCGTCAATTATACATTATAAACAGTCATAAATATGCAAACCTACCGGTGGCGCTCGTGGAAGTGTGGCGATTGCGGCCGTCGCGTCGCGAGCGTCTCCCACGCGGATTTGCAGCTTCGCTTTCTGAGCTTTCGTCGCGTAAAAGCCCCGCACGAGAGATCGCACGAAACGACGCGGACGACACGTCCGCGCGATACGTTTTGATATACGCAACACCGTCTAAACAAATGTTGTGTTTTCGAAATTCCTCCCTTCCTGCTCCTCCCCCAAACATACGTGTTCTTCTTCGCCTATGTCATTTTTATGAATTTTCGAGCAAGTGTCGGCAGGTACCAATGTGATAAAAAATATCCGAAGTCGTTATGACGGAGCAAAAGTTCCCGTGATAAAGCTCGCGAAATTTTGCAGCGTCCATAATTTCGCTAGTTTCCTCGGTTAGTTTTGCTAATTTCGTTCGTCGGTGGGGTACTTACCGTAAAGAATCCCGACCGTCTCTTGAAATCTCAACGGGGAGGAGGGGGGGCAAGAGGAGGGATGGATTACCGTTCGCGCTTGGGCTCTCGAATCGTTAGTTTGTTTTTGCGAAACGCTTTCACGAAACTCCTTCCGCGAAACTGCGCGGTGTTCCTCTCCCGAGAATCATCGCGGAATCTGAATCGACTCTCCGGCTGGCCCGCGAAATGATACGGCGATACACGCGATTTCGCCATCGCCCACGCGAGTCTCGCGCAATTACGAGGTGCCCGCGAGAACTCGCAACTGAGCTTCCAGTTGTGTGGTCGCAAATGGCTAATTTTCTCGTTAGCGGCGACGACGACCGTGTCCGACACGCCTTTCACGGTGGATTCAGTCCGTGTTGCCGGCGGTCGTTTTAGAACTGCTTACACGACGCTTACGCGAGTGGAAAGTTTCGCCAACGTTGCCCGAGGGGCTCTTTGACGATTTTTATTACCGTGGGACGAGTGTACGATCCGGAGAAATTAATTTGGCTCGAGAAACTTACATTGCGATCAAGTTACGCTGGAGAGTTAGTTTCTCAAGAATGATAAATGTCATGCCTGGATGTAACGCATCTCCTTGCGCTTTTCGATTGTTAACATTAAAAAGGTCGGAGCTCTCCACGAGCTCACTTTACGTATCTCGCCTGATAAATTCAAAACTCCTCCGTTCAACCCAATTGCACTCCTCAAATTATTCGGTCCGAATTATGCGGTGTGCGCGGTTGTAGAGCAAGAAACGCGTTATTAGCGAGATAAGCATAGAAATAGCGTCGTTCAATTATGGATCTCCGTCTATCGGAGCAACCTCTTCGCCTATTACGCATTTGCGGCAGCGGAACGTTTTGTAGCGAGCGATCCCGCTGAGAAAAGCGAACGATCGGAAACGTCGGTACGTGCGTATGTAACATAACGTAAGCTTGCGACCAGGAGTTCGGACGAGTCGGCTAACAAACTTTGCGGCCGGCCGCCGGCGGCCTCACCGCAAATTCACTTGGCATCACCGCGACGCGGACATTGCATCGCGCGGGGTTGCGCCAGTTGCTCGGATTTTATTTACCCCTGGAACCGAACTGACGCTGCCGAAAAATCCGGCCCTTTCCCTTGTTCGTCGTCGAGTATCAAGATATTAATCGACGAGAAACGATCGGCGAAAATTATCCAAATTATCAGTTTTACACAGACCGGTAACGGTCTCGGCAAACGATATAATTAGATCGCTAGGATCTCTTAAATATTTATTTCTAGATGTTGATACAAAATTATCACAGTGACGGATTACCGCCTTGACACGTCGTTCTCGTTTCTATGAATGATCAGTGCACGGTATTTATAGTCTGATCTTGTATCCAAGTTCATCTTCCGATCTTAATAACTTGGTTGCGTAACATGTTCGCTGTTAAAATTTATCATGCCGATCTGGTGTCTCGAAACGATCGATTAACGATTCCGTAGCGCGAGACGCAACGTTGGACACGCTAAATATCAAACGAAGTGTTGAATGGGATATGAAATCAAATTTAATTATTATTACATTGAAATTAATTGTTAAATTAAATATGAAATTAAATGATTCTCACATTGACACAATTCAACGCGGATAGTCGGAGAGACGGCGAGCGAACATTAAAATATCGTTTACCCTCGCGCTGAATTCCATCAATTCCCTGACTCACGGATACTTGTGAGGCTTGCGCGCCCCGAACCGGCCTCTTTTCCTCTCTCTCTCTCTCCCTCTCTCTCTCTCTCTCTCTCTCTCTCTCTCTCACTCTATTTCTTCGGCCGCAATCGTTTCACTCTGCGGACCAGTACATCAAAGTTAAACGCTAAACTGCTCGCCGACGATACGTCATCGGTTAGCCGGTCAAGAGATCGCGGTATCGATGTACCTCGGCGCGAGGAGCGAGGGTGGAATTTCTCCCGGGATCACTCGTCTCGAAAGGGCCACTTTTACCTTGATCTTGATCACGGATCACTGCTGGTCTCAAAGGACCGACGGCGGACGCACGCGAGATTTCGAACGGAAGAGTCGATCAAACGGGGTAGCGGCGGCGGCGGCGGCGGCGGCGGCGGCGGCGTGGGTAGCGGCGACGGCGACGGCGGGACGAATTACAGCCGGCTCGGTAGTCCAGTAAAGGGTGCAGCTACCCTTTGCCGAGGGCGACATCGAGATGCTCCCTCTGATCTTTCTCGTTCGGCAACGACTGATAAGTGGATAGAGAGGCCCGAGGAGACAGCACGTCCCGGAAGCTCGGTTAGGGTTAAAGAGCCGCAGTACGACGGGGAGGGAGGGAGGGAGGGAGGGGGGAGAGGGAGAAACGGAGGAAACGCGTGCGGGGCTTTTCGCGCACGAACGTCTACGACGGGATCCTTGCGCGCGACCCTTGCGAAGCTCGTTAAGCGCATCGGCGCAAGGAAAGTTGCGAACACAAGCAACAAGTTCGCGCTCTCTCGCTGTTTGCCCGCTTAATACGTTCCGAAAATTCCTAACCTGTAAACGAAATTCGCGTAAAAGGGCTGACAATTTCCTCGCGCGCTACAGCGAGTCGCTCGCTCGCTGCGCGCTCATTCGAGTTTCTTCGTCCTAGGCTTAGCGGCATTCCGCCTGCAGCCGTGTAATTGTTTAAATTGTACTTTCGCCTATTGAAATATCTCCTTACTCTTCTTCTTCTTCTTCTTCTTCTACGCGTGCGTGTGTAACATACTCAATAAAACGCACAATAAACGTACGATAAAATTATTACGGTTATTTTCGTAACTCGCGTGAATCGGATAAATAAACTACGAAGGTGGAAAAATGATTTTTCGCTCTGCAGACGATTGTACGTTTATCTGAAACACATCGGCAGAACGATCATTTTGATTAAGACAAACGAAAACTTTTGTTTGCTTCGCTCTCAAGCGAAGGTAAACATATCGCGATACGTTCCTTCTCGAGTGACAACTCAATAGCAATAACAGCCTAGCATGAGAGTGCTAACGCTGTCGCTTCCGAGAGCCTGCCGTCGAGCTCGGCAGCAATTTTTGCAAACATGGCCGAGCCAGAAAAAAAGAAGTCCGCGAGCCGGAAAAACGGGATCGACTCGATCTGTTGTTCCTTTTGTCGCCTGGCACGTGATAAAGCAGTTTGCCTCTTGAATAAAAATACATAATTTTAATATCTCGAGCTACAAACGTAAACACTAAATCTTATTCGCTATTTCATTTATTTATCGCTCTCAGATGTGCACGACCACAGGTTATGGATCTCTTGAGAGGAAGGAAGTGACTCTCGTAATAAAATCAGTTCATTCGAATTGTCGCTACAAGTCTGACATGTCGCGAAAGCACAATCGAAGATTTCAGAATTTTGTCTTCGCCCATTGTCGTCGTTGTCGTCTTCGTCGTCGTCGTCGTAGTCATCGTCGTCGTCGTCGTCGTCGTCGTCGTCATCGTCCTCGTCGTCGTCGTCGTTCGCGCTTGGCGCTTCGACAAAACCGCGCAAGAAAGAATCCACCCGCCACCACGGCAAAAATGCAGTCCGACAGATTTGAAGGGCCGCGAAAAAATGTGCGGTCGTACACGACATTCCCTTCGAAATTTCCGCGACACGGGCGTGCCGCCGGAAAATGCAGCGCCCTGTCGGAAGCTGAGCGCGAATTCTTCCGGAAAGATCCCCCCCGCGCACGGAGCAAAATATCTGACGTTGTCTCGCCTTTCGCTCTCTCTCTCCCTCTCTCTTTGTTCGGCCCTTTTGTTCCGGCCCGATGGAAATGTTGGCCGGCGACCAAATTGCGTAACTCTCGAGAGTGTCGCGAGGGGCGAGTCGGAAGTTCGAAAGAGCGAAGCGAAGGGACGAGGAGGAAGGAAGCGGAAGGGAAGGGAGAGGAGCGACGGGACCGAAGGACGAAATGGGGTAGACGAGTGGGCGATGCCGGTCGCCGTGTTTGGACTCCGTAGAGAATATGGAGGGTGGGCGAGAGAGGGTCTGCTGGATGGATCGGCGTCAAAGTGAGGCAGCCTGATGTATATGCATGCTACTCCTGGGTCAGCGGGATGGCCTGAATTACCATAAACATGCTAGATAGTAGGCTAACTACCGTTGTTTCCATCCCTCCGCCGTCACCCTCGCCCCCCTCGCGTTGCACCCCTCTTCCTCTTCCTCCTCCTCCTCCTCCTCCTCCTCGTCGACGTCGATCGGTCTATACTCCTTCGATTTGGCAGGCGCCTATAGATTCGGTGATTCCTAGCCTTCGCCCCGTCTCGATACGTCGATACGCGAGCATCTCGCGGGCCTTTGTGCTCGCTTCACGGTGTTATCGATACGATAAAGACGGTCTGATCGGAGTAATTGAGCTAATAAAAGCGGAGTAATGAAAAGGTCTTGTTAATCACTCTCTCGGTCCTTCCAATTGCGAATATCACGTGGATCGTTAATGCGCAGCCATGCTTGACGAGAGAATACACGAAATATAAACACGATAAATTGGGAAGCGATACGCACGTGATGAAACACGTGAAATCTATACCGCCGGTGCAACTACGGTTATATTAATCAAGAGAGAGAAAGAGAGAGAATCAGCTCTCTCTCTCTCTCTCTCTCTCTCTCTCTCTCTCACCTTCGTGGTGAGATTATAATTATTCGACGTGCGTTGTGTATATCGTACGTTTGAAAAATGCGTTAGTTACATACGAACGGCGGCGCAGGAAAGGGACGGTTTTGGCAGGGAAATTCGGTCGCGACTCCATCGAGAGAATCCGTGCGTTCGGCTGCGAGATAGAAGGTACGGAGGAAGCGGTTTTGACGTTCGTTTTGCACGATGGATTTACCGATGCGTTATTTCGCAAATGGCTGGCCATTCGTCGCGCGCGCGCGCTCGTGGCTCGGACCTCGGCACTATGTCATATCACGCCTGGCTTCGTGTATCCAACGCGCGGCTGTTTTCTCTATTTCCTAGCTATTCCGCATCTGTTGCCTATTTAGCCTGCGCTTTTATCGTTCGCCACCGGGATTTCGACCGGGAACGCGGCTCGTCGTAAATTAATATTCCCCGGGTCTTTCGGCGCGACGGCGATTCTCGGTTATTTATTATTTCTATCCTACAGCCGCCCATAGCTCGCTCTCCCTCCCTCCCTCCCTCCCTCCTATCCTCCCATTAAACTTCGTGAGATACTTGATGAATGGAATTAAATTTCTACTTCTTCGAAGCGAAGGAATTACCGAGTCGTCTCGTCCGGAGGAGCCGAAACTCATTATGATAATAAGCGAGCTTTGCCGGCTGAGCGGGCAACGTGAGAGAGGCTTATTGATCGGCTTGCTTTTAGAAATCTGCGCATTAGCGAAACTTATTCTTAGAATCTTCCTTCCATACGTCAGTGGTATGAAAAGTCTCTCCACTATTCCGTTTCAGCAGCCAAATTAAATAGCAACTTACCAGGAAGAATTTAATAGACCAGATGTTACAAGCGCCAACCAATATTTATTTCCAAAACCAATCTTCATCAACGTGGAAATTATCCGGATGTGTCTTCTTTCAATTAATATTAAATAACAATATCCATTTGCTTTCTTATATATTCTCACTTTTCTACACGAAATTCACCGGGACAAAGGCGTAAGAGTAATATCCTATTATCAAGTTTTATCTCGCATCTGCAATGTCGAACATTCACGGCTTTACGAGTCGATTCGATCGCCCGTCGAAGCTTAACGTTTTCTCACTGTGTATCAGCGTCCTATTTGGCTTCTTCGTCGTCGTTCCACTTCCACTTCCTCGACGGTCGTTCGCGTACGTTGCGTTACGCGCATACTCGGCTCCTTTAACGTACCTTCGGACGCGCCGCCTCATCAGCCATGAAAATTTGTTACGCCGCCGGGTATTCCTCGACGAGGTGCGTTTTATTGGTCCGTTTTATCGCCGCCAATTAAACGGAACGATACGACTCGTCCGACGTCGAGACTTTATCCCTCGCGCCGGCTCTCACTTCGTATTTGCCGTTTCGATTCACAAGCGCGCGCTCCAGTTAACTTGTCGCTCTTATCGTCCTGTGTCACCCGATTACCTGGATTATCCGTCGTCCTAGTGCTCGGTTTAGTACAGCTACAAGCTTCCGCCGCCGAGAGAACCGCGTACGCCCTCCTGTTTCAATGGTTTGAATGGAGGTAATGTCTCCCGCGAAATTTTATTAAACACTCCAATACGTGGTATTAAAAGTTTAATATACAGAAGGAGAAACTTGGGCTTGTACGAGGCTCTCAAGATGCAAATCGATTGATTAAAATGCAAACAGTTGGTGGATGTTACAAAGCGAGCAGTAATCTACGAATTTAATTGCGTGTATCTGTTGCAATACGCAAAGCTACGTTTGTTGTCTCAAGGAAACACGCACATTTTGTTACTCACCGATACTAACGCTTCGGCTACAACTATCTGCGTTTCAATCAACAAAGAGGACATTTCGACGTGAGATGAAATTGTATCCCTCCCCCCTCCCCCCGCCGTCCCCACGTCGTACACGTCAGATTAATTTCGTTTGTTAATCGTCGAAAGTCGCATTCGTCTCGGCGTTCCTTAGGGTTGGGAATTTTTGTCGACCGATCATTCAATCACGAACGGGCTCTTTGATTTAAGGGGACTGGAGGGTCAGATTGTTGAAAAATCGTGCATTGTTTTTGACAATATTTTGCGATGAACTGAATAAATGTGCAAGAATGAAAATTTTAGGTATATTTATACAACATGTGAAGAGTAGAAAAATTTTGTTTATTAACAAATACTCATATAAATATACGATATATATAGCTGAAATATACTCTCCTTTTTTTTTCAAGTTGTCGTTTTCGCAGTAATATCTCGGCTCTCAGTGGTCCGATCAGAGCGAATTTTAGCTAGAAATCTTAAGGAGGCTTATCATTATCCGGTGAAGCACTATAAAAAAGAATCGAACAAAATTAATAAAATGGCAGCTATTATTAGGAAAAAATTCAAATTTTTCAGTTCTGTTACAATAAAAAAGTTAATATCTCGAAATGAAATATTTTGACGGAGTTGTCCATGGTTCACCTGAGAGCCAGATGAACAAATATTATTGCTTTAAAATTTCAAATCGATACGAAGCTCAGTCTCGGAGAAATCACTGCAAAAAGTTGAACGATAAAATTTCGAGAAAAATGCGTTTAAAATTTAAGTGGACGTATATTTATACGAGTATTTGTTTAAAAACAAAATTTTTCTACTCTTCATGTTTTTCTACTCTTCATGGAAAATGTTATATAAATATATATAAAATTTTCATTCTTGCACATTTATTCAGTTCGTCACAAAATCATTATCAAAGACAGGCACGATTTTTCAGTAATCTGACCCACCAGTCCCCTTAAGGGGGGCAATCGGTCATCGTAATCCGGAAGAAGCGAGAGGATCTCCTATCGATGCTCGAATGCGCGATCAGTTGCAGGAGCCCGGGCGAGAGACTGCGAAATCGCCGGAGGATAGTTAATATTACGCCGACGGCACGCTACAATCCGATCTCCGCGATCAACGGGAATTTCTGACCGATCGGGGGGCGCGGTATGTTCGTCGGATATAACCGTAGCTGGCTGTCAGGTTCGGGACTGTATTCTGCCAGTCCCGCGGTTACGCCGAGGCGCAAGGAATTCCAGGAGCCGCATGCACCGCGGCGATACGTCGGAGAGATTAGCGAGCATTAGCTCGATATGTATATGTATAATAACGTATCGATCGGAATGCGCGACGACCGATGCTGAAATTGCAATGTCTGAATGCGGACACCTGGTCGGCTTAAATCGACAGGATACGGTCCGGCCGCAGGATCCGCCCGACGCGAGTCGCGCCGTCTTTTCGCTCCATCTGCGTGGTCGCGCGGGAGTCGCGAGCTTGTTGTTAATCGCGCGTTGGCAAGAATGTTTAATCGACCGTTCCCTGCCCCCTGCCTCTCAATCTCCCGCGCGCCGGCCCCCCCTCCCGGCTGGGGGATTCGATGAAATTCTCTGAAAAATTTGAATCGCGACAGAGGGCTGTACTCCGCGTGGAATTAAAACGCGCTAAGCGTCGGGCTCGAGGGACGTTTGTAACGAGAGAAAGAGAGAGAGAGAGAGAGAGAGCCTCGTCCTTATCGGGGAGAGGGCGAACGAGGGAAAGTGAAAGAGTAGATTTACCGAAGGTTCAATTATCCGTACGCGAGTTATCCCGATCTCTCTTTTTCTTGTTCTTCCCCTTTTTTTTATTCCTTCTCCCTTTTTTTTTTGGGCGCGGCGGATTTACACCGTCGGACAAAAGCTCCTGGATCGTCGCTTATCGGCGACGGGTAAAAAGAGACGGTTATCTGGGCACACGTACGCACACGCGCACGTCGTCGGACCGCATCGAGATTTCAGATAACGTTTTAATAGGATTAGGCGATCGCTCGCTCGCGCGCGCACGCGACGCGGTCGTCCTCCGAATGGGTTGTCCTCTGCCCCGTGGCGACCTTTGGCTTTTTCAGCTGTACGATAAAGAAATCCTCGCTACACCTGGTGTCCTCGGGGTTTCGGAATGTACGAGATTTGCCGTCTCTCGTAAAATACGCCCGAGTCGGCGTATCGAGCCCGTGAGAAACCGCAGGGAAGCGTTTGAAGCGTTAAATGGTTTTGGATGCGCGTGCGTATATAATAGCGTATAATAATTATACATTATAATTACGTAAACGTATAATTATAATTTCATATAGAAAATTGCATAACGATGCATAATTACAAAATATTACGGTTGGCACGAGTATTTTGCGAGATCGTTAGCGAATAATAAGCGTCCATATTTCATAGCCGCCGACGTATCATTACAAAATTATATAATTATTGTTTGAGCGCCACGAAACACGTTCAAGTACCGCCGTATGTATGCACGTGCATCGCGATCTGTTGTAACTTGCCGATAAATTTTGATACGAACAGAGAGAATTACGACACTGGACGATCTACCGCGGCAAACTAGCATCGTCGATAACTCCAAATGGCGTATTGTGATATAACGCGTGTCCTTTGCTGTTAGTTTTAACCTAAAATGATTCATATGCAATATTAAATAGCCTCACAAATTGATATACGATACGAGGCTAATTGACTTACGTTCATTCCCGAATACGATTGACAAACAACTATCCGTGTCACACGGCAGGACATTTCAAGCACGGTTAAACTTGAAATCTAAATTATCGCTAATGCATCAGAGATTCGTCGCATGCTTCGCTATTTATTCAAGCATTCTCCCGTTCTGGATCTTACTACGGATATTAGATATTTCTCTTCTCTCTCTCGTTCCCTTTTCACGCGTAAGCGACTCTCTTTCGCGTCGTTCGACATCGTCAGCTCCTCAAACACCGTGGAGAAAAGGGAGTCACGTCGCGAGCGAAAACATCGAGTTCTTCTTGACTGTTGCGCGAAACATATTTCGACTATTCGCGGAGGAATGAAACGAGAGCGCAGCCGGGCGTGCAGCGTGCGTTTCCAGGAGATCCAGCAGCATACGGTGGATTCCCGAGTGGGTCAGGAAGGGAACTCGGAGGAATGCAATTTTCCCCGGGCGCACTTTGAAGACCAGCATCGTTCGGCCGATGAACCTTCTCGTCAAGCCCGCTTAGGGACGCCAAGGATGCTCGTGATCGATACATCGCAACCGCGATCGCAACATGCGTTGCTACGGCGTGGTGCGTTATATCGATCGTATCGTTCGTCGCTCCTTGGAAAAACGAATCTCCGGAATTTGCGGAATCTTTAATCTCGATGGAGCCGTCCCATCAATCTCGACCGCGACGCTGCGCAATTTATGTATCGCGCAGAATTATGAGATGTAAGGGAGGGACTTGATCGCAGACCTCATTATTAACTCGCCGGAACGTCGGAACTACAACACGTGTCCCAGAATTTTTTCGCAGCACACTCCTCCCCATCCCCAATTAGCCCCGCGAGGAGACTGCGTCAAATAAGCGTTCAGATCCGCCGATGGTAAAATTAGGGTAGATCCGAAATCGGGCGTTTGTCTGTTTGAGAATCACCGTTAAAATTGTCCCGTAGTCGACAATTACGGAAAAAGACATTCGCAATTTTCTCATTCGCGCAAATTTTCTCGTCACTTCGACTCGACCCGTTCGATTCTTCCGCGTTCTCGACGTAGCGAGTACTCGATTGGATTTCGACAATCGGATATCATCGTCGCAGAAAGGAACAATAATTATGATGTTGTTCGCTTTGACCTTCGACCTTCTGAAGAGATCGCACGGAGAGGAACAGAGTCATTATACTCGGAATTATTTCATAATTAAATCAGCGAATGAAAGCGTCTCTCTGTTGAACGCAGATCAGAGGGAGAGTCTAAAAAGGCAGGATTAAAGGGAAAGGACGAGTTGATCTGCGAGAGAGGGGACGTTGAGAAAAAGAAACAGGAAAAGAGACGGAGAGATAGGTGGTGAAGAAGCGAACGACAGAGCTAGCCCCGCGACCTATTGTAAAGTGTCCTCGGGAGCAGGGCGACCCAACTAGAAGAAAAAGACAGAAAGGCAGAAATAAAGAGAGAGACCGAGATAGAGATAGAGAGATAGAGAGATAGAAGAGAGAGAGAGAGAGAGAGAAAAGCGCTGGGAACTTTTAAAAGTTATTTAAATTAAATAGACTGCGCGGAGCGAGGACGACGCGCGAAGAGGGGCGCGAGAGATAGGGGAGGCGACACGAGAAACGAGATAAGGGTTGATTGCGAGAGGGTAAACCCGGAGGGACGGAAGAGGGCAGCCTCGACGGTATTGATAGCGACAACACACCCGGCTGAAAAGTAAGCGATGTCTCCCATTTTGAGAAAGCGAGGCGAAGTATTAAAAGATGTCTCCAACCCCCTACCGTCCTTTCCTTCCTACTTTTTAACGGTCCGGGCTACCCGCAGGGCTTGAATACGCGGCGTAGGCTCTTCGAGGAGATGTAAAGAAGCTCCCTTCGCAGTCGCTATCTCGTATCTCGTTTCGTTCTTTTCGATCTCCAGAAGCGCACCCGGCAGACAGGCAGTGGGCAAAGGGCCGAGGGGGAGGGGGAGAATATGGGGTAGAGTCCGATAATAACTCCCCTTAATACTTTTTACTAGCATATCCTTCCCCCAGGTGGGAGCGGCTGTTAATATTCGTAAAACTGTCGTTCGCCGTCTGTCATTTCCTTCGGCATTTTGTAATAAACCGCGGGGGTTTTTCGAGGGTTGTTGCCCTGCGATTCACCTCGAGGAGGCGGTTGCCGCGCTATGACACGGGGGATTATAAATCTCATGAACTGCCTATCAGGTCCCTCACGTCGGGAATGTCGAACGGCGACGTCGTCGGTGCGTCGCCAGCACCGGAGAACAGAATGTCACGCGCTAACGAAGGAAAGTTTGAAGGAAACATCGCGCGCGCGCACGTCTGCAAATGAATTAGCCCCGTCATCCCGAATCATCGGATCCGAAAATGTAGTATTTGCGTCGCGTCGCTCGCGACGCTATTTTCGTTATTTTCCGTCAGGCAAATCTCGAGTCGTACGTCTTGCGAAGGATCTCAGGCGGGCGGGAAGTTTTGCTCGACGTCACTCAGCAGCATCGCGGATTTTCATAACCGCGCAACTTTTTATTACTCGCGGATCGAGCGACGCGCGCTTGATTCGCCAAACTCGCGAGACTTCTCCGAATCCCGCGGCGTATTTAAGCGAAAAATTCCGCGCCGTGCGCTCCGTGGCGTCGTAATGTAGGAGACCAAAGATCGCTTTATCATCGCGATTTCCGCGAACTTCGCGGAGTAATATCAATAAGGTCGCGCCGAGACTTGCGACGAGATTTATCGCGGCCTCGTAAAACCTTCATTACGACCGAACTTCGTTATCCGTGTCTCTCGTCTCGGGTTCTCACGAACGCGCATCACGGCTCGACAAGTCGCGCGAGTGTTGGCTTCTCCGAGTGACCTAACCGGGCTCGATCGATCGGCGAATCGAGCGATTCGTTCCAACTCATTCCTAGAATCCAGGAGCAAACGTGGCGCAGGCATTAAATTCCCGATAAAAGCGGGAGGCAATCCGCGCGCCTCGTCCTCGTATCCCGCACATCCTACGAGCCCCGGGGAGTTTCGGTTACAGCGGAGTTTCGGTGAAGATGATGGACAGGCCACTGAAACTTCGATATTGTTTTATCTTTCGTGTTCCGCGTGTCGGGAAGCCTCCGTACTTCGTACTTTTATTAGCTTCGCGGCGATAAAGCAACACCGACGAACATTACCGACCGCATAGGTAATCGAAAGCAGAGGGGAAAGATTTGACGTGTGTTTCAGAGTTATAAACAATCGTACGCGCGGGCACGTCGCGCCTCCGAAAAAAGGAAATTGATAAACAACTCTGCGGAATAACCGACGTAATAACGAAGAGGCCAAACACACCGTCGCCGAGAGAGATTGCGCCAGATGACAAAAATACATTGTATTCTACCATCAAACCGTAAAATAAAAATAATATGAAAGATAAGCTCTATTTTCTACAATGCAATAAAAACGTCGGAAGAGAATTTGAGAGTATTTGGGAGTTTAAACGCAAGATATTTAGTGTTTCAGAGAGCGCATAAGTGCACTGCAAGTTTCAGGTTTATTAAGGATATCCTCCTTGGAAACAAACATCTGTAGCTCTTTGATTCTTCACTTGTAATACAAATTAGCAACAGTTACAGAGACGCTGACAAATATGTACGGAAACTTTATTATTGTCTTTCGAGCAGTTGCCGTGGAAACATCTCTCTATGCTGAGATTACTTACAGTAAATTTTATTATTGTGACTTACACATATACGGTAGTCGCGAGCGCTTGCGTCGCAAATTATATTACCCATAAAATATTAAAAAACTTCATTACATAGGTATATCAATATGAGCACCTTAAATAAAAAAGTACTTAGATATCACGGATATCGCATACCAAGATGTTACAATCGGTTCTTCAATCCGAACATTTGTCACGTTTGCAAATCGATAAACGCAGAGACAAGCAGTTACATCTTGTGCGACCAATGCTACTTGGTTTCCTATTGCAATGTGGAGCATAAAATGTTAGATTATGCGGAACACAAAGCAATCTGCGAAGTTATAACGCAAGTATTGACAGTGGAACCGCAAAGTGACATACACAGATACAATGACTGGCAGGAATGGATCCAAACAAGGAAAGAATTGATGAAAACGATTCGACAGAATCTTAACCGTTCACTGGAGCCGTACGAGAAGCAGATGATCCTGTGGTCAAAAACGTGTTTTATATGCCACCAACAGGCTGAACTGAAAACTTGCCAGAAATGCTTCTCCGCCAACTACTGCGAGGAGCACGCGAATGCTTTTCGCACAAAACATAATGGCTATAAATGTGATCAGATGATGCTTATGCTCAATATAGACATCGAAATTATCTCTGGTAGAACAAGTAACATATCATATGGATTCCTCCCGTTTGTTAATGAGAAGAGTCGTTTCGACGAAATGCTGGAGTTCTATATAGAAAATATTATAAAGAGAAGGAAAGATATAGATTGGCTTGCTAAAGATTACATACGTTCTGATTACCTTTCAGAGCCACTAACGGTCTATTATGGCTATAAAACATTAGATATTTTGAAAGATATGAAGGATTCGCTTGTTGTTATTCATATTATATTCATAAAGACGATTAAGCCCGATTATAAATCAGCTTGGGAAATTCTGCTACACATTTTACCTAACATAAAACATCTAGTAGTTTTAATGATAGGTAGGGATTTGAAGGGCAGTCGTAACGTACAAAATGTGTGTGAAAATTGTGAAATTAAGAACAAGCGTATGATCTTTTATTCCATCCCCCTGTCCTATTATGAAAGTATATTAAACAGTTGTATATATAAAGTTCCTAGTGTCATTGTAGGATTTGATGTGGAATTTGATGGAAATAGAGAATGGTTAGAATCTATGAAAAGAATATTTCGCCGAAAATTACCATTACTTTTTACTCTCCCTTCTCAGCAGAAAGTACAAAATATTATAATTAAGTTACAAAATATTTTCGGTAAAACTGTAAAAGCTGTTATCAATAAGAGAAATTATTTTGCTGGCCTTATGCCTCATAAAGACGTCAGTACAGGCGACATATATTTTTGTAACGAGTGTTTAATTTTTCTTATGAATTCTGATGCTGAGAATGTTGGGGATGACAACTTCGACACCACTATCGACACCACTACCGACTCCAATTTCACCGACTAATTGCAACCGTTATTTTAGTAGTATTATTTCAAACAAGAAACGAACAAAATATGAGCAAGATGCAAAAAAAAATTGTTATTGTAAATCATATGTAAATCATGAACGCGAATTATTAATAACTGTCTTCTTCCATAATGGCAATTATGTCGAGTATAATACATTTCGAAATAAATATTATAATTATTTGTGTGAATCTCGAGTTTTATTTCAAATTAATAACAGTCGCCGAGATGCCGAGAAATATACACAAATACTTTATTAGTGTCTTTCAAGCACTTGCCGCATAAACATCTCTCTATGCTGAGATAATTTATAGTAAGTTTTATTATTGCCAATTACATACGGACATCGCGTGCGTTTACATCACAAGTAATATTATCCATAAAATATTACATCATTTCATTAAATAACATATCAATATGAGCACTCTAAGTAAAAAAGTACTTGAATACCGTGGATTACGTACAGCTAGATATTACAATCAGTTTTTTAATCCGAACATTTGTCACGTTTGCAAATCGGTAAACGCAGAGGCAAGCAGTTACATCTTGTGCGACCAATGCTGTTTGGTTTCCTATTGCAATCTGGAGCATAAAATGATACATTATGCGGAACACAAAGCAATCTGCGAAGTTATGATGCAAGTGTTGATAGTGGAACCGCAAAGTGACATACACAGATACAATGACTGGCAGGAATGGATCCAAACAAGGAAAGAATTGATGAAAACGATTCAACAGAATCTTAACCGTTCACTGGAGCCGTACGAGAAGCAGATGATCCTGTGGTCAAAAACGTGTTTTATATGCCACCAACAGGCTGAACTGAAAACTTGCCAGAGATGCTTTTCCGTCAACTACTGTGGTGAGCACGGGAATGCTTTTCACACGAAACATGATGGTTATAACTGTGATCAGATGATGCTTATGCTCAATATAGACATCGAAATTATCTCTGGTAGAACAAGTAACATATCATATGGATTCCTCCCGTTTGTTAATGTGAAGAGTTGCTTCGAAGAAATGCTTGAGTTCTGTATAGAACACATATTAATATATAGAAGAGATATAGATTGGCTTGCTAAAGACTACGTACGTTCTGATTATCTTTCAGAACCACTGACAGTCTATTATGGCATGAAGGAACTGAACATATTAGATCATTTCTATCGAGCATATATAATTATTCACGTTATACACACAAAGCCGGTCAATGGCGACAGTCTACGGGCTTGGGAAGTTTTGTTACATGTGATACCAGGGATCGACCATCTGGTAGTTTTAGTGATAGGCGTTAAATTGAAGCGCGATTTTAACAATTGGGATATGTGTGAAAATTGCAGAATTAGAAACAGGAAGATTTCTTTCTATTCATATCCTATGTTCTATCACGAATTTATAATATCATCTGCGAGACATAAATATCCTCAATTAATTGTAGGATTTGATATAGAATTTTATAATGGGGAAAAATGGTTACAATCTATAAAGGAAATGTTTACTAGAAATTGTCCGTTATTTTTAAGCTTTCCTTACAGACAGAAAGCGCTAAATAACATAATTGAAATAAAAAAAAGTTTTGATGAAGTTGCAGAAGTTGTTTTTAATGGAAGAAATAATTTTGCTGGTCTTGCGCCCCACAGAGACGTCGAGACAGGTGATATATATTTTTGTAATGAACGTTTAATTATTTATTGTTGTGATTCAGATGATGACAGCAATACAGATGATGATGAAAACAATGTCGATTCCAACGAATAGCCGCGTCATTATTTTAATAGCATTACCGCGCGAACAAGAGACAACAAAGTATAAAAAAAATATAGATAAAAATGTTATTGTAAATCACGTAAATGAAGGACTCGCTTTGTGTTAACAACAGTTATCCTTCTTCAATGATATACTGAAGAAATCCATATAGAAATAAATATTTACAGCTATCTAAAGGCCGAGTTCTATTTGAAATTGACAACAGTTACCAAGACGGTGGGAAACATACACAGATACTTTATCATTGTCTTCCGAGCAACTGTCGCGTGACAGTTCTCTCTATACTGATAAAACTTACAGATAAATTTTATTCTTGTGATTAACATTCCGAAGTCGCAGTTTGAGTCGAAAGTGGTACATGTATTATTAGAGGAAACATTTCATTAAGCAAACATATCAGTATGCGCCATCTAAGTACAAAAATACTTGCATTCCGTGGAATACTCATAGGCAAGTATTACAATCAATTTTTCAATCCGAACATTTGTCACGTCTGCAAATCGGTAGACAATGGCGATTTTATATTGTGTGAAGGATGCTGCTTGATTTCCTATTGCAATATTGAGCATAAAACCTTGCATTATCGAGAACATATGGAAATCTGTAGAATTATAGCGCAACTGTCGAAGGTGAAACCTCAAAACGATTTTAACAGATACCAATATTGGCACGAATGGATACAGTCGAGAAAGAAGTTGATGGAATCGGTAAAACATGTACTATCTTTTTCAATGGCGCAATATGAGGAGCAAATGCTTTTGTGGCCAAAATCATGTAATGTGTGCTACCAACAGGCTGAACTAAAAACTTGTCAGAGATGCTTTTCCGCCAACTACTGTAATGAGCACGTAAATGCTTTTCACACGAAACATGATGGCTATCTGTGTGATCAGATGATGCTTATGCTCAACATAGGTATCGAATTTAGCTCTGAAGGAACAATGTTATACGATTTCCTTTCGTTTGTCAACGAGCAGAGTCGTTTCGAACACATGATTGAGTTCTGTGTAGACAATATTATAAGGAAAAGGAAAGGTATAGACAGAGATTGGTTTGCTAAAGATTACGTATGTTCTGATTACTTTTCCGAACCACTTACAGTCTATTATGGCTTAAAAAAAATTAATATTCTCTTGCGAACACATACAATTATTCACGTTATACATACAAAGCCGGTCCATATCGACAATCTACGGGCTTGGGAAGTCTTGTTACATATGAAACCAGAGATCGAACATCTAGTGGTTTTAATGATAGGTACTGAATTGGAGGATAGGCCAATATCTACCGTTAATATTCTAGATCTCTGTAAAAATTGTCGGATTAATAATAAAACTATTACCTTCCATTTTCATCGTATGTTCTATCACGAATTTATAATATCACGTACGACATATAAATATCCTGAAGTAATTATAGGATTTGATGTGGAATTTTATGAAGGGGAGAAATGGTTAAAATTTATAAAAGAAATGTTTACTAGAGAATGCCCGTTAATTTTAAGCTTTTCTTACGGAAAGAAAGTGCTAAGTAACATAACTGAGATAGAAAAAACCTTTGTTGAAGCTGTAGAAGTTTTTAATGGAAGAAATTATTTTGCCGGGCTTTCGCCCCACAGAGATCTCGAGACAGGTGACATATGTTTCTGTAATGAACGTTTAATTATTTATGATAACTATAATTCAGATGATGAGGACAATATCAACACCAAGGAATAGCCGCACCATTATTTTAGTAACATTATCGCAAATAAGAAACAACAATGTACAACAAAATAAAAATAAAAATGTATTGTAAATCATGCAAAACCATGCAAAGATCAAGGACCAGCGTTATTAATGATAGTTATCTATCCCTAATGTCAGTTATGTTGAGGAAATCTATGTGGAAATAAATATTTACAGCTATTTGAATCTCGACTTTTATTTCAAATTAACAACAGTTACCGAGACGATGGGAAACATACACAGATACTTATGAGAGGTTTCAGATACTTTATTATTGTCTTTCGAGCAACTGTCGCGTGAATATCTCTCTATTCTGATAATATTTACAGTACATTTTATTCTTGTAATTTACATTCCGAAGTCGCAGTTTGTGTCAAAAGTGATATATATATATATATATATATATATATAGTACAATATATATATAATATATATACTATTATATATATATAATAATATATATATATAATAGTATATATATATATATATATATATACACTATATATATATATATTATCCGTAAAACACTTCATTAAACAAACATCAGTATAAATACCCTAAGTAAAAAAATACTAGCATACCGTGGATTACTCACAACTAGATATTACAATCAATTTTTCAATCCAAACATTTGTCATGTTTGCAAATCAGTAGACAATAGCAATTTTATATTGTGTGATCGATGCTGCTTGATATCAATTATGTTGAGGATAATCCTTTAAGAAATAAATATTTGCAGCTATTTGAATCACTAGTTTCATTACAAATTAACAATAGATATCAAGACGCTAGGAAACATACACAGACACTTTATTATTGTCTTTCGAATACTTGCCGCAAAAAACCTCTGCCGCAAAAAATATTTCTCTAAGCTGAGATTATTTAAAGTAAATTTTATTATTGTGACCTACATATGGACGTCGCGTGCACGTTGTGTCACATATGATATTACCTATAAAATACCTATAAAATCGTTTCATTAAATCATATACCACAATGAGTAAATTAAGCAAAAGAGTACTTGAGTACCGTGGATTACGTACAGCTAGATATTACAATCAGTTTTTTAATCCGAACATTTGTCACGTTTGCAAATCGGTAAACGCAGAGACAATCAGTTACATCTTGTGCGACCAATGCTGCTTGGTTTCCTATTGCAATGTGGAGCATAAAAAGTTACATTATGCGGAACACAAAGCAATCTGCGAAGTTGTAACGCAAGTATTGACAGTGGAACCGCAAAGTGACATACACAGATACAATGAGTGGCAGGAATGGATCCAAACAAGGAAAGAATTGATGAAAACGATTCAACAGAATCTTAACCGTCCACTGGTGCCGTACGAGGAGCAGATGATCCTGTGGTCAAAAACGTGTTTTATATGCCACCAACAGGCTAAACTGAAAACTTGCCAGAGATGCTTTTCCGCCAACTACTGTGAGGAGCACGCGAATGCTTTTCGCACAAAACATGATGGCTATAAATGTGATCAGATGATGCTTATGCTCAATATAGACATCGAAATTATCTCTGGTAGAACAAGTAACATATCATACGGATTCCTCCCGTTTGTTAATGAGAAGAGTCGTTTCGACGAAATGCTGGAGTTCTGTATAGAAAATATTATAAAGAGAAGGAAAGATATAGATTGGCTTGCTAAAGATTACATACGTTCTGATTACCTTTCAGAGCCACTAACAGTCTATTATGGCTATAAAACATTAGATATTTTGAAAGATATGGAGGATTCGCTTGTTGTTATTCATATTATATTCATAAAGACGATTAAGCCCGATTATAAATCAGCTTGGGAAATTCTGCTACACATTTTACCTAACATAAAACATCTAGTAGTTTTAATGATAGGTAGGGATTTGAAGGGCAGTCGTAACGTACAAAATGTGTGTGAAAATTGTGAAATTAAGAACAAGCGTATGACCTTTTATTCCATCCCCCTGTCCTATTATGAAAGTATATTAAACAGTTGTATATATAAAGTTCCTAGTGTCATTGTAGGATTTGATGTGGAATTTGATGGAAATAGAGAATGGTTAGAATCTATGAAAAGAATATTTCGCCGAAAATTACCATTACTTTTTACTCTCCCTTCTCAGCAGAAAGTACAAAATATTATAATTAAGTTACAAAATATTTTCGGTAAAACTGTAAAAGCTGTTATCAATAAGAGAAATTATTTTGCTGGCCTTATGCCTCATAAAGACGTCAGTACAGGCGACATATATTTTTGTAACGAGTGTTTAATTTTTCTTATGAATTCTGATGCTGAGAATGTTGGGGATGACAACTTCGACACCACTATCGACACCACTACCGACTCCAACTTCACCGACTAATTGCAACCGTTATTTTAGTAGTATTATTTCAAACAAGAAACGAACAAAATATGAGCAAGATGCAAAAAAAAATTGTTATTGTAAATCATATGTAAATCATGAACGCGAATTATTAATAACTGTCTTCTTCCATAATGGCAATTATGTCGAGTATAATACATTTCGAAATAAATATTATAATTATTTGTGTGAATCTCGAGTTTTATTTCAAATTAATAACAGTCGCCGAGATGCCGGGAAATATACACAAATACTTTATTAGTGTCTTTCAAGCACTTGCCGCATAAACATCTCTCTATGCTGAGATAATTTATAGTAAGTTTTATTATTGCCAATTACATACGGACATCGCGTGCGTTTACATCACAAGTAATATTATCCATAAAATATTACATCATTTCATTAAATAACATATCAATATGAGCACTCTAAGTAAAAAAGTACTTGAATACCGTGGATTACGTACAGCTAGATATTACAATCAGTTTTTTAATCCGAACATTTGTCACGTTTGCAAATCGGTAAACGCAGAGACAAGCAGTTACATCTTGTGCGACCAATGCTGCTTGATTTCCTATTGCAATGTGGAACATAAAATGGCACATTACGTGGAACACAAGGACATCTGCAAAATTATAACGCAACTATCGAAGGTGAGACCACAAGAAGACGATAAAAGATACAAAGATTGGCAAGAATGGATACAGTCGAGAAGGGAGTTGATAGAATCGATAAAACATAGACTGGATCGTCCAATCGAGCCGTATGAGGAACAAATGTTTTTGTGGTCAAAATCATGTAATGTGTGCCACCAACAGGCTGAACTAAAAACTTGCCAGATGTGCTTTTCTGTCAACTACTGCGATCAGCACGCGGATGCTTTTCACATGAAACATGATGGATATAAGTGTGACCAGATGATGCTTATGCTCAACATAGATATCGAAATTATCTCTGGTAAAACAAGTAACATATCATACAGATTTTTCCCGTTTATTAATAAAAAAAGTCATCGCGAAGAAATGCTAGAGTTCTGTATAGAAAATATTGTAAAGAGAAGAAAAGATATAGATTGGCTTGCTAAAGATTACATACGTTCTGATTACCTTTCACAGCCACTAACAGTCTATTATGGCTGCGTAAGATTACAGATTTTGAAAGATATACAGAAATGGACTGTTGTTATTCATGTTATATATGCAAAGTTGGTTAATAACGATAGTCTATCGGCTTGGGAAGTTTTGTTACACATTCTACCTCAAATCCAATGTCTAATAATTATAATGACAGGTAATGAAATGAAGTGCGATTACAACATGCAAAGTGTGTGTGAGAAATGTAAAAGTAAGGAGAAGAAGCTGCAGTTTTTTTTCAACAATTTTCCTTATCACAAAATTGTAAAAAAATATCCTGCATTTAGAAATCCTGATATCATTGTAGGGTATGATGTGGAATTTTATAAGGGGAGAAAATGGAAAAAATCTATAAGAGCAATATTTAATCAACGATGCCCAATATTTTTAAGTTTTCCTTCTGAGCATAAACTGCAAAATATTATAACTAAGATACGAGGTATTGTTGATGATATTATAGATATTTTTTCTGAGAGGAATTATTTTGCTGGTCTTGCGCCTCACAAAGATGTCGAGACAGGTGACATATATTTTTGTAATGAACGTTTAATTACTTTTATGTATCATGATCCAAAAAGTAACGGAGATAACACCAACACTGACGTCTCCGTCGATTAGCCGCGTCATTATTTTAGTAGCATTATTGTAAATTAGAATCAAACAAAATATAAAAAGATGCAGATAAATTTTTATTGTAAATCATGTATAAGTCGAGAGTTCGCGTTGTTAATAACAGTTTCCTTCCCTAATGTCAATTATGTTTGAGCGTCTAATCTATTTAGAAATAAATATTTACAGCGATCTGAATAGTTGAGTTTCATTTCAAATTAACAACAAATACCAAGACGCAGGGAAACATACACAGACACTATATTATTGCCTTTCAAACAGTTGCCGTGTAAACATCTCTCTATGCTGAGATAATTTATAGTAAATTTTATTATTGCCACTTACATACGGACATTGCGTGCGTTTGTATCACAAGTGATATTATCCATAGAATACTAAGTCATTTCAGTAAACGACATATCAATATGAGCACTTTGAGTAAAAAAATACTTGAATATCGTGGATTACGCATACCAGAATATTACAATCAGTTCTTCAATCCGAATATTTGTCACGTTTGCAAATCGGTGAACGTAGATGAAAGCAGTCCCATATTATGCGATTGGTGCAGCTTGGTTTACTATTGCAGCATAGGGCATAAAATGCTACATTATTTAGAACACAACGAAATTTGCGAAATTATATGGCAAGTACTGGAAATAAAACCGCAAAGAGACACACGCAGATACAAAAACTGGCAAGAATGGATCGAAACTAGAAAACAATTGATGAAAGCAGTTCAACAAAATCTTAACCGTCCATTGAAGCCATATGAGAAGCAGATGTTCTTGTGGTCAAAATCGTGTTATGTATGCCATCAACAGACTGAATTGAAAACTTGCCAGAGATGCTTTTCCGGCAATTATTGTGATGAGCACGAGAATGTTTTTTGCACGAAACATGATGGCTATAACTGTGATCAGATGATGCTTATGCTCAATATAGACATCGAAATTATCTCTGGTAAAACAAGTAACATATCATATGGATTCCTCCAGTTAGTCGACGAGAAAAAATGTTTCGAAGAAATGCTAGAGTTTTATATAGAAAATATTTTAAAACGAAGAAGAGATATAGATTGGCTTGCTAAAGATTACATACGATCTGATTACCTTTCAGGACCACTAACAGTCTATCATGGCTTGAAGAAACTAAATATTTTGAATGTTATAGAAAATTCGCGAATTGTTATTCATATTATAGGCATAAACTCCGTGGATAAGAATGGGCTATGTGCTTGGGAAGTACTTTTGCATTTTTTACCTAAAGTAAAACATTTAGTAATTGAAATAATTGGTCCAAAATTAGTCCCCGGTAATTATAAATATAACTTATGTAGGAAATGCAAAGATGGAAAAGAGATGTCCGTTTCTGTAATATCCATGTTGTATCACCATTACGTAAAACTGTTCAAGTATCAGAAAAGTGTAAGAAATATGTTGCCAAATGCGGTTTTAGGGTCTCATTTGAACATGAATAATATTGATACATGGCTGGAAACTATACTAGAATTTGAGGACTTAGCCGCTCCATTATTATTAAGTTTTCCAAGTGCACAGAAAGCACAAAATGTTATAGAAAAAATACAAGATATTCTTTGTACAAAAATAGACCCTAATTATAATAATAGAAATCATTTCCCTGGCCTTATGCCGCATAAATGTATTGAAAGCGGTAATATATATTTTTGTAACGAATATTTAGTTATCTACGATAATTTGACATGGATTAGTAGAAAAATCTTACCCAAGATCTTAGATAAGGTTGAACCAACAGCAAATATACTAATTTAAACGTCATGAATAAAAAAGACATTAGTAAACAAGATAGATATTAAATTATAATTTTGTATAAAGCACGAAAATTAATAATAAAAACTATTTTAATTCCAGTTATGTTTGTATGAAATAATTTAACTGGAAATAAATATTTGAAATACTTGAATCTCCCATTACATTTCAAATTAATAACAGTTATGGAGACATGTGCGACAAGTACGAACAAATAATTTATCACTGTGTTTAGGGCAAACGTCAGGTTAACGTCTATATTGAATTTATGTACAGAATCTTGTTATTGTCATTTACAAGCCGTGTATCGCGTATTCTTTCTCTAGTGTAATATTACAGGTAAAATATTCAAAATCTTTACCCGCAAAATTATCGATATGAACAATCCAAATAAATATGTATATGAATGTCGCGGACATTGCACACTAGAATGTTACAATCGGTTTTTCAATCCGAATATTTATGACGTCTGCAAATCAGTAAATATCAACAATTTCATATAATACACATTTCATATAATGTAATCCATATTGTTTAATCTTTTACTGTAATAAGAAACAAAACGACCGCGATATAATTGTAAGATTCCATGTAAGATTTTTTGAAGGGCATTGAAGAGTAAGCATGGTTAGAATGTATTGTAATATAAGAATAGTGCACAGTAGATTGTGTCCATTATTTCTAATCTATCCTAGTGGACGGGAAACACAAAGTAGCATAACTAAGATACAAGAAATATTCGACAAAAGTGTAAAAGCCGTTTTTGATGAGAGAAATTATTTTGCTGACCTTGCGTTTTACAGAGACGTAGCAATAGGTGATACATATTCTGAATCTCGATTTCTATTTCAAATTAATAACAGTCACCGAGATGCCGGGAAATATACACAAATACTTTATTATTATCTTTCAAGCACTTGCCGCACAAACATCTCTATATGCTGAGACAATTTATAGTAAATTTTATTATTGCCACTTGCGGATAGAAGTCAAGTGCATTTAAATCGCAAATAGTATTACATGTGAAATATTATCGAACTTCATTAAACAAACATTTCGATATGAGTATTCTCAGTAAAAAAGTCCTAGAATATCGGGGATTACGTATACCAGAACATCACAATCAGTTTTTTAATCCGAACATTTGTCACGTTTGCAAATCGGGGAACGTAGATGAAAGCAGTCCCATATTGTGCGATTTATGCAGCTTGGTTTCCTATTGCAGCACGGAGCACAAAATGCTACATTATTTAGAACACAAGGAAATTTGCGAAATTATAACGCAAGTATTGACAGTGAAACCTCAAAATGACATACACAGATACAATGACTGGCAGGAATGAATCCAAGCAAGAAAAGAATTGATGAAAACGATTCAACACAATCTTAACCGTCCACTGAAGCCGTACGAGAAGCAGATGATTCTGTGGTCAAAAACGTGTTTTATATGCCACCAACAGGTTGAACTGAAAACTTGCCAGAGATACTTTTCCGCCAACTACTGTGAGGAGCACGCGAATGCTTTTCGCACAAAACATGATGGCTATAACTGTGATCAGATGATGCTTATGCTCAATATAGACATCGAAATTGTAAAATTGAGGAGAAGAAGCTGCAGTTTTTTTTCGTCAATTTGCCCCATCACAAAGTTGTAAAAGGATTTAGAAATCCTGATATCAATGTAGGGTATGATGTGGAATTTTTTGAAGGGAGAAAATTGATAAAATCTATAACAGCAATATTTAATCAACGACGCCCAATATTTTTAAGCTTTTCTTCTGAGCAAAAACTGCAAAATATTATAACCATGTTACGAGATATTATCGATGAAACTGTAGAAATTGTTTCTGGGAAGAATTATTTTGCTGGTCTTGCGCCTCACAAAGATATCGAGACAGATAACATAAATTTTTGTAATGAACGTTTAATTACTCTTGTGTATTATGATCCAGAAAGTGACGGAGATAACACTAACACATACAACGTCCGGCGATTAGACGCATCATTATTTTAGTAGCATTATTGTAAACAAGAGTTAAACAAAATCAATAAAAAGATGCAGATAAATTGTTATTGTAAATCATGCATAAGTTATAAGTTCGCGTTGTTAATAACAGTTTCCTTCCCTAATGTCAATTATATTTGAGCTATTTATAAATAAATATTTACAGCGATCTGAATAGTTGAGTCTCATTTCAAATTAACAACAGATGCGGGGAAACATATACAGACACTATATTATTGCCTTTCGAACAGTTGCCCTGTAAACATCTCTCTAGGCTGAGATAATTTATAGTAAATTTTATTACTGCCATTTACATACGGACATCGCGTGCATTTATATCACAAGTAATATTATCCAGAAAATACTAAATTATTTCATTGAACGAGATATCAATATGAGCACTCTAAGTAAAAAAGTACTTGAATACCGTGGATTACGTACAGCTAGATATTACAATCAGTTTTTTAATCCGAACATTTGTCACGTTTGCAAATCGGTAGACGTAGATGAAGGTGGTTTCATATTGTGTGACGAATGCTGCTTGATTTCTTATTGCAACATGGAGCATAAAATGATACATTATGTGGAACACAAAGCAATCTGCGAAGTTATGATGCAAGTGTTGATAGTGGAACCGCAAAGTGACATACACAGATACAATGACTGGCAGGAATGGATCCAAACAAGGAAAGAATTGATGAAAACGATTCAACAGAATCTTAACCGTTCACTGGAGCCGTACGAGAAGCAGATGATCCTGTGGTCAAAAACGTGTTTTATATGCCACCAACAGGCTGAACTGAAAACTTGCCAGAGATGCTTCTCCGCCAACTACTGCGAGGAGCACGCGAATGCTTTTCGCACAAAACATGATGGCTATAAATGTGATCAGATGATGCTTATGCTCAATATAGACATCGAAATTATCTCTGGTAGAACAAGTAACATATCATATGGATTCCTCCCGTTTGTTAATGAGAAGAGTCGTTTCGAGGAAATGCTGGATTTCTGTATAGAAAATATTATAAAGAGAAGGAAAGATATAGATTGGCTTGCTAAAGATTACATACGTTCTGATTACCTTTCAGAGCCACTAACGGTCTATTATGGCTATAAAACATTAGATATTTTGAAAGATATGAAGGATTCGCTTGTTGTTATTCATATTATATTCACAAAGACGATTAAGCCCGATTATAAATCAGCTTGGGAAATTCTGCTACACATTTTACCTAACATAAAACGTCTAGTAGTTTTAATGATAGGTAGGGATTTGAAGGGCAGTCGTAACGTACAAAATGTGTGTGAAAATTGTAAAATTAAGAAAAAGAGTCTGTCATTTTATTCCTTCCCCCTGTCCTGTTACAAAATTATATTAAACAGTTGTAAATTTAAAGTTCCTAATGTCATTGTAGGATTTGATGTGGAATTTGATGGAAATAGAGAATGGTTAGAATCTGTGAAAACAATATTTCGCCGAAAATTTCCATTACTTTTTAGTTTCCCTTCTCAGCAGAAAGTGCAAAATATTATAATTAAGTTACAAAATATTTTCGGTAAAACTATAGACGCTGTTATCAATAAGAGAAATTATTTTGCTGGCCTTATGCCTCACAGAGACGTCAGTACAGGCGACATATATTTTTGTAATGAACGTTTAATTATTCTTATGAATTGTGATGCTGAGAAAGTTGGGGATGACAACTCCGACACCACTACCGACTGCAACTTCGCCGACTAATTGCAACCATTATTTTAGTAGCATTATTTCAAACAAGAAACGAACAAAATGTGAGCAAGATGCAGAAAAAAATTGTTATTGTAAATCATATATAAATCATGAACTCGAATTGTTAATAACTGTTTTCTTCCATAATGGCAATTATGTCAAGTATAATACATTTCAAAATAAATATTTACAATTATTTGTGTGAATCTCGAACTTTATTTCAAGTTAACAGCAGTTGCCGAGGCGCTAGGAAATATACTCGGATACTTTATTATTGTCTTTCGAGCACTTGCCGCATAAACATCTCTCCGTGCTAAGATAATTTATAGTAAATTTTATTATTGCGAATTACGTATAAAAATCACGCGCGTTTGAGTCGCAAGTGGTATTATCTCTGAAATATTATAGAATTGCATTAAACAAACATATCAATATGAATATTCTAAGTAAAAAAATACTTGAATATCGTGGATTCCGCATACCAAAATATTACAATCAGTTCTTCAATCCGAATGTTTGTCACATTTGCAAATCGGTGAACGTAGATGAAAGCAGTTCCACATTGTGCGATTTATGCAGCTTGGTTTCCTATTGCAGCGCGGAGCATAAAATGCTACATTATTTAGAACACAAGGAAATTTGCAAAATTATAACGCAAGTATTGACAGTGAAACCTCAAAATAACATACACAGATACAATGACTGGCAGGAATGGATCCAAACAAGAAAAGAATTGATGAAAACGATTCAACACAATCTTAACCGTCCACTGGAGCCGTACGAGAAGCAGATGATCCTGTGGTCAAAAACGTGTTTTATATGCCACCAACAGGCTGAACTGAAAACTTGCCAGAGATGCTTTTCCGCCAACTACTGCGAGGAGCACGCGAATGCTTTTCGCACAAAACATGATGGCTATAACTGTGATCAGATGATGCTTATGCTCAATATAGACATCGAAATTATCTCTGGTAGAACAAGTAACATATCATACAGATTCCTTTCGTTTGTTAATGAGAAGAGTCGTTTCGAAGAAATGCTTGAGTTCTGTATAGAAAATATTGTAAGGCGAAGAAAAGATATAGATTGGCTTGCTAAAGATTACGTACGTTCTGATTACCTTTCGAAACCACTGACAGTCTATTATGGCTTTAAGATATTAAAGATTTTAGATACTCTCCAGCAATCGCTTATTACTATTCACGTTATTCACAACGCAAACTTGGTTGATGGTGACGATCTACCGGCATGGGAAATTTTATTACATATTCTACCTGGAGTCCAGCGTCTAGTTATTTTAATAATCGGTACTGAATTAAAGAGCAAAATTAATATACATAACCTTTGTAGGAATTGTATGATGAAAAAAAAAAAGCTTTCCTTCTATTTAATTCCTATGTACTATCACGAATTTATACTATCTTCGATATATAAGGATCCTGATGTAATTGTAGGATTCTATGTGGAATATTTTGAAGGGGAAGAATGGTTAGAATCTATAAGAACAACGCAGAATAGTTTGTGTCCGTTATTTTTAAGCTATTCTAACGTACGGAAAGCGCAAAGTAACATAATTAAGATACAAGGTATATTTGATAAAACTGTAAAACCTGTTCTTGATAAGAGAAATTATTTTTCTGGTCTTGCGCCTCACAAAGACGTGGAGACAGGTGATATATATTTTTATAATGAACGTTTGATAATTTATATGAATTTTGATTTAAATGATGGCGAAAGCAATGTCAGAATCGGCGAATAGCTGCATCATTATTTTAGTAATGTTATTGCAAACAAGACAAAAAGAAAATATAAAAAAATGTAGATAAAATTATTATTGTAAATCATGTATAAAACAGAGACTCGCGTTGTCAATAAACGCTTTTCTAATGTCAGCTGTATTGAAAATAATTCACTAAGAAATAAATAATTATAACTTCCTAAATCTCCCGTTACATTTGAAATGAACAATAGTTACCGAGAAACCGAGTTACCGCTGAGAAACGTACACACTTTATTATTGTCTTTCGAGCAATTGTCGCGTGAATATCTTTCTATGCTGATAATATTTACAGTAAATTTTATTATATATTATCCATAAAACACTTCGTTAAACAAATATATCATATATGAGTACCTTAAGTAAAAAAATATTTGCATACCGTGGATTACTCGCAGGCAGATATTACAATCAATTTTTCAATCCGAATATTTGTCACGTCTGCAAATCGATAGATAAAGACAATTTCATATTGTGTGATGAATGCTGTTTGATTTCGTACTGCAGTGAGAAGCATAAAATGCTGCATAATGCGGAATATAAGGAGATCTGCAAAATTATAACGCAACTATCGAAGCTGAGACCACAAGAGGACGATAGGAGATACAAAGATTGATAAGAATGGTTACAGGTCGCGAAAAGACTTTGTGGAATCGATAAAACGTAGACTTCATCGTCCAATGGAGCCGTACGAAGAGCAAATGTTTTTGTGAGCAGTCATGTAATGTGTGTTATCAACAGGCTAAACTGAAAACTTGTCAAAGATGCTTCTCTGCTAGCTATTACGATAAGCGCGAAAAGGCTCTTCGCGCGAATCATGGTGATTATAAGTGTGATCAGATGATGCTAATGCTCAATATAGACATTGCAGCAATCTCCGGTAAAACAAGTAACATATATGGATTCCTTCCCTTTGTTAATGAGAAAAGTCGTTTCGAAGAAATGCTTGAGTTCTGTATAGAACACATATTAATTATTAATTATAGAAGAGATATACATAGATTGGCTTGCTAAAGATTACGTACGTTCTGATTACCTTTCAGAACCACTGACAATCTATTATGGCTGCAAAAGATTAAAGATTTTAGATACTTTGTAGCGGCAACTTGTTGTTATTCATCTTATATACGCAAAGTCGACCGTCTATCGGCTTGGGAAGTTTTGTTGCTTATTCTATCTCGAATCTAGCATCTGGTAGTTTAAATGATAGATACTGAATTAAAAAGCTCGATTTGTATACGCATCATCACTTGTGAGAATTGTATGATTAAAAGAAAGAAAGTTTCTTTCTATTTCATCCCCATGTTCTATCATGATTTTAAAATATTATATCCGCTTTACAAGGAAGTGCAATCGTAGGGTTTCATGTGGAATTTTCTGATAGGAAAGCATGGTCAAAATCTATAAAAGCAACGCAAACTAAAATATGTCAGTTATTTTTAAGCTTTCCTAACGAACAAAAAGTGCAAAGTTATATAATTGAGATACAAAAAGCCCTCGATGGAAATGTATTGAGTGTTTTTGATGGGAGAAATTATTTTGCCGGTCTTGCGCCTCACAGAGACGTCGAGACTGATGACACATATTTTTATAACGAACGTTTAATTATTTACTTGAATTTTTAATTAAATGTACGATGACGAGAAGACAATGTCGGCACCGGCAAATAGCCGCATCATTATTTTAATAACATTATCATGAACAAGGCATAAACAAGATATAAATAAGATGCAGGTAAAATTATTATTGTAAATGATACGTAGATCGTTGCTAATAAAGTTATCCTTCTCTGGAGTCAGTTAGACTGAAAATAATTCATTTCCAAGTAAATATTTACAACTTCTTGAATCTCTAGTTGTATTTCGACTTTCGTTTCGGACAACTCTAGACTAGTAGAGCGATGGGAAATATACAAACACTCGAATATCATTCTTGAGACGATAGTCGCACGAACGTTCTGCGCGGATTGATTTTATATACAGAATTTTATTAGTATCGCTTATTAGTGTCAAGTATCGCGTTTGATTTATCTCGAACGATACAATGTCACAGATACAATATTCAGAAACTTTATCAAACGAAAATGCCATTAGAAGTTATCCGTGTTCAAAAATATTTAAATATCGTGGACAACGCGCATCGGAATTTTATGATAATTTTTTCAATCCGAATATTTGTCATGTTTGCAAAACAGTGAACAACGTTAATTCTATATCATGTGACCGATGTGGCTTGATATCTTATTGCAGCGAGGAGCATAAAACGCATCATCGCATGAAACACAAGAGAATCTGCGGAATTATAAGGCGAATATCGAAAATGTTAGGACAATATAACACAACAAGGTACAGAGATTGGGAACGATGGATCCAATCGAGAGAAGAACTGATGCTATTTATCGAACGGAGATCTTGCTACTTATTGGATGCATGCGAAAAGGAGGTGATCTTGTGGTCAAAAACGTGTGTTGTTTGTCATCAACAGGCCGAACTGCGGTTTTGTCAGACATGCTTTAGCGTTAATTTTTGCACTGAACACGAAAATGATTTTTACATGATACATAATAAAGAGAAATGCAATAAAATGACTTTGATGTTCAATATAGAAATCGAAATTATTTCTGGCAGAACAAATAACATGTCGTACGAATTATTGCTATTTCTTAATAATAAGAACCGTTGTTTTGAAAATATGAAGGACTTTATTCTTAAATATACATCAAAGCAAATGCCACTGGATTTGTCAATTAGAGATTACATTATGTCTGATTACTTGTCATTTCCATTAACGATCTATTCTGGATTGAAAAGCATAGTGCAGTTAAATATTCTAAGGCGTTCATTTATTGCCATTCATATTATTGCTACTGATTCCGTAGAGATATGCAGTCGTAGTATAGCAACTTGGGAAATTTTATTGCATCTTCTGCCTGAAATGCACACCTTAGTGATTGTAATAATAGGAAAAGAATTAAAGAAGGAATTTTATACACATAATGTTTGTGTGCATTGCGTAGATAAAAATAAGAGACTCTGTTCTGTATCAGTTCCTATATTGTATTACGAATACGTGGAATCGTCTGAGGATTATATGACGCCAAATGTGATTCTAGGATTCGGTATAAATTCCTTAGAATGGGAATTACTGCAGCAAGTGATAAGAATGCATCAGGCAGTAACCTATCCGTTATTTTTTACCTCCTCATACAAAGAGGGAATACAAAATAATATATATAATATTACAAATATCATCGGTACATCACCTATATTAAATAAAAAGAATGATTTCCATAGTTATGCGCCTTACAGAAACGTCATGACCGGTGATATATATTTTTATAATAAATATTTAATCATATATATGATTCTTCCGCAGATTCCGCAAATTTTAATATAGTTTGACAACTTATATTTCAACAGTATTATCGTAGACAAGATACACGCACGATACATTTAATATATATATTTATATGTATTATTTTTTGTATCTAAAAAATTATTATTTAATACATATAAATTGTTATAAACTATGGAAACTTCTAATAAATATTACCTTCTTTAACGTCGTTTCTCATTGAGAAAATAATACTTTAATAGTAACCAACCGTATAAAATTGTATCAAATATCGTAAAGAAATATCGTAGAAATCCGCGTGGTGACGTATTATATAAAACAATATTTATAGAAAATCATTCGTAGCGCGTATCGCTTAATGACTTTGAACAGATTCAAACATATTATAGAATATATATAAGAGATCTGAATTGAGAAATATGCTTTGTGTCTATACGATGAGCCGCGTACATGAAGTTAAAATGGTTTAACATTGAAAGAAATCAGACTCAAGAACTTAAGAACTTGCAGTCGCACGCATCGTACAGACATATTCACACGTACGTAAATCATTACTGCTCGTTTTAGCATGCGAATAGTGAAACGATGTCTAATGTATTATCTAGAAGGTATGGTGTTTGTAAAATGCGGCCAAGTCAAGCAGAGGAGAATTTTAATTTTTAAATGTATTGCTCAATATATCAGAACAAATTGTTTCTTTCATCGCCAAACTGTACCGAGCGTTTTTTGTTTCGACAACAAATGGAAACATGCATTAACATCTCGTATCGCGTTAAAATTTCTTTCTCCAATTTCGTTGCGTTCAAGCTCGGAAAAGATATTGTACTTCAAATTAATAATGGTTAAATTGTTTCACGAAATTTCGCAAGAAATCACAATTTATATTTATAATACTTTGTTAATTATAATTTAATATATAATTTTATTTGTAATATTTTGTTAATTATAATAATTAAACCTTTTCTCGAGATATAATGTTTCTAATTTTGCCATATTTGTATATACCTATGTTTATGTATCTCTTGTATGTACACTTTTCCTTATATATGTTTAGTCTATTCGAGATATTTAATTTGGAAACAGGTATCAATTTCACATATTCGTTATATAAGTTGTTTATCTTTAAATTGTTGATAATTGTAAGTTGTTTATCTTCAGTCATATTTCAAATCCACAACAGTTCCGTAAAGACACCTAAAGACAAATTTTATTATCATCTTTCGTCATCAGTCGTCATGCAAACATCCACACTGAATTCGAATAAAAAAATTATTACAAAGTTATTGGTATAAAAAAATTACTTTAAATTATGGATAAATTAAGGACACGTCTTTTTAATAAACTTCACCCTCTTTCAGCGACAGTTAAATTGCTTGTTTGTGGAAATATTACCCTGATTATAGAGGTTACACTTTTGTAGAGTCACACTTTAGACACGCGTGATACAATCTCTACATATGATATGAATCTGTATAGACATGATGGCAATTTAATTTGCTCTACAGACATGATAGAACCACAATTATGTATTTGTACATCTTAAAAGAAAAATTTAGCAATTTCTCGCGAGGTAAATCGTACACTGTCCCGAATGTGCAAATTGGCTAATACGACCGAAAAGATTAAAATCAGATAGATCATCGTCATTTGCAATCACATCCTATGTGCGAGCGTGTTCGATCTCATTGGCTTAAAGAATTCTTCGTGGCTGGAAATCCAAGAGCCTTGATGTTAATTACCGATCACCAAAGAGTTTTTCGCCTCCGACTATACATTTCGGGGTAATAAAATTAATGAGAGCGACTCACTTCCTCTCTCTCACATCATCTCACGGTACAGCGATATTATTTTTTTGTCCGCTCGACCGTTCCCATCGCGACGTCGTCTGGCACGGGGAATGTATCGGGTGGGGAAAAGAGAGGCAAGTGCGCACACGAGAGAGAGAGAGAGAGAGAGAGAGAGAGAGAGACTCGCGTTACTGCCACGAGGAACTCGACAAAGACACCGCCGCGTGTGTGCCGGTCGCAGATGCACTTCTTGCTGCACATGCTCGTTAACCCGGCGGGGTTATTGAGACAATTAATATGACGTTCCCACTCTCTTCGGATCCGGCTCCGCGCGAATTCACCGTATTGGTTCGTTCCAATTGGATCCGTTCGCCATTGGCTCATCTCGCTGCCTTTGGCTCGCTGTCGCAATTAAAGAGTGCGTCGCTAATTAACATCTGACTCGAGTGGTCGCCAACCGCTTGAGCGAATCCCCGCCGGGACACTCTTCAGTGTCGGGACAGTCGAGACTCTGCCTTCTATCAAGAAGAAGTATCTGAATGGGTGCCCAAAATTTTATGACAGACTTGAAACTGCGATACGGAAGAATTGGTAAAGAAGATCAAGTACAACCTTCGCGCATTACCGATAATGCGTCGCTCGAGAAGCTCGATCGTGTGGAAAAGGTGGAGAGAAACTTTGGGACTTTCAAACGAGCTTTTATGCCTTTACGTTCGCGTAGAGTTCTTTTTCCAGTTTGATCCACGCTTCGGACTAAATGATGCGATACCCGGCGGAACCCGAATAATTTCTCGGGGGTCGCCGAAGGCACGAAGACGGCGCTGTGTCGGTACGTTGATTGAGTCGTAATTTCCGTTCGAGTGCGAGGAAGAAATGATGGCCGCTAATAACGTACTGATATGGATAATGAGGATAATCGCGCGACGGAGAGACGGCCGGCCGGAGAGATAGAGAGCGACGCGTGTGCTGAGAGAGAGAGAGAGAGAGAGAGAGAGGAGAGCAGACATCCGCCAACTTCCACTATATTATGCACGTTAGGAGCGGCGCGCTATCTCGTCCCGTAGCGAGAAGACAGAATATCGCCGCTGAACGCCGAAAGATAGTGAAATTTAGTTGCAGAAGGCAATCCGGCCTTTACTGCCCTTTAAGCAGCATCAAGCCAGCAGGTGGTTAAGTATTAGGGCGGCAGTAAAACCGGATTCATCAGCAGTCTCGGGGCATTCATTATTATCGCTCTTTCTCTACCCTCCCTTCCTCCCCCCCTCTCTCTCTCTCTCTCTCTTTCTCTGTTTCTCTCGGTCCGCTGTAAAACTGAAATTAGTTCTGCACTTTTAACCGTGCACTCTCGCGACGGCACGTAGATCGTTTCGTTTCGAGCGCACCGCGTATCGTACGTAAGCGAGCAACGAAATCCCCCCGGCGGGATTGAACGTCTATTTATAACTGGATAATAACGACGCCCTAGGAACGGAACGTTTCTATAAAAAGCTCGCGTATGTAAGTACAGTAACAAGAAGCGGTGTGTATACGCGCATCGGCGATGGCTTCGGCGATGGTAGTAGCTGTACAGTTTCATTCGATTCATCGATGCGCTTCACGCACGTCGTTGTCGCAAGACCGAGGACTCATCTCTGACATTTATATTTTATTAATAACGTTGCCGTCTCTCACTGCACCTCGACCCTCGCAATTGAAAGAGGAGGATCGGTCGAGCGCAGGGATCGGAGTTAATCGGCTGTTAATAATTACTAGTCGAGGGATGTCCTCTGGTAAAATGCACGGCTCGTTATTACGTGTCGTACCGCAGTTTCTCTCGACGATCCAAATGTACTCGCGCGCGACATTTCGTCGCTGATCCGGTCGTTTCACTTCTCCGACGGGCCTCACCGAACGAAAGGTCAAGTGCGGAAACGCGATAATCGGTTGAAGCACCGGGGGCTCCCCCGCCGACACATCGCCAGGCATACAGAATGCTACGAGGAGACAGGGGAGGAAAAAGATAGATAGATAGATAGATAGATAGATAGATAGATAGAGAGAGAGAGAGAGAGAGAGGGGGGAAGGGGAAATATCAAGAAGGGGTAGGGTAGCAACGCGAGTAATTTATGATGCAAGTTTTGATGTAGTGCGCGCGTTTAGGGTGGAACTTTAAAATATTAAAATAGCCGCGGCGATGCGATGGTCCCGAACCACGACGGCAGATTTATCATGCGCCGGAGATACCGACCAGCCAGCGTACATACCGGGTGCGACACAACGCAACACTTCCCGCGATCGAAGTACCCGCGGTGCTCCCCCATCCTCCCTCCCACACGCGAATACATCGACGAGTTTAGGATTCGTCCGCGATGCGATTCCGATCGGTGCGGATTCGCGCTCGAATCGTGCGATTTCACTCGCTCGGTGCCGCACCGGTTGATGTACAAAAAGGATGTACAAAAAGGACAAAAAACAAAAACGCGAAGAGAGAGAGAGAGAGAGAGAACGTTTCACTATGAGATTTTGATCGTTGCCCTGATCCGCGAGTTAAATGTCGTTCAGATGAAATCCGTTCGGATAAAATCTGACAGCGGGAAACGGTGCACGTTGCGTCGCGACCGGTTACGCGTGTCGAAGTGGATTGGCCGCTCGGAAGAGAGAGAGAGAGAGAGAGAGAGAGAGAGAGACGAGTCTTCGCAATTTTATTAGCGTTTTACGAGAACGATTCGAGGATATCGCAACAGGCTCGATCCTCCTAATTATCGAAACCGTAAAGATTTGGCAAAGTGAATATAAATACGAGCCAGGAGGAGAGGACGGTCAGAGTCGCAGAGCCAAGCTGGCTCTCCGAGTCCGCCTCCGCTGCTAAATGTGTGCTGCGCAAATGCAACTTACGAAAGCAACAAATATTCCCTTAACACGCGAAACTCAGGAAAATCGACGAGGAGGCGGGTTATTACCGACGATTCCTCCTCGCGAGTAAATACGAGTATCAATGTTGAGTATCCGACGAGCCCGCCGTGGGATCGCGATCTTCTCGCGGTATTCTCGCCGAGTACGTCGCCTTACGACAATCGCACTAATCCGTCTGATATCTGCCGGTCTCTCCCCACGAGTTATGATCGAGACCAACGTTCCGTTGGAACAGTCACCGCGCGCTAACCGCGCTACGTAACTAACGAGATTTCAACTGCTCGACAAGCTCGCTGTGTATACAGAATACCCACGTTCGATTCGGTCGCGCTTGCGGCAGCGAAGGGTTAATAGCGACTACGCCCCCCGCAGCGTTTGCACATCGGAGCCACGTGCGTACCGAAAGGTCGCTCTCGTTCAATTTCGGAGCATGTAATCGATAATCTCACTGACGATAAGTTATGAATCACGTATACGCGCCGCAGTCTTCATACACGCCCTTACACGCACTCGATGATACACGTCGGGGGCGAGGAGAGGAGGAAAAAAGGCAGCTGTGTGTGTCCTTGACCGACGCGACCGCGTCCGTCGAAGGCGAGGGGGGAGGGGGGGGGGGAGAGGGTGTCCTCGTAACCGACGACCCCGGGCGCGCCATCGACGCGTCGCATCGGCGGCATGTGGGGCCGCATATGGCGCGTGGCTTCCCATTGTTAAGACCGCGGTTTACCTAACTGACTTCTCCATCGACCGTATTTGCGGGCCGAATCCCCGGGATGGCCCGCTCGCTCTTCGGAGGGGTGCACGACGCAAGGTGTCACAGAACACGACGGCGTTTCATATACTGCGTGATCGTCGAGACTTTTGGATCGCGCTTTCTCGCTGCACCTACGGATTGTCGAGGAGAAGCCCGAGGCGACTTTGACTTGTCATTTCAGCCGATCAGTTATTATGTTGCTTAATTCGATACGGAGAATTGCTTTTCAGGACAAACTGTGTAAGCTCTTAACGAAGATCATCCTTTGTAACAGCAATTGCATTCCTCTAAGGGAAATGTATCCTGTTACCATTCATGTTTCTCTCTCTCTCTCTCTCTCTCTCTCTCTCTCTCTCTCTGCTTCTCTCTCTGTACGTTTCAAATTTATTCACGATATTCTGCCAGGTAACGGATATTAATATCTCGCTGTACGTCGAAACGCAAGTCACAAGATCAACATGCCTCGACGATTTGGACGCCAACATCGGATCGTCGTTCTCTTATGTAAATAACACGGAGACCGAGAGACACGAGCGAGAGAGAGAGAGAGAGAGAGAGAGAGAGAGAGAGAGAGAGAGAGAGGGAGAGAGAGAGAGAGAGAAACGAGCGGAGAGACACGCGGAGACCGCAACCGCTGAGAATGTAATTTAAGATGAAGCCAACGAATTTATCAAGCCATGCAGGCTACGGGAAAAATGGTCGACGCTCGTCGTTCATGCCGCGCGCAGCCGCGAACTCCGCGCTGGAGTTCCGCCGACGAAACGTCTCTCGTGGCGATTTCGGCTTTAATGTCTTTACGCTCTCTCGCGCGACGCGATTAATTGGAGTGGGTCGCGAACAGCGGCGCGTTTTAACGTCGAATAATGATTTTCATTAAATTCGGCTTTGACGGATCTGCGTCGCGGGGGCGGGGGGGAGGGGGGCAAGCGGCGGACGATCGCGCGTCCCGTGGTCGTGTCCGCGATAAAACATTCAGCGCTTTATATTGCCATCGGGGAAAAAATCCCGACTGGGGACAAGCGCCGAACGTTGACAACGATCGCGTCCGCCTGTCGACGTCACTTTTCCTACATTTCTGCAATTAAAGCGATCGATTAGCGCGGCGTGCCCGCGCTCACCGTGTCCGTGCGCGATCACGCTGATTCCGGCGCTGATCTCGCGATATTCATTTAAACGGGATCACCCGATAAGCCGGCGCTAACGCGAAATTTGACGTAGATGTATTCGCGCGCATTGCGCCGGGGAAGAAGGGTGGGGGAGGGGCTGATCGAGGTGCAAATCGCTTGCTTGTTTTCGCCGCCGCTACGGTTTACGGCAAATGGCCGCTACCGAAAAGCGGTTTTGCAGAGCCGCGACGCTCTCTCTGGAAACTCTCTCGTGTGTGACCCAGGCTTTCCATTTTTGTCCCATACGCGCGTTTCGAGCGCATCGCGCGCTGACGGAGAATTCGAAAAATTTGTTAGGCTGACGACACTTTGGACAGGTCTCATCTTCTCTCGTTTTGTTTCGATTCGACATTACAAGACGTTTGACTCCTCGCGTGGGGGGGGCGGGGGGACATGTGTCTAACGTTAAATAATTAGCGCTACTTTTTGCATCAATGAGCAACATTAATGGGGGGGAGGGGGGCAACACTGATATTATTTCTCGTGGGTAGGATGAAATAATCAAACAATGACACACGTTGCTCTCGGCATTTTGCTGTTGCACCGAGACAAAAGTGCGCTCAGCTGGCGCGCGAAAAATTATCTCGTCGGATTCACGGGAAGCAAACGGAAATAATGAAGCATTTCCGTGAATTAATTTAGCAGCGGGGGAAGAGGGGAGAATTACAGCTCAAAGTTTCCGCGTTGCCGAAAGTTGTCGGCCGACGAGCGAACGGAAACGCCAGTCGATCGGCTGCCAATTAAACGCGCTCGTCAGCGCGATTACATAATAATCCTCTTGTCAGACGGTAGTTCGATGGGTCGATTAAACCTTAAACACAGTGAGATCCGCGACTCGATTATGATGATCGCTCGTTAATTAAACCGCGCACGTCGCCCCAGGGCCGCCCGCGCCAGTTCGACGCGCTTTATTGGAGTTCACTTTTAATCCGATTCGAATTCACGACACGAGCCGAATAACGAAAAGCTGTAATCTCCAGCCGAGTTATTAATTGAGCTTGCTCGCGCGCGCGTTCGCACATCGACGATCCGCGATCTTCGAGCCGCACGAGTCGCGTAGGCTCTTCTCGTTCGAGCATCTCGAGCAACAACAGGCGGCGGCCGATCTGTTCCGCCGCCGAACTTCGAGCACTTGCAGCGCCGCGGCGCGCGGCGGGATCGAAATTCGCGTAAATCAAAGCGCCGCGAGAAATTCGAGCCGACCGTATATTACGAGCGGGAAAACTCTGCGCTCCCGTTTTCACGGGAATTCGATTTATCGCTCTCGGCTACGCATTACTATCGGGCTGCCGCTACTCGCTGCCGCGTCGCGCGCCAACACACACACACACACACACACCCACACACATAGAGAGAGAGAGAGAGAGAGAGAGAGAGAGAGAGCGCGGAAAAACTTTTTCAACTAGCGACCGCCGCGTCGCGAGGAATGAACCGTGAAAGCCGGGAAAGTATGAATGCTAAGGGCCCTCCGCGATTCACAGGGCAGGCGCCCCGGCACAGCAATCAGCGATTCTCTTGAAAAGGCGGGAAACTGGGACGCGGGACATTTAAATTATGCATTCGCCGCCGACGACGAGGACGAGTCGCGGAGGCTGGAAGGCGGGGGAGCTGGAGAGGTGTACGAGAAATCGTGCTTACATAAAGCGCAACGCGCGAATCGATGGGTTTCCGGTATTTGTAGTTCGGCGAGCTATACAAATTTCAGGTCACCCGGCATATCCGTGTTTCGATAACAACCGCGCTCTCGATCGGGCAATTAAGGATCTTAAATGGAGATTGCGAAATTCACCCACGAGAGAGAGAGAGAGAGAGAGAGAGAGAGAGAGAGAAAAAGAGACAAAGCGGGAACGAGATAATTTTTTATGCCGGCGCGTACACAGCAGCGCGTTTGCGTCGCTGCTCCTTTAATCGTATAATTTATCAAGCGCTTTTCGCGGAATTTCTCGCGCGGAATTCAAAAGCGCGATACTTGAATCGCACGATCGCACGTACGAGGACGAGTCGCGCGGGACGGAATTGCGATGTTGCGGGGAACTCTCGTCGGGGAACCGGAAAACGGCGAGAGAAATCGCGCTCGCGTAAAGCGAAATGTACGAGCCGATAGACCGCCCGTCGTCTTATGTAAGCGCGATTTCCCACAGGCACAGATGCCGCCGTCCGGGTCGTTCGCGTACGCGTTCCCGCAGGAAACGCCGAGTCCTCGATTGCATCGGGAGTGCGCGAGTCGTTTATCGGTCGCGTACCGCCGCGCATTTACCCTCGTTACCGGATTTTACGCCTACCGTCGGGAAAGCAAACGCAAAGTAAAAATCTTGCGATGGGAAGGGCGTTCCGAATGGAAGAGCGCGAGCGCGATTATTGTTCGATAAGAGCGCGCTAATCGATTCCTTCCTTTTTGCGCTTCCTTGCAAAAATTATTATATTATCGATATAGCTCTCTTCTCTCTTACAGTTGATAATATATTATAATTCACGTTAATATATACTTATCATTTTTAAACAAATTACCGAGCGCACCCTCCGATGTTGATAAAGATCTTTGAGCGTGACTATTGTAAAATGTCGCGAGAGCCTCGGAATGTCTCGTGTATCTGAAGTATCAATGTTGTTTCTCAACGTCGATTTTGCCGCAATCTCGAGAATCACACACGGCAGAATAAAAATGACGAGTGCGATGCAGGTGCTGTTTAATCCCGTATTAATTTGTGTTCTGCCTCGGGGTGTTTTATTCGCCGGGAGTGAAGGTCCCGATTCGAAAGAAGTCTATGTAATATTCTCCCCCCCCCCCCGTCCGTCTTCCGGCTCGACACTCTCGCAAAAATTAGCTACCATAGTTGGAAAGAATTCGAGTGCTCGCGAACAAGAACGAATATCGCGCGAGCGAGTCGCGAGGTAACGCGATTAACGCTACAAATCGACTACTTATTTATTCATCCGTCCATCGACACACGTTGTACCGACGATAAATCTATGTCGCTCCACATACAGCATGATTCATCCAGTCAACGAGTAATTTGCAGTCCACCTAAAAGCGACTTCGGTGTCAGCGCACGCTCTGCGCCCGCACTGCCGTTACTCAGCAGAATTGCGCGCGAAAAATTCAATTCCCTCGTTATTATTCGCAGGACAATGCAGGGTAAGAGTTTTGCGCGTGGTCACCGCAGTGCAATATTTATGCGCAATATTTGTACGCAACATTTTCTGCGCGGAGCATATTTCTCCAAAATTGCAACCATCTCGGCGTGCGTTTTGTCCCCCCGCAATTTGCGAAGATCATTAACGAGCATCGTCGACTTCGCTCCTCCGGCGCTCCATTCGTGTACTAATTTCTCATTCTGATACAGAGAGATAAAGGACGCGAGTGCATTTTGTTGTTATCGCAGCCTCGTTATTACGATCACGTCGAAGAACTTGTGAACGCGACTGTATAGCGCGGCAGCGCGAACTGTTTATCTACTCAGCCATCTATCATCCGCCTTGCTCGCGCCCAATTAATTATCCCTAATCAAGCGCGTTTGCAGGCCGCGCTCGATTCAATAACGTCGCGATATCGCGTTTCAATACGGGAATATCGAGTGCTACGGGAATCGCGCGGGCGCGCGCGAGCGCGTGTCAACGACCTCGGACGATCGGCGATGCGCGCGTTCTCATCGAGATCGCGTCTAACGATCCCGCGTGAAAATCGCGCGGATCGATCGTGCGTCACTTCTGCGAGCGCATCGCGTCCGATCGATTAGATCTTCCCCTCGTCCCGCGGCCGATTCTTCGCGCGATCGCGAGACTCGAGCGACCAGCGACTGCGTCCCGTGTGGATTCGCGAAAGACTACTTTTGCAACATTTCCTCGGACGAGTCTCCCGCGGGGCAGAATGAGATCGCGCCAACTGCACGGCGCGCGGTATCCGCTATCGTCATCGGCAGCGAGTCGTGCGAATTCGCCTTCGGGCGAACTCGCATAATTTATCGGTCGATTCAGCGCGATTCGCGCGCGCGCGCGCGCGCGCGACGCCGGATGCAGGAAGCGCTTGTCCGCGAGCGCGCGCGTTTAGCCGAACGCGCGCGGGCGAGCGCATACGCCGGATGCGCTCTCACGGAATTTTATTTCGCTCGGAGATGCATGTACCGATACGGCCGCTGTGATATATAGCTCGCGCATTGTATCGCCGTCGTAACTGTAAGATCGGATGGCTCGATTAGAATGCGCGAGCCGTGTAAATAATGGGAAACGCGTCACGGCGTACCACGACAAACGTGTACAAATGAAGACTCGACGCAGAAACAAGGCGAGAGAGAGAGAGAGAGAGAGAGAGGAGGAAAAAACGCGCGGGGCCCGGGAGGGAGGGAGCTTGTCCCGTCGTCGCGTCGCCGGAAAATTTCTTTCCACCGGGGAAAGACTCGTCCGTCGTGCAACGAGCGCGTCGGGCTCGTTATTAACGTAACGTCGTAAAAAGTCGTAAGATTCTTTTATGGGAACACTCGCGAGAAGCGAGCACGTAAAGAGTATCCTTTGTGGACGCTTCCCGGACAAACTGCTGTTTAGCGCAGGGAGGGAGGGTATTTGCAAAATTAACGTCGCGAGAGACACGCGAACGGGAGATTCTCCGCGGTCAAATGCTGCCGCGCGGGTCTTACGCGATAATAAAGGCGATAACGAGCGACAGGTTTTTTGCGAAATGCACGGAAACGTGGACACGTGGATATCCTGCTGCACTTTGGCATTTTAATTCTAACCCGGAATTTTATTCGAGCATCTTACCGATGGTAATGTCGCACTTGTGCAACGAGAGGACGGTGGAAAGGAACTTACAAAAGTTTGAAAACGTATAATTTTTTAAACGTATCTCATTGCGTGTTAAAATTTATATAATAAAATTAAGTCCTCAAAAACCTTTTTATCCCTGTCGGGTGCGAGCGTAATATCGGTTTTGCGTGTAGCAATTTCTCCGGCGAGGCGCAGGATGTGTAGGACGTGTAGTAATTTTCTCCGCGCACTCTCTCCGTTAAGAAGATGCGAGAGAGAGAGAGAGAGAGAGAGAGAGAGAGAGAATGTGTGTTCACTGGATTTCGAAGATTTAGTCGATGATTTTATCCGCGATTTTCTTCCCGACACGCGTATCCCTCATCGAAAAATATATTTACTTCCCTCGATGTATGTTTCCTACAATCGCTGTTGCCCCGATCGGTTTTTCTTCGGCGTGTTTCCTGTACAAATAACGAGGCAAAAATCTCTTCCGCTATAAATATTGACTGTCTGTTAAAACACGAATGCGTAACAATGCGTTGATCCGATATCTTGTTGCCGTTTCATCAATCTGCGATATTACAGGCTTGTGACATGCGCCCCCCTCAATTATTAAGAGGTATTAATTACTCAATGTAATAAAACAAGAATTTGATGTAAGCTCCCATCGTCTATTTGTATCGCGAATAAACCAACGAGGGACAATGTTGCATCAAGAGGCGAAACTTTTTAGAAAGGGAATCGTACACCTTTGAAATCGATATACTCGATACGGCGAAACAGCGTCGACGAAATGGACGACGTTTTAAGGTTTTCAACTTCGCGTGGAACTTTGCTTCGCAGCGGAGGAAAAGAAGAAAAAAAGGAGCGGCGGGACGGAGGAGCGGAGGGGAGGGGGGGAGAAGTAAAAGTAGCTTATGCTTTAAGAAACAGAGAATTCCGAAGACAAATCGCCGAGCGGACGGAAACCCGATACAGCCCGCGGTAACGTTGAAAGCGGAGGAACTGGTAACAAAAGATAAAGCGAGGGAGGATGATGGAAGACAATGCCGCAAAAAGGAACCGACAAATCAAGCAGGAGAAACAAGTCAAAGCCGGCCGACGTGTATCGAGAAAGTGCCAAGAACAAAGACGCGCAATTTTATACAATATACGCTCCATACAGTTAACTAGAGGTGGGGTGGCGCGCAGGGGGAGGAGATGGTGGAGCAGGGAGAGATAGATGCACGGTTCATTTACTTTCAATTATCATTTCCACGAGATATGACGGCGCACGCGCGCGCGTTCGATCCTGCCGAGGAAAATCCTGTTTGAAATCCTGCAAGAAGCGCGGAAGGTGCGTTTCGCAGGGAAAACCAACGCACGTTGTTTTCTCTCTGGGATATCGAGCGGAACGTTTTCTCTTCAATCGACGAGCCAAAGTATTCTTTGTGTTACTTTTTTTCTTTTTTTTTTTTACGGTGTAATTGCTGGTGCGGTGACTTTGTTAAGTACGAAAATAAGCGTTCGCACACGCAAATTACAGCGATTTCACGCTCGACCGAATAGAAGGGCAAAAACATACACCGCTCGCGGAGCGGGGCGGTGGGTTGGCGGTGGCTTTGCGACGACCGACCGAAAGGGCGTATGTATTAAAGCGACGCGCAATTATCGATAATCGAAATTACCTGAAATCATTATTAGCCGTAGCGCCGGAACGAACGGCGCTGCCGATCGATTCGATTATCGTTTCCTTCCGTCCTGGCGGCCGAAGAGCCGTTCTGTATCGAGGCCCGTCCGGCGAAACAAGGCGGCATGCGAAAATTGGATTTACCGGCTGGATAATTCCGGTGCAACCAGAAATTTGTAAGCAATAAAGGAAACAGTTGTGTTTGCCCGCGCTGCGATAAACGCATTAGAATTGGCAATTAGGAGCAATCGGTGACTAAGAACGATCGATATGTGCAAATTTAAGGATATTCACGCCGGGGCATGCGCGCGGCTTACATGTTTCCGCCCCGGTCGTCGTTCCCGATATTTCCACTCTGACGAGGAAGATTCGCGAGGCTTAAACGGATAAGATATATGTTAAGAGATATACTACTTGAGAAGGATGAAACATTCTAATCCCAACGGTTTTTATATGAAACCTTTTCTCGTACGGTGTATTCTTTCTGCGAGATTTGCGATTATGTTCACATTACTATTTTATCAGCGCTATATATGTATACACCTTATATATCTCGATCGGGTAGATTTCCACGAGAGAGAGAGAGAGAGAGAGAGAGAGAAAGAAAACGAGAATAAGGAAAGAATCATCATCTCGAAGCAGAACTTAAATTACGTGTTCAATTGTGGTGCGCGCGACGCACTTGTATATAAGGGAACCGCGCTCGTCTCGTAACAAGACTTTAATGGAATCATTAAGAAAATCTTCTTTCTTATTATGTGAGTGCCTCTCTCGGACTACCTCTAGATATTCCGAGATATTGAGATATCAGCAATAATAATATCGTGACATCGCGCTCGCGCGCGTATCTCTTGATATCTAAGATAATTATTACGTTCCGGTAAGTTAGTCTTAATGAGTTTACCAAGACTCGCGACCGTTACTCTCGCAAGATCTCGAGATGTTTAATTTGATATTGGGCAGTTGGGGCAGAGTCCTGAGGGGGCGCGTCTTGGCACTCGTACCTCGGCATTTAATCGAAATCTTCGGCCGACGAGAAGAAATCAAAGAAACACGGATTCTCAAAAACTGAGAATGTCCTCTGTACTCGCGTCGAACCAATTCCCCTTGTTGCGTCCGACAAAAAGATCAATATCAAAGCCCAATATTTCAACTTTCAACATGGAATGAATACACGCACATTGAACAGGTATATGTACGTATATTCCAAGTTTAAATATCCGCATTTAAAGACCGAAATGACAAGATTGTCCAGACTGGACACCAGTCCCTGGTGTCGGTATCTTCGTCGAAATACTCCGGGGAAGACCGCGGGTCCTTCGAGCAAAATCACCGCAAGCTCTCTCTCTCTCTCTCTCTCTCGAGTGTGAGTTTCAGTCGGAAATCGCTAGAAGACGCTACCTCGCCGATTGCTGCGCTCCGTCGAACTGGTCTCCGCGGACCGTGCCGGAATTCGCGCTCGCGCCCGCGTTTCACGGGAGAAACGCTAAACGCATCGACGCCGCCAGCGGCACGCGCACCAAATACCCCCTGTCACACGCCAAGAGGACTCTTTAATGACAGCTTTATAAGCGTCTGGATATTTAATTCATCACGCGCAGCCGCCGTGCCGCGGGCACGTTCCGCAAACATGCAACACGCTTCGACGCCACCCGATATATATGCAGCGGACGTACGTAAAAGTGCGCCTCGCCATCTCCATTCGAATGGTCCCGGCACCATTTTCATAATATCCATGGGACCCTTCGCTTTACCATCTCAATAACGTTATTGCCCAGCCGCCGCCGAGCGCACCTGCGCCGACACCCAGTCGGCCAACAATTACCAGTTAAATACCGCCACCTTCGGCTCCGCTGCAGCTCCGACTTCTCAAGAATTCAGCACGAGCGGACCGCTCCGGAAAATTCGCAGGACGTACGGCCGTCGTATCAAAACGTACAATACAGAAATCCGCTCGGCTGCATCCGCGTCGTTCTCCGTCGGCCGTCTCATTTCCAACGTTAAAACTGTCGAGCAGAGCTAGCCGCGTATCGGCTCTCCTCTCCCGAGTGCGCCGTATTGGCTACGATTGGCAGTCGACGGCCTCGTCTCGGGGGTGACCTGATAGAGCCTCTATGCGGTATGTCGGGGCCGTTGTAGAACTCCAACTTGGCGATAAGTTTCGCCGCCAGGTATTACCTGTCAGGCCGACGGTAGCGACGGCGGGCCGATCGACCGGTCGATACTCGCTCTCGCGATCGATCGGACTCGAGCGCTCGGGTGCCGCCCTCCGGTGGCGAGCCGGAGGAGAGCCGGGCCGATAGCGGTGAGCGGAAACTCGACTCTCTCTTCGTATCCGGCGAAACTTATATTATATCGATAATTCAGTACCGGAAGTCGCTGACCGGTCTTTCCAATACGGCGGAGTTCGTCCGAAGGACGAACTCCGCCGCATGCGTCGCCGCTCGCCACCCACGCGGCTGACTCGAGACGACGGAGGTAGGAGGTGCGCGGCGGAGATTTCAGTTCGCTGGTAATCGATAGTTACTTACCGGTACCGGTCTTCGGGGACTACTGGCGCGGAGCCAGTCGTGCGAGGAGCGGTGTCGATGGACCGAGATTCCTGTACGGGCGATATCGTAAAAGATCCCTGACGCGATAGATTTCGAGTTTATGGATCGGCGAAGCCCCTCGCGCGACGCGGCTAAAATTAGGTATCCGGCGTCAATCGAGAAGGAGAGCGACTCTCTCTCTCTCTCTCTCTCTCCCTCTCTCTCTCTCTCTCTCTCTCTCTCTCTCTCTCCCCGTCAGCCTCTCCCTCTCGGAAGACTGCGATCGATGAGTCTATCTGGTATGACATCTGGTATTGTCGGTTTCTCACGAACTCGACGGCGGCAGGCATTCGCGCATTCTTCGCTGAGACGCGAGCCTCGATATATCGCATTTCCATCCTTCGCAGCGCTGTAATCGTTTCAATCGCGATCGCGTTAGTCTCTCTCTCTCTCTCTCTCTCTCTCTCTCTCTCTCTCTCTCTCTCTCTCTCTCTCTCTCTCTCTCTCATTATCGCGTTTTCATCCGGAACATTAATATCATTAGCGTTTAATGGGCCTCGCTAATAATACTCGTTAGCACGTGCCATTATAACGCAACGGCCGCAACCGAGGTCGAGGATAAAGAGTAAAACGGATTCCCAACAACGTTACGACGCGCCGCCCCGCGCGCCCGCGCGCATCACGCGCGGCGTGTCCTCTCGGTTCGCCGCGCCATTCCGCGGGCTTTTTGGCACTCTCACGCGCGCGCGCGCGTGAGCGAGCGAGCGAGCGAGCGAGCCTTGATTAAAATATACATATGGCGGAGTCGATCGGCGGTGTGGCCGACCAAAGCGGAATTTTGCTACGGCATCCGCTGAAAACCGCCGCGCATTGCCTGCAAACAGCCCGTCGATAATTCCGCCCTACGGCACTCGATAAATGCCACTGATATCGTGATTAAATGGCTCATCAATGACCGGCGCGCACCTGTCCGGCTCCGCAAATAATCATTAGAGATCGCCGCACGATTGCCGCATGTTAGGAAAACGATTGATCTCTCTTGCGCTCGCGCTCGCGTGTTTCCGAAAACTCCTCCGATGAGTCCGCTTTTCGTTCCTGTGTCCCGAATGTTTGCGGGAACATCGATAAATCCAAGTATCATACGACGACACGCAATATGTGACGTCATAATTATGCACACGACACACACACACACACAGAGGCATAGAAGCAAATCTGTCGTCATTTTTTTCTGAGCTGCTCGATGCTGTGACGTTCGACAGCTTCGAAAGAGACACGAATCCCGTCCTGTTTCCCTGTCAAAGACGGCTCTCCGCGGTTCTCGGCGAGTGTCGACCTCTCGACTTTCGGCCGACGCTCGCGGTTTACAGCGGGGGCGTCGGTACCGCAGCGGAGTCCGCGTTCGAGCCACGTAGTTGTAACGCGTCACACGCACGGACACGCGTGCTCCGACGACCCCCGGGGGTTTGTCAGGTCTGCGCCCGACAGGGTACACGTGCTGCGCTTTCCCACGCACGTCAGGTCGCGTGTCCGACGGCTTAGCAGCGGGACGACGTATCCTGGACGCGGTTACGCGTTGCGGATCGACGCTCGTACGGCGCGTCGCTGTTAATATCCGCTTCGCTTATCGTGTCGCGAATTCGCCTGAGACGAGAACAGCGTGGTCGGGATGACCACGGCGAGGATTAGGTACGGCGAGCTCGCGGAGTGTTGGGATATTGGGGAAAAAGGAGGACATACAGTGCGCGTTATCGAAGGTCTGTCCGAAAAGTGCCTCTTGCGAATGCCGATGAAGCTCGAGCTAATTTCCCGATTTGCGTCGTTTGACTTTTCGGCGAATTTCGCAGCCCATAGTTGGTGGGATCGAAGCGTTCGAGAAAATGGAGAAACATTGTCTAATTAGAAAATTGATTTCGATCGGGCTGATCCGATGACCGCGACGGAATTCGCGATTTCCTTTCACGCCGGTTATTCGCTACGCGCACGCAGTTGCGGGGATAATTTTTCGCGCTGGAATGAAACGCGCGTCACGACGCGTACGCGTGCCGTTTGCATTGCCGCGTTGCGAGTGCGTTGACCTTAAAAAGGACGAGAGCGGAAAGTGAGTGAGATGGATCGATGTGCGTCACGCGTGTGATTCTAATGAGCGGCGAAAGTGTATCGAAGCGCCTGTCAAAACCAATATTTGTCTGGCAACCGCTCCGTTGTTTGTTTCCCTCCGCGAGAGGCGCAACGAGGCCGCAATTATTCGCCGGGGTGTTGCGCGTCGTGCGTGCAACGATTCCCGTCATTTTTCAAGCTGCGGTTACGCACGATCTCACCCGAGGCATTTTTGAACCTCGATGACCGCCAACGGCAATCGAAATGACCACCGCGGAGATGTGGGCCTTCGCTCGAAAACGATCGCCCTCTCTGGTCGTCTTCCGCTGCAATAAAATCACGCGATCGCGAGCGAGCGAGAGTTATCTAACGATAACTTTAAATCAGCAATCGAAAACGGCGTCTCGCGACGACGAAACAACGAATGGTATTGATCTGACTGAATTGAAAAGCGCGAGGATTTTCCCAGTGGGAGTCGCTCGATCGCGAAACACACATATATTATATACTACCACCGAATACGATTCTTTCGTACGGAATTCCGAAGCCTTCCCCTTCCCCCGCTCGACCGATCGATCGCGTCCTTTTAATTTGTACGCGTGATGACTTAATTAAGGGTGGCGCTCCGCCATATATCTCTGGGACACTCTGGGCATCTCTGGAGGACCGCGGTGGCGCGAATGCGTGACTGGAAGGCGAAAGTCCGTCAAAGCACCTGTCAAGCCCATTGTCCACTTGACGCACCCTCTTTTCGGACTCGCGCCGGTTATCCGCGCCGGTGACATTTCAATCAAGACCGACACGCAAATCTATCTCCCACCTCCATTGGATATTAACATGGCGGCTATAATTTTATTCTATTGTCCGGCCAACAATGAGACGGCCGCGACGTGCGTTGATGGCGGCGGCGCGGCGGCGCGAAATCGAGAAAGGCGCGCAGCATTCCGTATGCGCGCATTCCTCGAGGCGTCATCGGCTCGACGGGGCGGAAAATTTTCGCTCGACCTGCTGATTAACATTGATTCTACGGCTCGCGCCGTCCGCGAGCTGAAGGCGCGCCCTTTCCGCCCTTTCCTCGACGCGAAATTATCGAATTATCCCCCAAGTGCCAACGATAATTTTGCATTCTGTAGTTAGCGTCGCAATTAAAATGCACAGCGTCTTCAACGAGGAAAATACACAGATTAAGATTCGCTCGCTCGCGATTCGCGATGCCCGGGCCGAAGTTCTAAAGCCCGCGAAGCTTCGCAGATGACATTTACGCGGGAGGAAATGCCTTAAGAACGGGACGACGGCGACGTTTGATCGTCGTGAATTTTAAGAAAACTCGGCGACAAACAACAAAGGGGAGAAAACGAACAAAGAAACGACGCGGCATCACACTCGCCGTACGATTTGCCCGCTAGGGCAAATGACGCGGAACGGAGCAATCGACGACAAGATGAAAGAACCATTCGCGCGACTGAAGATCGTCCAGCCCGACGTTTTTTTCTCGCCTTTCTCGCGAGCACGCAAATCCTCGCGTTGCGCGAGCCTCGAGTCCCGGTATTCCAAAACACCGACTACGTGCTCGCGATAAATCCTGAACGGAGGATCCCGCGGCACGACGAGGAGACACACCACCCAGGCCCTCTCCCCCTGCAAGCCGTTCTCCTCGCGAGCGGAAGAGCGTTTGACTTCGCGCCAAGATTCCGCCCTTCGCGGGATTAGCGATGCGCTCGCGGCAGGATTTACGATTGAAACTCCGCTCGACCGCGGAAAAGACAGCGGGGAGGAGAGAGGACGAAGGAGAAAGAGAAAGAAAGAGAAAGAAAGAGAGAGAGAGAGAGAGAGAGAGAGAGAGAGAAGAGGAGGGGAGAAAAGGGGTAAAAAAGAGGAGTCAGAGCAGAAAAGGAAAAATGGGAAACGGCGCCGGTCGTCGTCCGTCGTCGCGAGGGATGAGAGAGCGGGGCATTGCTCGTAAAATTTGGCATCTGGCATAACCAGACTCGGCCTCCGGTACCTCCCTCCCCTCCCTCTACGTCTGTTCCTCCGGGTACCCGTCGCTCCTTACGCTCCGACAGGCTCGGAATAGGTTCCCTCGGAATAGGGCGTTCGTCTATCTTCTACTCCCCGTACGCGCGGGAGCGCGCGAATCGGAGTTCCGGTGTTCCGCGCTGTCTAACGTCAAGTGATGCTGGACGCGAACGTCTTTATACGCCTCTCTTCCGTTCTCTCTGTCCGTTCAGTCTCTCTCTCTTTCTCTCTCTCTCTCTCTCTCTCTCTCTCTCTCTCTCTCTCTCTCTCTCTCTCTCTCGTCTTTGCCGTCCTGTCGCGCTCGGGGTCCGCGACTCCGGTTTAACCCTTTAACTTACACAGACGTGCTCTCCGAGAGTGCGTGCTTTAAACTTTCGGAGAGTCTCTCCCTCTCTCGTCGGTCCGATGCCCGATGCCCGAGCGAGAGAGAGAGAGAGAGAGAGAGAGAGAGGGAGAAGCGGTACGAGCGATTAAACGCCGTCTATTGCGTCAAATCGAATCGAGTTTTACGTTATCGAGATGCACCGCGCCAATAATTCGAAACGACCTCGTACGTCTCTCTTTCAACGACACCGCTATATATCTTGCCTGTTGACGCTCGCGATTATGGATCAGCTGCTGAACGTAAACGCTGCGTAACAGTCGCGTAATTGATCTATCAAGTGCAAGACGAATATATTCGCCGACGTATATATATATATATATACGAGAAGCGGAAATCCAGTTCGTGGAGCGAATTATCGGCTAGATGGACACGCTCGCGCGCTCGCGCTCGCGAAAGGCCGAGGATAATTCCGCGAAATTCATAGGAGTTAATAGGGACGTAACGGTTTTACGATCCGCCATTGAGATTTAGGGGGCGCGATTAAAGCGCGATATCTCGCCGGGCCGCGAGGAAAATACTTAAGAACGCAATAAAGCGGTTTACGTCTCTCGGAAGCTGGCGCCGCGGGCCGGTGGAGCGCTGGCGCGGCTCGCACCCTTTAAAAGCGGTCAGATTTCAAACAAAATTGCGTCTCCGCGATAGAGCGAGCGCCAATTTAACGTCTTCGCTAACGATTCCGCTAAGGAACGAAAGGGAAACACGGACTGGAAGCACGGGGAAGAACACGTGGCGTACGCCGGTCGCACTCCGTTGGCTCTCACCTGCTGTTAATTCGCGCGGTCGGTTCTTCTCGGCTAAAACGAAGAAAAAAAGGAAAAAAAACAAAAGAAGAGAGAGAGAGAGAGAGAGAAGGAAAAAGGGCGCGCGCAGGAGAGCGTAATTACGAGACATTCCAGCGGTTTTCAAACGGTCCCGTTAATTTTAATTACTCGACGTACGTTGTGTAATTGAGGAACAAATTCGCGAATGAATTGTCGCATAAACGACAGAGCCGCGCACAGACCTGCGGTGAAAATTAGACGCGAGGTTGAATCTCCGGGAAAAAAAAGCCCGAGGCCGAGACAAAGAACGAGCGCGCGCTCGTGTGTGTGTGTGTGTGTACGCGCGCGGTGTCGAATAATTTAAACGGCGCCGACCACCGCAAATAATCGATTTAATTGACGCGGCTGTGCGCGGCCGCGCTTTCAAGGCGCACACGGACGTTTACGCGCGTGCAAACCGAGAAAATCCGCGCACTTTGTGCGACGCACGACTGTGTACATGCGGCCACGAGTGCAACACGATCATACAGGCGAGCGCGCGTGCAAACGCGTGTCTCTGTGTGTGCATTCACGGTGAGCAACTTCGCCGGCGGTCTCTTTCGGTGTTATTATTAATGCCCCGACCCCGCAATTTTTCGACGTCTCTCTATAAAGGAGGGAAAAGGGCGGGCGCGGGCGCCGCCCCCCCCCCCTCCGATATCGGCGCGGCGCTATCGATTTCTCTTCCGCGCGCGCGAAAACGAGCGGCCGTTTAATGCGGGAATTTATTCGCGCGCGAAAAAAAAGCTATCGGCCGTTCGATTGTTGCTCGCGCGTGCTTATACCTGCGCATTAGAAGAGCGACGTTCCGCCCGCGAGTTTGAACAGAAAGCATGAATAATGCTCTCGCATCGCGGCGGCCGCGCGCCGGGAGAGACGATTCTTCGGTACTCCGCCGCTTTCGCGCGAGAGTTTTTTCTATTAGAACCGGTTATTATTAGGCGCAACGGGATTTATTCCGCTGAGCGAATAAATCGGCCCTCGCTTTCGTGAAGCTTTTTACAGCTTTTTACAGGCCGCCGCGAGCACGCGCGCGGCGGAGTCGGTCCGCGAATAATTTCAGGAGAGAGTTATCGGGCTTTAGGGGCGAATTCCGAGCCCGGCGAATCGCGCGCGCGCGCTATTTCGCGAAATTTCGTCAGAGCGCGTGTCCGGCTATCGGTCGTTGTTTCTAACGAGGCATCGACACAGCCATATCGCGGCGGCTCTCTCGCATTCCGCATTGTGGAATGGCGATGACAACGGCCGGCGGTGGCGGTGACGACGACACCCGCCCGGCCGCCGCTGCGCCTCGCCGTCTCGTTAATAACGGGCCTCTCTCCGTTGTGATGAAACGGCCGCAATAATTGCTGCCACTCCATCGAAACGATCCGCTCCAACGGCCGGAGCATGCGCGAGGTCGCGGCCATTGGGATTAATTCGATTTTTGGTTAATGGCCGTTCCAGGCGGAACACGAGCCCGCACGAGGCCCGGGAAGCAGCCCCCGGGATCTCGCGATATGCTGGCGCGCGATTATTATGCGGGATGTTTAATCGACGACAGGGAGCGCCCAGCGACGCGCGACGTCGAGCGAAAATTGCGACGAAGAGCCGATGTGAAGTCTCCCTCGGCGAAATGTACTCGTGACCGCCGAAGCTGCGCCCGGTCTTTGCCGGATCCAATTGACGATTATTCAATTCAATTGACAATCTCCTTCCATCTCACGCCTCGTCATTTCTCGATCCTCGATTCTACTCATCGGAAGTACGAACGTTGTGTGAAAAATAAGCGACATTTTATTGATTTCAGATCGTCTTTATATAACATCCAGGATCTTATACTTAACTTCATCCTCCCTCCGGGATACGAAACGGCGGATGCGCGATCGCGACTCGAGCGCTGAACTTGAAAGCGCTCGGCGTCGCGAGCGAGTTCGCAAAGCGCGGCCGAAGAACGCGAGGAGTCTGGAGAACCCTCGTCGAGAGTTTCTCCGCGGCCTTCCTTAAGTCTCCTCGAGCCTCGAGATTCGTAAGAAGACCCGAGCGACCGAGGGGAGGATCGAAACTCCTCTCTCTCTCTCTCTCTCTCTCTCTCTCTCTCTCTGGTAGTGTAGTGAGTGTCGGTGTTTCTTTCTGCGCGATTTAATTCCCCGAAGGCCGGGCCAACAACACCGCACGCAGCAACACGCGCACCTTTGTTTACCGATGGCGAATATTCTCTCTCCTCGGTAAGGGAGAAAAATTGCGCAGCCAGCTCGGAGGGAGTCCAGCTCTCGCCGCGCCGAGATCTTGCGCGGACGGCGCGTCGCGAATCACGCGCGAGCGAATATAATATACGACAACGCGACAATCATACGCGGGAATACGTGTAAATGGAAATGATACGCGTGACAGACATTCTTTGCCAAAGTTCGACGCTCTCAATCGGCAAGGACACCCCCCGTGGATGCGCTATTTTCAGCGATACCTCGCGGCCACGGCGCTCTCGCGGAGAACGTGTTGCGAAGTCGAAGAAGGAAGTCGGGGACGGGGACGGGGACGGGGACGGGAACGGGGGTGGTATGTAACCCAGGCACGGCTTCGCGGGAAATGGTCCGTGAGCCTCGAGCGCCGCGTACCTCGCAAGCACGGCTTACCTACACTTGCGCGCGCACGACGAGCGATAGCTCGCGTATACCCCGCATCGACCACCACGTACACAAGCAGCAATTTCGCCTCCCCCTCCGTCTCGCGCGCGAGTCGCGATATTTGCGATACGAGCTTGCGTCCTTGCGTCCCGCGGAGCCGAAAAATATCTCGCTCGCAACGGGCGGTTTTTGCATGAAAGAGGCCGGCCGGCCACCCCGGCGGCTCGAGAGATTGCTTTGCGGCTTTGCGGCCGGGTTTTGCTTTGATTGGGCGCGCTCTCGAATAAGAAGTGGCCGTGCCGCGACTTTTAACTACGTCGTCGCGCGCGCGAGAGAGAGCATCTCGCAATTTCGGTGACTAATGTTAACGGACGCTGTTCGCTCACGACTTCAATGGATTCGCAGCTCTCTCAGGTAAACGCCGATGGAATATCCGAGGAGAGCGAAATTACGCAGGCGGAATTAATGGCCGGGTTTTAAGATCTGGATACCCTCTCACCGTGAGTGCTCGATGGCCGGTGGAGGGAGAGGGCGGGAGGAGACAGGGGGAGAGAGGAAGATACAGTGGAAGAATCAAGCTCTTCGAGTGACCGGTACCAAAGAAAGGCGGTGACTCTCTCGAGCGAAGAGGTCCTTCTTGTTCGAGCGGCGGCGCGTCTCCCGAGAGGAGAGAGAGCTATAATAACGTCGTTCTTAAAGGATGCATTTACTCGGATAATACTGCAAAGGGAGCAACCCGGCGAGCAAGGTGAGGAGTAACGAAGCGGCACAATGTAAAAAACGACGAGAGAGAAAAAAGAACCCGGTCACTCGTTCCGCTTTGCGGAAATACGCGGCGGCGTGTCTCGGATCGATCGCGCTTCTCCTCGCGATTAGATGCTTTCCGCGCGACTCAAAGTTCATTGAGATCACCGTGTGACGAAGCGAATGAGTGAGCGAGCGAGCGAGCCGCCTTTCGCCTTCAAAGTGTGCCTCCTTGTTCTCAAAAGCCTATTTAATAATAGCATTCACTTAATAAATGGCAATTTGCGCATTTATAATTCGCAGTGTTCGTCCATTCGTGGCATTCATCCTCTCGCTAATGTTTCGTCTCGATTAGTGAATTCGACATTTGGAAATTTTGTCTTGCGAGAATTCCTGATACTCGGAGGGTGCGCGTAAGATTGCGAAAATTTTGAAAATGATTAAATTAAATTCGACGAAACGTCCTAATCACGTTTGGCAAACTGTGGGAAATCGCGAGCGGTTCATTTAAAAATATTGCTGCTTTCGTCGCTGCTTCTCCGTTTCAACTTCGCGAAATTTATTCGCGCGGAATCCACTTGCGGAAGAAAGCGCGAGTGATCGTAGAAGCTCCATATACCCGGAAGCGTACCGTAAATACTGAGACGGCAGAAGCATGTCTCTGTGTATCGATCGAAAGTCCTTTCAAAGGCTCCCGTCCGAGTAGCAACCGGAAGCATGATAAACCGTTCGTCACGAGCGTCTTCCTTCCTCGCGAGCGTCTTAATGGCTGTGTACTCGAACGTGCTTTCCCTGCTAAAACGGCTCGGAACGAAGCACGAAGCGGCTGAACGAATAAGAGGATCGATCGCGAAACGTTATTAAATGAGGAAGATGTTGATCCTTGCAGCGAATAAGGAAACGCCATCCATTGCCATCGTTTCGAGCAGTTCGGCTGGTTGTCGCTTAATGACAACCTCTTACTCGACTCAGCCTTGGAGCTTGGCGGAATTTAAGCGTCATGGCTCGTTATCGCGCACGATTTTCCGCGAGCTTCCTCGCGAATATCAAATTATCTCCCGGAGCCGGCCGTAATGGCGTAATGGCGAAAAAAGCCCACGGTTACATTTCGCAATTCCCTTCCTTGAAATCTCACGAGTGCCGCGCGCCGCTCCTGCGAAGAAACGGCGACGAGGGGGAACAAGCCGAGCGATCGGAAAGCACGCCGTTTCGTTAGCCGAAACTTTTCCCGGCGCCACCACCACCTGCCGCCAACATCGCGCGGAACTTGCATAATGCCCTCCTCCTCCTCCGCTATGTCGGGGATAATCGCGATAAAAGGAAGCCTTAGATATCGCGCAATGGGGCCTCGAAAAATTCCGCCTGCGTCCACGCTCTCCGTGTACTTACGTCGCGGCCGTATTTCCTAACTATTTCAATTTTCCGCTCGTCGTGCTCCTTCGTGCGCGGCTCGAAAGCTCGCATGATATTACGACCGGAGCCAGAGACGGGCAGGAGGAGACAAGAAGAAGAAGAAGAAGAGAGAGAGAGACCTTGCTGCACCTTGTGTGTGCACGCGAAGCGCAGGATCCTTCGGCCGCAGTCGTCGTTGCTCGATATCTCGCACGTTTCCCTCGCCTCTCTCTCTCTCGCTGCCGCGGCGGCCGTTTTCTTCCTGCTTCCGCACGTTACGTAACCGAGCGCGACACGTGAGGCACAGACAGCCGCAGAGCACACGCGCGATCGCACGAGCGTACGCTGCTGCTGCTGCTGCTGCGTGGGTGCGTGCGTTGCGTGGATGTTCTGCTGGTGTGTGGACGCGCGAAGTGTACGCGCGCGTGCACGATTTGTCACGGTTCCCTGCCGATGCATGCAAATCCTGTCTCCGAACTTAGTAAGTGCATGCGCAAGTGTATTACGAGCGAGGACTTGGCGCAGGGGTGGCGCAGGCGAAGGGGGAAGGGGGCGATAAATTGTGGATCGAGTGGTGGAACTGTTACGAGACCGCGCAGACGTCTGCGAAATTGTGGCTGCCACGATATTGACACTTCCGCACCGACGCCTAATGTCCCATGAAAATCTCGTTAGCCATGGAATTATCGACAACGTCGCGCGATTATTCAAGATTACACGGCGCGGTAATTACCGTGGATTTACAGGGGGGCATTCCGGATGACGGTTCTGTCTTACCGCGCGGGCGTCTTATCGTGTCGGCGACTGCTTAAACCTGTGGTTTAACCTCGCGACAGGTTTGTTTGTTTGCCGGTTTGAACAAGTCGGAAAAATCGAGCGTCTCTCTCCGCGCTTTTGTTTTCTCACGCTCGACGCTCGCTGAAACTCCGCTTGTAGCTCGCTAGACGCGAGATAGAATAATACTCGGGTAATTCTTCACACACACACACACACACACACACACACACACACACACACACACACACACACGCACATACACAAACACGGTTACGGTCGGATTGTCAACAATTCCTGAGACATTCGGAGATCACACGTCAAATATTCCGTCAGTGGCCTTCGATCGGTCAGCGAGTAAACGTTCGCGCAGAATCCAAATCAACGCGGAATCCTATTATACCCGTTAAAGCGCGGCGAGTTCTATCGAGTATTTCTACATAAAATGCAGTCGCTGTTCTGGCATGGTCCTAACCTTAATCCAATAGATGATGAGGACCCAACGACAGGAGTGATAAAATACGAAGGAGAATATTTGCCGAAATATTATAATCAATTTTTCAATCCGAACATTTGCCACGTTTGCAAGTCAGTGATAGACCACGGCAAGTTGCTACAGTGCGAGGAGTGTCACATAATTTCTTACTGCGATGAGAACCACAAAAATATACATCATACGCAACACAATAGCATATGTAAGCTTATAAAGGAGCTTGTAGTGAAGCTTGTGAACGAAAAAAAAATCTCGAAATCCTACGCCTTCTTGGGCGACTGGATAAGAGACAAAAAAATGTTTAAAACGGAGATCAAGAGGAAGATATCCCGCAAACTGATGCCGTATGAGAATCAGATGTTTATGTCCATAAAATCATGCTTGATCTGTCACGGACGGGTAGGACTGTCGGCCTGCGAAAACTGCTACTCCGTCAACTATTGCACAAGGCACTCGCTAGCCTTCAAGGACACACACGATAAGTTCATTTGCAAAAAATTCACGCTGTCGCTCAACGTAAATATTGCAGCTCTGACAGACCGCCCAACCGAACTAATACGAGACTTCATTGCGTTCCTCGATAAGAAGCCTCGTTTATTAGACACATTCAGATTAATTATGACATTTTTGTGGTCGAGCAGAACACAACTCAACTGGTCTATCGCGGACTATGTTCTTTCTGATTATCTGTCAGGGCCGTTAACGATCTACTATGGAATAACAAGGACAGATTCACCACATATTATAGATAAACAAAGTAATTTTAATATTCATATCATATGCACAAACTCCATAAATAATAACAGCCTGGCGGCTTGGGAAGTGTTACTGCACCTCTTCCACGACGTGGACACATTAGTGATCACTATAATAGGCCAAGGAATAATTCCTAACGAGTATAAATATGAAATTTGTGAGCTTTGCAAAAGTAAAAACAAGAAGCTCTCTGTCATTTTTATATGCCACACGTACCATTCTTATATTAATAGCTCCAAATATACACGACCAAATATAATCGCAGGATTTCAACTATCCCTAAATTTGAAGCCTACATGGTTTCAAACTGTAAAAGCAATAGAGACTCAATACTGTCCGTTATTTTTAACTAGTCCCAACCTATTTAAAGGGCAAGACACTATACGTAAGATACGAATTATTCTGAATAAAAATATAAACCCTGATCTTGAATTAAAAAATGAATTCCACTCTCATGCTCCGTCCAAAGATTACGAGACCGATTATATTAATTATTCCAACAAGTATTTAATTATTTACAAGGATTTATCAAAAGTTAACAATATATGCAAACGTTATCCCGGCTATTACAAATGATATGTTAAGATATATGAATGTGTTATTACTTTTGATGTTATTCTAAAAGATATCTTACTTTTACGAATGAACCGTGCTATTACAAATAATATATCAAGATATATACGATTGTGTTATTACTTTTAACGCTATTCCAAAAAATATTTTATTTTTACTTTTAATGAACTGTGCCGATTTTTAATAAATGTTATTCCTTTTAAATGCAGTTTTATTGCTTTTTATTGACAAACTATACTTTTTATTGAACAACTATGAATAGATATCTTCCTTGTCAAATCTGCTCGCAATATTCTGCTTGCTAACGGATATTGCTGTTTCGTTAGACATTTAAACGCAAATCACAACATCAACAGTCCCCAACAGTCGGTATTATGATCAGAACAGCGGTATTTATCATTTCTTCTTGATTCAAAACAACCTTCCATTATTAAAAGTATAAAATCCTGATAAAATTCTAAAACAACTTTTCCTCTTGCAAAATTTTGGCAAAAGCTTAGATTTTAAATTATTAAAAAAAGTAGTAGACCTATTGCGGGTCGGGTACGGGAGGTAGACAGGTACGGCGCAACTCACCGTCAGACGTGGGCGCTAACGCGGAGTACCCGCAGCAATCAGCTGATCACACTACACATGTTATACACTAGCTACGTTTCAATATTCATTGCCAGCATAAAAATCTGTATTTTCTGTGACGTTAGGCGATTGTTATAACGGGCAAAAATTTTGGAGAACAGCCAGGATTGTACGCGCGTACACACACGTAAGCACGTTCTCGGTCTCTCCGAGTCTGTTTTCCAAAATTTTTGCCCGTTATAACAATCACCTAACGTCACAGAAAATACAGATTTTTACGCTGGCAATGAATATCAGAACGTAGCTAGTGTATAACATGTGTAGTGTGATCAGCTGATTGCTGCGGGTACTCCGCGTTAGCGCCCACGTCTGACGGTGAGTTGCGCCGCACCTGTCTACCTCCCGTACCCGATCCGCAATAGGTCTACTACTATTTTTAATAATTTAAAATCTAAGCTTTTGCCAAAATTTTGCAAGAGGAAAAGTTGTTTTAGAATTTTATCAGGATTTTATACTTTTAATAATGGAAGGTTGTTTTGAATCACCCTGTATAACAAGGTATAATAGAACGTGAAAAGTGAAAACTAAACACGAACGTTACATTCTAGAATAGGTCCAATGAATTTATTGGATTATGGTGGCGGAGAAGCGGCGAACGCTTTGTCGTTCGTATCGCGGAGAGTCAGCGCGAGCCGAGAAAAATTTGGGCCAAAGACAGAGAAATCTCGACTTTCTGATTTCCTGCAGCAGCGTGGACGACGAAACGAAACTTGACGTAGACGCAGCTCGCACGTATGGAAACGGTAAGACGCGTACTACCGCCTTGACAGACTTTCCATTTTGCGGAAACTTAACGAGGACGACGGTAAACGCTGGTCGACTTAAGATCGCGCGCGCCGATGAGGATCGCGCGCGAGTCACTTTGGAAACTTTTCATATCTGATTTGGGACCTACTTTACTTTTATACGTCTGCAACCCGCCTTTGGTAAAGTGGATACTCCGGTGCGTCACGCGACGCCGGCGGAAGCGAATGAAGGGGTAATACCGTAGACACGCGGCCAAGTTATCCGCAATGCGTATCGAGCTCGCGGTGAGTTGTCGTTTTTTATTAACAGCGTTAAAACACACACTCTCTCTCTCTCTCTCTCTCTCTGCGGATCGTCGCGGACAAAGAGACATTCTCCGGGTCGATGGCACCGTCGTCGTCTTTCAATTGACCGCCTTCGACGTCGCGCGAATGCTCCCTGTACCGTGAGGATGCCCGCTCCTCGGCGTTTTATGCGACTTTTCGAGCGAAGTAGGCCGCTTCAATGCGGGACGAGGAAGCGGGAGAATGTCAGGACGCTCGCAGCGAGCATAGTCTCGTTTTATCCGTACCGATATGCGACAGATATGCGCGAATTTATCGGCAAGCACGGTGCATCGCGAGTGCTCCTCGGTCGTCGTCGTGCCTTGGACGACGCGTCGATATCGTTAAACGGAACGTGTTCCACTGAAAAATCCGCGAACAGCCGCGAAGTTTAGCCGCGTGTTTAGCGCAACACGCGGCGCGTGCTCTCGGGCTTCCCCTTCGCGGGTTGAAACCGCCCGACGACGGCCGGCGCCGTAATAATTAGCTTTAAACGGCGCGACACAAAGCGTCGATTTGCATAAGCACAGACGCGCGCGCGCGCGCCACTTTAACCGTATCAGAGCCGGCTCGCGAAAAGTAATTTGCGCCGGTTAGTCAGAAATCCGATTTACATTTAACGCGAGACGGGAACTCCGCGGGCTCTCCCGTGGCCGGCTGACAATTAACGCGCGGTTCGGTCGGGGGGTGGAAAGCTCTCGCGGAAGATGGGATCGAGTCTTTTTGTCGGCAACTTCAGGTACTCTGTGTGAGTGTGTGTGTGTGTGTGTGTGTGTGTGTGTATGTATAAGCGAGGATCGAGGAATGAACACGGAGGAGTGCGAACAAACGGTTTCTGCGATGTACGAAAAAGAAGCTCGGTTCGTGCAACAGAATGGAGATGAGAGCGACAATTTGGCGACGAGAGAAACGACGATAGCGCCGTTATCGTGGCCGGAAACATTCGTCTGAATATTCAGCTGTATTAAAATCCGATGGAGATAACTGAGGGCTATTGACCGGACAGAAATCTCCTACAAGGATCTTCCTACAAGGTCTCACAAACGACTTTTCGTTTACGGACAACAGAAGATACGGCTGCGCTAACGCGAGGTTGTGTTCTCTCCTGAAACGTAACGCGGTATCATTCTCATCATACGACGTGTAACGATCCGTCCACATTAATCGGAAGCATCGCGTACAGTACCGCGATTATTGCTCTCTGTTTTCTTCTTCCACTCGCTTTATTTTTGTTTCTGTTTTCGTTGCGCTCGCTCGGTCGCTCGTTCTCTCTCTCTCTCTCTCTCTCTCTCTTTCTCTCTCTCTCTCTCTCTCTCTCTCTCTTCCTCGACCTGTTTGCGCGCGTGTTTTTGCGCGAAATATCGGTTTTGTTTCCTGCGATGCTGCTCTCTCGCGCACGCTACACGCATTCGATGGTAATCTATTCGCATATTAAATAAACTGCAAAAATGTGCGGCGCTTTACACGATAAGCGCATGCGTTACAGGAGACTGAGTCGTTTATTTCGAAAGCGATGTAAATCAAATTGCGAAAATCTTTCTGGAAATGGCTACACATCGCGTCAGTTCGTATATCGAATATCGGCGATCAGTAGCGTAGGTGTATTCTTTGGCAAATCTGCGATCAACATTTCCATCGCGGAAATATAAATATTATTTCGGGAAAAGGTAATTCGACGCGAAATCACGTAAACTGCGGTAAATTACGCATATTTTGCACGGGAATTTATATCGTTTCCAAAGGAATTCACTTTGGTCACCTCGGTTGTAGAAAAAACGGGAAATTTTAGCATTAGAGATCGCAAAAATCCCGCGAATTCCGAATGTTCCCGTCCTCGAATTTTCATCGAGGTCAAATCGTTGGCAAAAGATAGATTCACGCAATCGATTCTCACCTTTTCAAGTGCAAATTTCAGTAACATGTATAAATGGAGAACCGAATTGAAGTTAGAAACTCCCTGCCCCCTCCCCGCTCTCTCTCTCTCTCTCTCTCTCTCTCTCTCTCTCTCTCTCTCTCTCGCTCTCGCTCTCGCTCTCGCTCACGTTAAAGGAAGTATAGCGACTCAACACAGAAGAAACTACTTCTTAGGGAACAGAAGAGCTAGTGGAGGAAGTTGAAGAGAGTGGAAGTGAGTTAGTGAGGTAGTTTCTAATTTAAAATCCGATTCACCCTCCATTTCCATTCATTCGCCGTTACTATGCGTCCGAAATTTATGCGACCTCGATTAGTACTTAAACTCATAATGTTCCTAAATAGACATCTCCATTTGCGTCGAAATTTGCAGCACAGTCGGAGTCGGGGAATTAAGTATGTACAAGATACACATTGCCGCGAAAAAGCACAGCAAATTTGCCTCCCCCCCCCCCCACTCCAACTGCAAGAGTCGTTCGCTAGATCGCTTTCGCGAGTTTAAAAATTAGCACACAGCAAACAGAAGCGCCTGTAATTTTGCAAACACATCACCGACGCACCTCTCCCTTCGCTCGAATGAATCACTCGACTGTTGCTCGAAAAATTCTAAAGGGATGACTCTTCTTCCTCCTCTGAAGAAAAAAAGAGAGAGGGCAATTATAGGAGGAATAAAAATTGCATTTTATGAACCGGGTTGCGCTCAACTGCACTTCGCGAGGGCTTGAGTCGCGGAATGACGAACGAAGCGAGGAAGGTCGAAAATTAAGACACAAGATCGCGCCGGGAAATCGTAAGGCGTGCTTCCGCGCGATATTCGCGAACGATATCCCGCGTATTACGCGTAGCTCTCTTTCTCTCTCTCTCTCTCTCTCTCTTTCTCACTCTCGCAGAGATCCGTAATGCCGGATCGCGAGTTTTTGGCCGTAAAACGAAGATTGCGAGTCGCGTAATTTCGCGCGCTGGCGCTCGCTGTTTCCTCGGCAGGAAGTTCACCGATCGAGGTCGCCCGAGCGCAGCTGCGCTCGGGGTGGCACGCTCGCGCGAACCCGGAGGGTCGCTCGACGGAGAAAGGAGCAGACGGGATCATTATGCTCGCGCTCGGGCTTTTTATTGGCATTAAAAGCGGAGTTCGTGCTCGGACGTTCGCGCGGCCGATTCGCGAGCGAAACGCTTCGCCCGAAATAAGCCTCGTAAAGCGCGCACCCTCTCCCACCCCCTACCCCCTTCGACGCCCGTTCCCGCGAGCCCTTAACCCTCCGCGCCGCGGTGCGCGCCGCTGCGGGGGATAAAAATGGAACGCGCGACGTATAATTTCGCTGATCGCGCAAGCCACTTGGAACGCGATTGGCTCGTCGCGGACCGTCGAGACTGCCTTCCGTTGTACTTCATATCCCGCATCGAGCGGGAATTATGCACCGCCAGGGAGACACGGAGATGCGGGCTGCAACGCGGAACCGTTGCAAATTACACAACGCGCAAACTCGTTAGACAACACGCGGAAAACCGTTCGAAAATCGCTGCGTCGGTCGGTTAACTACGAATTCCGACGGATCACACACAGCGATCGGAGAGCAGCGCGAGACACCGCCCTCCCCTCGGCCCCTCCCAGCACAGCTCGAATTTGGAGAATCGTCCGGTCGACCGCGCGACGGCGATTTCCATGGTCGGCTTGTTTTCAAAATCGTTCGCCATTATTCGCATCCATCGCGGAAACTTCGTCATTTCCGTGCCAGACTTGCTGCGCTTTCGGTGAATACATTTAATTACCGCTCGCGCGCGCGAGTATCCTATATAATTATAATAATACGAGAAAAGAGAGAGAGAGAGAGAGAGAGAGAGAGAGAGCGATATCGAGAGAACCGGGTATTTCTGTTTGCCTCGTATCGCTCTCTCCGGAGCGTCCTCAGTTTTAATTTTATTTGCCTACTCTCCCCGCTGGGGAGAACATTAGAGTTAATCAAGCAACCGGCGACGGTGCAATCGGCCGTCGACACTTTAACTGCCGGTCGTTCGAGAGGGTGCGTGCGCGACGGCAGCCGGAGAGATAACGAAACATCTCTGTTATGGAGTTTTACGAGGCCGCGGCCATTTCAGCTAATTACACTATCAAGGACGCTCGTTTCGTGTCGATACAAAAACAGAAGGGTGAAGCTCGACTACTTCGGTAACTATCGGTCGCGCCACGTTTCCGTTCGACCGTGCGTGTTCGCTGCGCGGAGGACACGACACGGCTGGGCTTTTTCGGGACGCGCGTGAGGAATCGCGATGTCGATCTTTACATAAAAATGCCGAATTCAGCTCGCACACGACGCGTTGATTCCGCCGCTTGTCCGCTAAATGCCGCGTTTGTACTCCCTCTCGCGCCGGTCTTTCTCACTTTCTCTCTCTCTCTCTCTCTCTTTCTCTCTCTCTCTCTATCTCTATCCATCTTCCCGCCTCGCATTCTCGTTTACACAGGACGCGGAGAGCGCGCGCGGCATTTACAATCTCTGTAACGATTTCCATTCAGTAACGATCCGCCCGCGAATGGCGAGTCCCGGAAGGCGCTTCGCGAGACCAAACTTTCCCCTCGTAAAAATGATCCTTCCGCGCGCTGGGAAGGATCGTCGCGCGCGAGTCCTCTGCGATCATCGAGAAGACACGGTGTGTGTGCCCGCTTCGGGAAAGAATTATCCTGTTCCGACAACGCGAGAATTGTCGAGGGTTTAACGTGCAAACGGCATTTCCCCCGCTTGCCGACTCCACTCGGCCGACCTTAATTGCGCGCATTAAAATCCCAAAGAGAGGTGGAAACGATCCGCGCGCACACCGAGAGAGGCAAATTCCGCCGCGCGCGGCGCGTCGTGTCGCGTCAATTCCCGACGAGCTGCGAATTTGTCCGCGGCTATTTATCCGAGCTCGCGCATAACATATCCCGTCGGTTATGCAAATCACCGTTTCGCTCGATTCCCCGAGATTAAACTCCACCAATTTGGCGCGCCGCGTCTGACTCGTCGTTCCGAGATTGCATCCTCACACACGTCCCTCCGAGGCAACTGTTGTAAAGAAAAACGAGGAAAAGGCGCACAAGAAAGAGGGAGTAAGGCGCAGATACAGGAGAAAAGGAGGAAAATCCCGACAAGTAACAACGGGATATTTCGCAGTCGCGCTTATTCGAACAAGTAAAAAACATCATTTCGCTCGCTTTGTGCGAGGCGAAGAGAAGCGAGGGAGGGGCGGGGGTTCTCTCTCTCTCTCTCTCTCTCTCTCTCTCTCTCTCTCTCTCTCTCTCTCTCTCTCTCTCTCTCTCTCTCCCTCTCTCTCTGTCTGTCGGAAGAAACGGCGAAGTAAGAAAGGGATGCCGGCAAAATGCGGGGAGGGCTGGCGGGTGGCAATGGGAGAGCAGAGGAACAAGACGGCGCGAGATCCCCCGACTTCGCCTTCTCCCCGCCACCCTTCCTAGGGGAAATCACATGCTTCCCGGTTTTATGAGTTCGCTCCCTCCACCCTCCCCCGCCCCCCTTGTTCCCCGCGCCCATCGTTGACCCCGCGGGAGGCCCCCTCGCCCGTCCCTGAAACTGCCAGAAGCGCGTTGCTTCTTTCTGTCTCCTTCTCACCCCTTCTTCCCGGGGGGTTCCTCCGCTTCACCCTCCCCCTCCCCCGGCCGGCCCTTCTTCTTCTGGACGTGGTCCTGCGCGCCTCCCTCGGGAGTCCGACGGTCGATCCTTTTGTCTTTCTTCCCGGGTTATGCCGACGATATGCTCGGATGTTTGAGATCGTTCTGGAACATCTTTCCTCTGCACCCTCGCCCTTTCGCCCCTTCCCATCTCCGCCCTAACGTTCGACGGGCGCGGCGTAGACGCACCCTCTTCGCGCTTGCTGAGATCCGTTCGAACGCGCGCGTTATCTCGCACGGCTATTAGCGAGATTTTACGCGCGACGGGGAAAATTGACCGTAAACAATTTGGGGGAAAGAAGAAGTCGGGGAAAGGACGTTCGGTCTTATTCATCCGCAGGAGTTCTTCTTACGCTGCTGCGTGTGCGCGCGCGTCTCGATTCTTAGGGCCGCACCGCGTATTTTCGATATAGCCGGAGGCGAGATGCAATTAAATCTATTTCGCCGTGATACACCAGCGGCTATTTACACCGCGAAAGAATTCGCCCGTTGTAACGGGCCACTTGAGTTCATTAAAATTCCGCGTAACGGAGAAATTAATTTAGTACCGGGGTATTAATTAGCGCATTACTTGCCCGCCGCCCGCCGTAACAGCATTTCGCGCCGCCTGTCCGCTTTCCGTCGCGGACTCGGCGCGAGAAATGCGATGAAAATAAAACGGCGCGCGGCGGTAAGTGCGGGAATGATATCCATAATGAGGCGGCGCTCCGAAAATTACGACGGAAACGCGTTTAACGCGCTAATTATTGCTCCGAGCGTCGCTCGGACTCTGAGCCAGACGGGAATATTGACGGAGTCTGGGCCGCCGATTTTATCGAAACTTCGCGGACCCTCGAATGGAGATCCCGGAAATAAAGGATACGTATTTTATCGCGGATAATTCGATTTTAAAAGACGGCCGCCGGCTGAAAGTCTGGTTGAAAGTCACAACCTTTCTCTCCCCCCCCCCTCTCTCTCTCTCTCTCTCTCTCTCTCTCTCTCTCTCTCTCTCTATCATCCAGCTCATGTTTGATTCGAGGTTATGACCGAGGTCATGTGTGTGTGAGCGCGCGCGTTCGACGAAGTTTTTTTCTGTATAGTATAATTTTATCACTTTTATGTATGTACGGTGAAAAGGTTCTTTCATATTTCGCTTTGTAACGCTTCTATGGGAGGAGCGATTCTCGCGACAATAGAGTTGGACAAGCGAGTATCTGTCGAAATTTCATTCCGTTGAATATGGAGGATAACGGGTATGTAACGGAACATATTTCCACCGTTTTATACGAATGATTTGATTTTTTTGCTAAAAAGAAAAACAAAGGTGAAAAGCGTGATGAGAAGTTAAACGCGAAAGGTTCGTTTTTACCGCATCACGAAATGTTACCTCTCGTCGCGATTTTGTTTTTTTAAATATTTAATATATATTTTAAACAATTGTATTTGCACCGATAAATGCGACCTGCGCTACGAACATTGCGATTCCCTCGGTGTACACTGCGAGAGTACAGAGTTTTATTATTCATCCGTCGCGTTCCTCGAAATTCGATTCAGAGCTCTCTCTCTCTCGCCCCGTTGCGATCTCTCTCATATATCAATTACGAATCGCGGCAAACAAGGAAGAAACGGTTCCCTTTCTTGCCTCAAGGAACACATCTTGCGCGTTATGTCCTCGCAAACAGTACCAACTACGAATGTTTCGTACCGCTCGAGAAACACCCCTTCGCATCTTTAAAGTGCCCCCACACTTTGGCGCATCATCTGAGGCGGTCCATCCGAGGTAATAGATACATTCCTCGCCGTCTACCTCCGCCTTCAATAATCGATCCGACCCATAGAACGAACTATTCGACGCAACTATTCCTCGCCAGTTTTGCTCGTAACAATGTCGACCGCGTGCCTACTGATAATCGCTATTTACGGCGCACCGAATTATAACGTCGCGAATACTTCCTTGCTTATCCGATTCGCGGATAAGCACCGGAATACGTAAACTCGCATTCCCGAGATCTTGTCCGAACAGCTGGAACCCTCCAAGTCGCCAAAGTTAAGCGACAACGCCCGCCCGAGCCGCGCGGGCGCCCTCCGACGACTGAGTCGTCGCAGCGAGTTAACTCGAGATAATTAAGCTGGCTATTAATCACGGCATCTGAACGCGTGGCAATTAGCCCTTACATAGCCGGCATTCTCCCAGCATTCTTATCACGTAATATCGCGAACGTTGACGGCGCGGCGCGGCGGCGCGACGGACGTAGCTCGCGCGCGCGCACGAGCGAGCGTCTTGCCGAGCGGCGCCGCGAACAAGCGCGTAATTTACGCCGAAACTGAATTAGCGAACTATCGTGCAGACTCCATGACAGTTAATAGTTCCATAATCCGCGCGCCGTGTGTCTTCCGTGAAGTTTATTCGGCGTTATAGTCGGCGTTATACCCGCCGTTGCACGGCTCGTTCCTGTGTTGCACGCACGGACACTCTCCTTCTCTTCCTCCCCCCTCCCTTCGCTCTCGCTCTCTCGCTCTCTTTCTCTTCGCCGCGTCCCTCGAAAATTCGATTCATTCCGCGTAAAATTGCGATACCATTTTAAAGCCGACTCTTGACGCGCGCGCGCACGCCCGTCCCATCCCAAGCTGTCCCGTGACGCGCGCGAAACGAGGTGAAAAATGATCCGTTAAATTAAATTCCACGATCTCATTAAATTCTCGCGAGTGAACGTTAAGTTGACGGTCCATTAACCGCCAGAAATCGCGTAATGTAAAAATGTTCAGTGATAACCAACGTTACTTAAACGAACAGAATTGCATTAGTGGAAGGTTCCTGCTATAGAAGGTCCAACGGATGTTGAACCCCATTTTCTCCCATTCTCTCTCGAGGGAGAGAATGAAATTCGCTCTGCGGACGAGCAATCGTCCAGCGTAGCTTCGAGCACAAGAGTAAGTAACTCGTCGTCAAAATATATATATCGAATTTGCATAAAAACCTATAGGACCGCGAGCCTCGATCCGTCCGGATTTAAACAGAGAAGTATCTCTCTCTTGCGCGCCGGGCAGAAGCGTTATATTTCCCGTGAATTGAATGAAATGAAATGAAATCTCCGTGGACGATAAGCGACGCAGCCGCTCACAGGAACGATCCCTTAATCGCTTTAAGAGCGGTGCCACGGCGTCTTCTGTTGAAACATTACATTTCTCGAGAGTCGACCGCGCTCGTGCGCGACGCGGGGGCGGCCGCGGGGCGAGCGGGGGGAGGGGGGAGGGGAGCTGCAAGCCGCAAGCCGAGGGAAAGGGGTTGTCGAAAACGGCGCTGGGGGCCACGGGAGTTGCATACCTACGTGTGTACCTACTCCATCTCCAGCGAGGCGTAGGAATCGATGGCGGGAATATCGATTGACTACCGTATTCGCAGGATCCCGCCTCTCCCCGCAACCCTCCGTCGCCGCCACCGCCGCCAAGCTGCGCCACTTTCAGGATTCTTCGGTCGCTCGTGCACGTTAGTCGTTCAGCCCTCCCTCCCTCCCTCCCCCGCCGCCGCGTGCCACACACCCTCCAGCAACACCTACGCCCTCCGACATCCCGGTGCTATTATCATCCTCCCCCCCTCTCCCCCGATGCATCCACCCGGGCGTTGTATCTTCTTACATACGCCCGTCGATGGATGGGATCGAAACCGCGTTTCAAGTTGTTGCGTTTATCGCACTGGCTGTTTTCGCTCTGCCAGAGTCTCGCGATAAATCGCAGGGCTCGACGTTGCCTTCGACGTCGCGATCACGCTCATTTCCGTAATGCACGCGGCGATTCGAGCTTGCTACGCAACAACAGTTTTCAGCTTCGTTTCAACGCGCGGCGAGACGCGTCACTCTCTCTCTCTCTCTCTCTCTCTCTCGCGTGCTTTTACACGTCACGTCGATTTCCCGTGCTCGATTAACGGCGATATCTCTTTGGCTTCGACGGAATGAAATTCGCGATCCGAGCGTTGCTACGGAGAGATTCCGCGTTATCTCGTGTGCGCCGCGTTCGCGTCAAATTTGTTGCATTATTATGTACGTTACGATTTCTCCGTGTGTGGGTTGCACGTTCGCAACTTTACGGTTGCCGTATCATTAAATCATATCGCTATTCTGCAGCTTGCACTTGTATCTAGGCGTATGTGGCATTCAGCCGTCGGGTATTCCGTCCTCTAATACTTCGCGGCCCGGTTTCCTCGCTAAATTACTCGGCAACGGGAAATTTATTCTTATCGCGTTCTTACTCGAGTTTCGTTCCGCGCCGCGGTATTTTCAAACGCGCGATTTTCCGCGCGATTTTTTCCCTCCGACAGCGGCGCAACAATAACGGATCTCGTACTTTTAGATACGATACGCCGATACGGTAACGCGATCGCGCGGTCGAGCGCTCATGCGCCGAAAATAAATTTGCGAGGAGCGATAAAAAAAATCGCAATATCCGTACGCGGCACGATTTCGCTCGAGTCCATTAGGGAATTTTAATTGAAGGGCTTCCCTTCCCGCTTGCCTCTCGTTCCTCCTCTCACCCCCCCCCCTTCGCTCGCCCTCTCTCGCCCTCTCTGTCTCTCCCTTTCTCTCCCGTTCTCTCCATTTTACGCGCGAGAAATCCCATGTAACACGCGGCAACATCACCCGTACGTACACGCATTTAAATCGCATTTCCGCCAGCCAATGTATACGCGCTTGTTGCGTTTTTGTAATCAAAGTAACGAGCGTGAACAAAGAGGCCGCGGCAGGAGGCCTCCGCCGCCTTGCTGCAAAATTCGCGAGGGGATCGCGCGTAATTCCGTGCAAATTCCATCATGGCCCGCGGTAATTAGATGCCGCGGATCGCATTCCGAATTTCGCTCATTAATCATGGCGCACGCGGAAAACGCGAGATCTCAATGGCGCGACGCGTCTGCGATCGCTGCTCCGTTTGCGAAGAGATTTAATGGCCGGCCATATAACGGGCGAGTTAGCCTCTATAAAAAAGTTGTATGGAAATATTTGAAGAATTAAAGGAGAGAGGGAGTTTTGTCAAGAGGGAGTGAGGGGGCGAGGGGGAAGAAGGTAGTAGTAGGAATTTATTAATATTTAATATTTAATATTTAATTAACACGCGATGTGCACACACACATACACACACACACACAGACAGATCTCTTTGCTTCCTCTTTCGCGGGATCGTCCTCAGCCTCGTTAGGAAGAATTACCATTACCTTCACTGAGACGCTCACTTTTTTTCCAGGGCACTCTATGAAATTCACGCCGCTCCCGCCGCAATGCACTCGCGAGAGCTTCGCTCGTTTGCGCCGCATTATCTTTTATTCGTGTATTAAGAAAAACTTTAATGAATAAATTCGCGATAATTTCGGCGCCACATATTCATGTTATGCAAAACACTCTCGTTCGGCGAAGGAAACCATGAATAATAATGCAGCGGGCGAATACCCGCCGCGCAGCAACATCTGTCCCTCTGCAGAAACAATATCAGTTGGGACGTGTTAACGAGCGCGCTACGAGACGCGGACGGTCAAATATTTTTCGCGCGACGTGCGCGTTCGATTTTACCGTCGCGATTTCAGCTCCGCGTTTGCGACGATCGCAGCCGTGCGCGCGAAACGCGAAAGAAAGATCGCGCGCTCGAATCCGCATCGCTTAAATTCGTCGTAAATCGCCGCGAGAGATAAAATTGCTCGGATAAGAGTCGAGACAAAATCGCGACGAGAACCGGATGAAGTTTCCTCGAGAAGCTTTTCCTTGCAAATGATCGCCGGTGTCTCGGGACTCGCGCGGACAAACACCGCGTGACCTCGCGACTTGTGGCTCGGCTTTATTTTTCCAGAGCTTACAACAGCCGAGGAGACGCTCGTCGCGAGTGATATTCCTCGAAGCTTTTGCGCGCGCGCGCGTCTTTTCACTTCACATGTTCAATCACTCCCGCCAACTCTCCTCATCCCGCCCCGTCCCGACGTGCGTGCGCCGTTCTCGTAAAAGCGTCGGCTGGCTCCGACCGAAGCAATTTACAAAATCTCATCCGCTTTATCGGGTCGTGCGCGCCTGTCACGCTGCAGATACCGGAAGAAGACGCGCTCCCGGCAGCCGGGATATTATTATGCGCCGGTAACGAGTTTACACGCGCGAATCTACGTGGATCGTGCGCGATCGAGAAGCGCGGCAGAGCCGATCGCGGGATCACGGGATCATGAGACGCTGCAAGTCGCGTGAATCCTGCGCGTCGCAGTTTTCTTCAAGTAAACGTTGCATAATGCGCGCTAAAGCGTAACCGTCCACGGGAAGATGCTCCGAAGCTCGCGGAGATTTGTCTCGCGTGACATACCGGGTAAACTTAGAGATTTCACACGAGAATCTGCGATTATCGAATTAAGTACTGATTGAGCCTTCTCTGCGCGAATTTCACTTCTCTTTTATTTTAATTTTCTCAATCTTCCGCATCGGAATCGCGTCTTCGACGGATACGTTCGACCAAGTTCGACGAAGCCGAAATCGTCTCGATATAACAAAAGGCGACATATGCTTTCGTTCTCTCGGAACGTTAAATGAACAACGCTCACACGAGCGCCGATGAAATGCCAATGCAATGGAGGGTTAACTCTTCCGGGTTAATGATTTTACAATGAGTTCCCCTGTGCTTTCGGCGAGATGCACGGTGTGTATATATATATATATATATATAGATCGCGAGCGAGATCAAAGTTTACGCGAGGTAACACTGCACTGTGCAACAACAGAACAGCCGAGAGCGGGCGAGCCGGGTTATCGCAAGGACCCTTTGGTCCTTCGGTCGCATGCTACGAGAACGATACTAATCCGTAATACCCCGATACATACCGGTCGCATGACGTGAGCGACGGTATATGCGACGCACGCGCGGCGAGAGGGCGGCCGAAAAATAAAAGCCGATCCCCGTTGCGCGCCGATCCCTGTGCCACGTAAACGAAACTTTTACGAGTTCGTCACGTCCTGTCTTCCCCGATATTTCCGTGACGAGACGTGACGAGGCCGGACGAAGAGTTATGTCATATTGGTTTTCGGCTTTCGTTCGATAACACAGAACCCGCAGGTACGTACACACAGGCGCAGGCGCTATCGAAGATAACACACGGGAGATAAATGCGAGTGCGCGCGCGCGAGACGTCCCGTATCTTCGGTGCTCTTTTTCGGTGCCGCTCGTCAGCGTATCGGGACGGTAACCGGTATTGCCAGCGCGCCATGTGTTTCCGATAGATCTTGCCAAATTTCCGTCACACTCGAGATCGAACTTCACTCACCGAGCGAGACGACTTCGTCAGACATCGTCTGCTTTGTGCCTCTGCGACTTCACCTCGGCCAGGTCTGTCTGACCTGCTCGAGTTTTCCTCGCGAATGCTCTTTGTTCGCGAGAATGTCACTCATTAGAAAACGACACGGTTTTCTCTCGCGCGCGAGCCCATTTTCCTTGCGTACGCGTAAACTTTCAAAAGCCAATCGACATTTAACCGATTCACCTCCCCTCTCCCTCTCTCGCTCTCTCTAGTCTCTCGCTGGATGCAGAAGTGGAAAAAAGTCCGAGCTACGTGTTTGCTCTATGATCGCGCCAACTTCCGAACTTTCGGCTAACGACAAAAGTACGGAACGCTGAATTGTTTTACTCCGCAGCAGAATTTATCGCCCGCGACTTTACATTCGTCGCGCGAGCGCACTTTCCAATCCCGCCAGCGTCGACAAATGGAATTACGATGGTGCGGACTGAACGGGATGGAGAAAGAGTGAGAGAAAGAGCAAGGGAGCGCGAGAGAGTTGTGAGAATTCGCATCGGAATAAAGCCGGGAAACCCTTCGCAATCTTGCCTACCTTCCTTCGGAAGGAAGGATCTGGTCGTTAGCTTTCGACAAGGGGGGGAAGGATCTACATGGTGCTCGGTCCTTGATGGTCACTCCGAGTGACCTAACCTAGGTCTTAACGTCGGCTAATATCGGCTGCCATTTGAAACGGCTGAAACGGCAGGGGTTGCTCCAAGGAGCAACAATAAGTAGATTCGACAAGTATATCCACTCAGCGAGCGGCGCGATCATTATTTGGAGTCAGCCACTCAGAGGGCTAAAATAGCCTCGAATAGTCTAGCGAGTATACGCTCTTTCACGTCTCTTTCTCCGACGATAAAAATTAGCGAGAGCATCGAGAGACGCGAGGAGTATCGAGAGTTCCTCTTCTCGCACGGACTTCGTTCGCGGAGGAAAACACGCGCGCTGCTTAATCGTCCGTTAAGAACTTACGACGGATGATTCCGAACGACACACGGCTGAGACTCCTCCGCGGCACCTCGAGCTCGTTGTTTCTCGGATCGAGACGATAAAAGTGTCCCCCGGGAAAATGCGACTCTCGAGAGCACATGTAATCCGCCCGTCCGCTCTCGGATTCAGCTGAGGAACATTCATATGATTTCCATGAAACCCGGCCGCGGGAAGACTTAAGATCGCAGGTCGGAAGGAAAATGAGAGCGCCTCCACCCGCTTCTCCTGATAACATTCGCGGGGTGAGTCACGAACGACGAGAGAGGACAGCGTGCTTCGAATCGCTTATGATATTGTTCCCGCCACCCCCCGTATAAACCCTTGTTCTCCCTCCCCTTCCTGTCGCGCCCTGTCGGCCTCTTTTCTCTCTCTCTCTTTCTCTCTCTCTCTCCCCATCCCTCTCTTCCCCTGTCTCTGTTTCGTGTTCCTTCTTTCTCCCGAGCTACCGCGCTCAATAGGATTATCTTCGTAAAACGTGCCGCCTTTTTTCTCTTATCGAATAATCAATGTCGCCCGCAGGCGGGGAACGTCTTCACCTGACTGGCATCACCGAGCGGGAGTCGGTGCTCGCGGGTGCTTCGTGATTTAAGTAGAGAAATCTTCGGGGAGAAGCGGAGCCTACGATCAAACGACCCTCCGCCGCGTTTGCGTAGTAACGGCAGCTATGCGTTCTTCTCGCGCGCGAGCGCGACGCCAAGGGTGAACTGAAGCCGCCATTGACACCGGAATGTAGCTGTTCGTTACGACACGCGTGTGTAAAATCAGGTGTCTCTCGTCAGCCGTCTACGTTCCGCGTTTGATTGCCTTCGATTTGTCGCGATAATAAAAATTTGCCGTTAAAGCGAGACAGTTCCGTGATAAAAATCGTGGCACCCCGGCAGCCCGACATGGCGTTTGTCGACGTCAACTTGTCTCTTTCCATGAATATAAATGAAGGGGAATGTAGTCGCGTGTAGTCAGAGCATCCAAGAACAGAATAATATTTCTTACAGTTGCATCGTAAGAACCACACTTACTCTTCCTTTCTCTCTCCCCCCCTCTCTCTCTCTCTCTCTCTCTCTCTCTCTCTCTCTCTCTCTCCCTCCCTCCCTCTCTTCCTCAATTTTATTTCCAACATCGATTGTCGCTCGATAATTTTGTCGGATTTCAAATAATTGAAACTCAAGCGGAAGCATTTTGTTTCGAGGCGAATCGTGCCGTGATCTTCTTTTCCAAGCAACAAATTTGAGAAAAAAGGGAGAAATGGTAAATAATTCAATGTAAATTCAACAATTCAAATGTAACCCCGTATTATTCTTCCTCGCGATAAATTTTGCACGCGGACGTTTCTCTAAGGCGCGCGTCATTCCGCCCGACCTCTTCTTCTTCGAGGATCGCTGGATTTACAAATCATGTTCACGACGAAATCTCCCTTCGCACCCTCGAGGCGGACCGGGCGCGACGAGGAGAGACGGAGAGAGAGAGAGAGAGAGAGAAGTGGAGAGGCAGGGAGAAAGGCGCGGAATTATTTACAAAGGTTGTCCGGGATTCGAATCGGAGATCGCTCGCGCTTGTCTTGTTTCGCCGCTCGTAATCGATGCACACTTTTCGTCATCCCCGCAGGAAGCTCGGCATCATCGAGGATGGGTCTTGCGAGTGAGAAGGCGCGTTCGCCTTCGGCTCCTTCTAACTCGACCCGCCCTTCCCCGTGAACGTGAACGACAACGTACATAACTCAAGTGTGCCTGAAAGTTTTACGATATCTTGGTCCACGAGGATGAAGAACACGGACCGAGCGGCAAGCGGAGGGAGAGAGGGCTCCTGCAGAGAAATGCAGGAAGGGCCGACGTAGGCGCGAGGAATTATTTATAAAGCCTTCTTCCAGACGAATTTCAGATCGCACGGGATCTCGCGTCGCGATACAGCCTGCAAATACAAAGTTATATACGCTTTCTCGTTTGCCCGTGTGCACCCTCTAGAATTTCATACGTCCGCGCGAAAATATTCACGACGGCTATTCTATCGCGTCGAGAAGCGGCTGGTAGGACGTAGCGCGGACCTTTAAGACGTCGTCGGGCATGTCGAGGGAAATGGTGCGTGCGGGCGGCTCGGCGAAACCGGCAAAAGCGATTGAAACGCGCGATGCGCGTCTGGACGTTCAAACGACGAATGGGAGAGCGCGACTTGCGCGCTGTATCGATGATGCGATCATCCCGCTAGGTCGACGATCGAATAACCGAGTTCGCGTGTTAATCATTATGAGATAGCTGTCGGGGCTCAATTATTTTAATATGACCAACAACACATACATGTAAACGGCAGCGCGCACATAAATGCATTGATTACTGCACGACCGCTGCGGGAAGCAGCCGCCCGGTCTCGCTGCCCGGTACATTTGTATGCGCGAAACGCGCCAAAAGTGCAATAATTGATATTTATCCGCATATTCATTTATCATTCCGGAAAAGGGGAGACGCGCCGCCGCGCCGAGGGCTTAAATGGCGGAGTTGAACAAACTTACGAACAAACTAATTAGTAATCAATCGAAGACCGATTAACCAGCCCACTCCCCCTCCCCCCCCCTCTCTCTCTCTCTCTCTGTCTCTCACACGCGCACTTCTCCTCCTTCCCCTCTCCTACGCCCTCCTCAAATTCCCACGTAATTTCACTGTCCATTATTATCGCCGCATTAATTCATTATCGGCGAAACTAGTTACACTCACAAATGAGCTCGCGCTGAAGCTTGGCGGGGGCTCGCGAGCCGGCTGTGAATAATCAACGAAAAACTACCCGCGGCTCTTTCTTTCAATTTGGCCGTATAATTCCGCTATCGCATCTTCGAGCCGCTTTTGAATGCCGCCCCTCGAGACACACCCCCCGTCGCAGCCGGCCAGAAGCTGCGGGCCGCCGCACGGAAAGTTGCATGACACGCTCTTCGCGGGACTCCTTTTAATTCTATCGCGTTTCCCGGGGCGCATCGCGCCGCCGGAAGTTATTTCGGATGCGCCGCGCAAAGAATTACCATGCAAAGCAGCCCCTTTGAGGCGCTGTTTAGACCGGCCCCGCAATTTTTCTCCCGTTTTCCCGGCGAACGCTTTGCAGGGCCGACCAAGGGATGACGCCGGCCAATTTCCTCGACACGAGTCTCCCCCCTCCCTCTCTCCCTCCCTCGCCCTCGCTAGGCACGTTCTTCGCCGCGTCGATAGTCAACTACTCTGCCTAGGCAGGTAGGCAGGCATACCGGGCAAAAACGTACCTGTCGTGCACGAGCACCTTCAAGCTACGTTCACGTAACGTTCCGGTACTTCGCGCAGCGCCACGAGGATGACGATCAGCCGAACGACGTTCGTGCGCCTCGGACCCTCGGTGAGAGATGACAAGTGTAGGCGGCACGAGCTGAATCCCCGGGTTCCAGCATGTACCGCACGTACCGGTTTGATATCCGCAATATGGCGGCGGCGGCGGTGGCGGCGGCTCCTTCCGCGAGAACGGTACATCGCGTACTTCGTCGCCGTTCGACGGCGACGAGCAACGGCGCTCGGTGATATCGCGCAAGTTGCGCGACGGGGAGTTAATAATTCGCGCCGTCGTCGTCGTACGGAAACGTGTTTTCCTCCGCTGAATTATTCGCTACGGCCTGCGCGCGACGTCGGTAAGAGTCCGCCGTGAATAGTAATTCGCCGGGGGTAAGTTTCGCGTCCGATCGCGCGTTTCGGGCTGTGCGAGACGCGGGGGCGGAGTCAGGGGGGGGGATGGGGCGGACGATCCGAATCGCAGGTGTCAAGGCGCGGACAAGTAGAATGCGACTATCGGAAGAAGAGTCCGAAAGTGAATCGAGACGTTGTTCGCTGCACGGTCGCGGATTGTCTCGCCGCGATACACTTTCGCTTGCCCTCACTCGACGTTCGCGGTCATCTGGCGTGTAAGAGCTGCGTCAGTGCATCGTCGCAGCAATGTGACAGCGACTCTTGGCGCGAAAGGGACTGCCGAAGGGAAGTTAGCCGCGCGAGAAGGCGCACGCTCGGCGGCGCGCACTTCCGCACTAAATGGAGGGTTCGCTGGCCGCGGGGGAACATTATCGAGCGTCGAATCAGCCGTTCGCGAGCGGACCCTAAATAATCGAACCCGCAATTTTCGTCAAATTGCGCTCACGGAGGGTGCGCTTCCGTCGGGTGCGCCGGCGCGCTGTGTGTAACAACGCTAACAACGCGCGGCACGTCTCGCGCGAGGCACCGCGGGGGGGGCGGGATCGAGTCATCGCACGTGGCGAGAAGAGAGCTTCGCGGCAGGTGCCGCGGCTCGAGTTTCAAATTCGAAAATTATCATGTATCCGGTGTGTGGGGCGTGGGGAAAGGAGTCGAGCCTGAGCCAGTCGCGAGTACGCGAGTGACCCTCTCGGTCTCGTTAACTGTGAAACCGCCGTTAGAGCTCCGCTTTTGCGAAACTTGGAGTGCGCGCATGTTCGCGATTAAACGGACGCGGCGGACGGACGAAAGCGATTTCACGCTCGATCGCGAACGCTACGCGCTGCGGAACGTCGAACCGCCGACGGATACCGCGCGAGCGAATCTCGTCGTCGCTCACGCGCACCGTTCACCGTTTTTTAACGTCAGCGCACTTGGTCGACGAGACGTGTTTATAACGAGACTCACGTGAGAAGCTAACAAAGACATTTTGGATATTTTAAAGACTCTTCGACGACCAGTCGCTAAATTGGATATTTTTTTGCTTTGTACTTGTGTTTGCTCTCTGTCTATCGAGAAGGACGCGCGCGCGCGTCGTTTTCGTTTTGTCGCTTCAAGATCTCGTGGAAAGGATGATTTAAGGAAGATGAACGCGCGAGGATGTAATTGCAAGAATCCAAAGTGAATGTTTCGATTGACTCTCACAAGTAAATTCCCCTCGGGGAACATCACACGCAGAATTTGTTTTCAATTTTTTATAATTATTTTTTACGTCAAAATGTGAAGGAATCTGTTATCATTTTTAGCTTGAATTAATTTTTTCAATTTTTTCGAAATTTTTCAAGCTTTGTCCAGGTACACTATTTTATACATATTTAAAACAATATTTCTTAAAAATATATATATATATCTGATTTGTTGAAACCTGCGCACACATGTGCGCCGATTATGAATCAGAACCATTTTGTAAAATTCAAAATGGCGGATCTGATATGGCTGACGTCATTGTTGAAAACGTGCTCAGTTTTACGCTATATTCGACACGTTGGGTAATCTTTCGGCTCGCTGTCCAGCAAACAAGTTCATTTTAACGTCAAAATCTGGCAAAAAACGAACAAAAAAAGAATAAACAAAAAACTTGAGAAATTTCGAAAAAATTGAAAAGATTAATCCAAGCTAAAAATGACAACAGATTCCTTTATATTTTGACATTAAAAATATAACTATAAAAAATTGGAAACTATAAAGAATCGGCGTCTGACGTTCCCCGAGGTTTACTTGTTAGCAACCCCGCGCATTCGTCACTCTATTCTGCGCGGCGCGGTCAGCTGCTGATCAATGTCCACCTAAGAGTCTCGAATGTCTGGCGGGCAAAGAGCGTTGATTATCTCCGTCCGCCTAGCGCGACGACGTGTAATCATCATCGGTGCTCGATTATTTCATTCCCCGTGGCAGTATTTTTGCGCGTTGCCACCGCGAGAGATTGCGAGCGCCGTTAAATCGCCGAAGTCGATTTCCTGCCGCGACTCTCGCCGCTAAAGTCTGTAATTACTATTATTCCCCGCGTGCACGGTGTGCATCGCCGCCATTTACCCGATCCATTCGATTTACATAATTTGAGTAGCCGCGGCGACTGCGCGGCACGCGATTGATCCTTTCCTCAGAGTTCAGTGCGGCCGACTGCGACGAGACTAGGCCTCAATTTGCCACTTCAGCCGGGCAATCGGGCCGGAAGAAAAGCCGACGGTTGAATTGAGCGTGTAGCGTTCATTAAGATTGAGGCTCGCTGCGCTCGCGCGCCAGCGTTTTATCCAATATTCCATTTGTGAGGCTTGCGCTTTGACTTTGAAACGCCGCGAAAAGCCGACCGCAGCTCTGATCGATACATCCGCCCGCGCGCGCGCTCTCTCTCTCTCTCTCTCTCTTTCCCTCCCTCTCCCTCTCTAAAAGGGAAACGTGATCAAAGCGACGTAAACGCGCTTGTAAGCGCGCATCAGAAATCACGTCTTCGTAATGTCAACCGTCGAATGCTATTTTGCCATTGTCGCTTGTTGCTGCGACTCTCGCAGTCGACGACGGCAAAGGTGCCGCGCGATACCCTGATCGAAGTAAAGCGACGTGTCGAGCCGTGAACAATTTTACGCGCGCGTAACGTGATCAATTATCCCCGTAGTCTGATTCAGGCCGGGCCGCGAGCCTGTATCTCGGCTGCTACTGCGACAATTGAAGCGCACACCGAGATGCGCAATTACGCGAAATTTCGCCGACGTAATGTGACGGTCTAATATCCATGCTGATTGAGCGCGAAGGAGCAGCCACTGCGAGCGCGACGCGTTTCATCATCGCGGGACGCTCACGCGCGCAGTCAGTGGCGATCCACCAGTTCCCGCTCTCGCCAATTCTCAACGTCACCTTTTTCTCTCGTCCTTTTTTCTTCTTTTCTGCTCAGTCGACGAATAAGTCCTGCGCGCGCGTTATCCTTCGATGCGAGGAAACCCTACCTCGCGCTTAAAACGCTGAAATAGAGGCCGCGCGCACGACCTCGCGGCGGTCTCGCGTCCCATAATGGAACATCGGAACGCAATTATATTTCTCATTTCCATCGACGGGGGATCTCCCTCAATAAATACGCAAACAGCCAATAACAGCTTTATCGGGAGAATTCAGGGCCGGCGGCGGCGGCAGCGGCGGCGGCGGCGGCGGCGGCGGCGGCGGCGGCGGCGGCGGCGGCGGCGGCGGCGGCGGCGGCGGCGGCGGCGGCAGCGACGACGACGACGGCGGCGAGTGAGTCGACAGCAGGTAGCTCTGTAATGGAACTTCGTAAAACCGATTCGGAGGATCTCCCCCGGGCGAATTGCAGCGGTGCGGTGCGGTGCGCCGATGCATCCGACCGCAGCTTCTGCTCGTCTCCCCGTCCGACCATCGCGCGTCTTACGGTTGCATTTTAAATTTGCGAATCGCTTGCGACGCGAACTACGGTTAACCACGGGAGCTCTTCACTCGTCTCGCCCGCGATTCGCGATTTTGTGTCACGCGGACACGTCGCTCTGGCCGCGACATCAGCGCGCTCTGTCCCGCGTCCCCGAAATGTCTGTTATCGGATTTACATTGGAAACGAATGGTGAGATTGTCCGGCATCGAAAGCGGATTTTACTTCGATCGCTCGCAGAAACCCAATCGCCTTCAATCGCTCGCACTCGCATTACCGTCGCCATATTTGATGGATCCCATCCCTTTGATTTCACCCCTTTGGATCGATCCGCTCAGGTCTCGCAAAAAAATGCCGCTGTCGGCGCTGTACGCGTGACGAGCCCTTCAATTCCGTGTCGCGGATATTATGCAAGTTTCTAACAATAGGAACTAGAAGGGAACACCTAACTGGAGAGAGAGAGAGAGAGAGAGAGAGAGAGAGAGAGAGAGAGAGAGAGAGAGAGAGAGAGAGAGAGTTGGTCGGCCAAGGACGCTGCATCGACGTGGCGTAATACAGTCACGGCGAAACAACGCGATCGCACTTGGAAGATGGACAGGACGCGGTCGATGAACGAGGATGATGTAAATGAAACTGCGCGTTTAACGCGAACTTCCGAAAGGGTGGAGGAGAAGGAGGAGGGAGGAGGGGAGAGGAGGAAGAGGAGAATTAAGGAAGACCGCGCGCCAGGCTGGAGAGTGACAGGACAGCCGAAGGATCAGCGAGAGAGAGAGAGAGAGAGAGAGAGAGAGAGAGAAAGAGGCAGGACGAAGGGACGAGGAAAAGGGGGTTGTAAGTTCGTTGCTAAAATGAAATTACCGCACCGTGAAAGCAGCGCTTTGCATGAAATCACGCCGTAGCGAGGCGAGGAGAGGATGAGAGAGGGAGAGAGAGGAGGCAGACAGAGCGAGTCCAGAGCGCGATGGGCGATGGCAGTTCGAGCTCTGTCCTCCCCCTCGTTCTCCCCCTGTCTTCCAGAGCGACTCCTCCCGCCCCTGAATAAGTGAATTTTCGCGCATTCTCCCGGAGCTTTGCGTTCCCCCGAGGGTACACTTGCTGCAACAAGACGAAGAGCGCGATTTCGCGGATCCGACTGTTTTCTCCGAGAGAGCCCGAATGAAAATTTTGACACCGTCCTTGCCGCGGATCCCCTTATTTTTCCAGCTTTGTTTTTCGCATGCTTGACGCGCGCGCGTGCGTGCCCCCGTCAGATTTCGCGAGTTCGCGGTAAATCTGTCGAGCGTGCGAACATGCTTGACTCCTGGCTGGGGCAGCAGGACGAGAAGAGACGCGGCTCTTTCAGTTCAGCGGCGGAGCTGCAGAATCAATATCGCTGTTAAGTTAAGTAATATCCCGCGTATCGCGCAAAGAGGCACCATTTTTGTCTCCATGGAAAGATGAAACGCACTCAACCGCCCTCTCTTTCCTTCTCGCACGAAAGATATATATATATATATATATATATATATACACATCCTCGAAGGAGAATGAACAGACGTCTCGGGGTCGAAAGGCGCTTTCGGGGCAACTATCCGCGGAGAGGAAGGGCCCGGCAATAATAAGAAATAACCTGGAATCTCATATTTTCCAATTTGCACGCTATCGTCCTGCGACGAGAACGAGCGCGCTCTTTTCTTGCCTTTTCGCTCTTGTTCGCGCAGCGAGAGCCTGCGATAAGGGTCGTGCCGGAAACAGCAGTTAGACACTGGGAAGGCTAAAGCGGAACCTCCGAGGCGAAGGAGCGACGAGCCGGGGACGAGAGGGGGACGAGAGTTTGTTAGCAAGTTTTATAGACTATCAGTCGACTCGTTAAGCGGCAACTAGGACACTCCTTTCCGCCCGCGTTATTTCCACTCGCGGGGGCCCCCGCGCCCCGCCCGGCGACGAACGACGTTAGACAAGCCGTTGTCGACCTACCCGGCGGCGTTACCCTCTCATCCCGCGAGAACAACCCTCCTCTCTCTCTCTCTCTCTCTCTCTCTCGTGAAGCTCTCGTCGTGGCGGCCGTATGCTAATGCCGCCGGCATTAGCACGCCGCGGAAACTATGCGAAACAAACAACCGAGAATTCCGTCCGATGGCAAGCGCCAACCCTCCCCCGTCCCCCTGCCACCCGCCCGCCAGGCCCGTTGTCTACCGTCGTTAACTTTCGAGCGAACTGCGGGATAACGTAGCCACTCGGTTCGCAGCTGTGATATTTAACCCATTCCTGGCGGGACGATTCAGTCATTCGAGACGCGAGCGCAGAAAGACGCGCGCGACGCTGACCGTGACGCGAATTCGAGGTACTAGCTCGGTGCGAGTGTGTGTGTGTGTGTGAGAGAGAGAGAGAGAGAGAGAGAGAGAGAGATGGTTTATTGACACCCTGGGGAAACAACCCCTTGGGTTTACATTAGAAACAGGTACACGCCGACGGCCATGCGAGACCCGTGATCATACAGAACGTTAAGGAATGCATTAACATAATATAAAATGAAATGAAGTGACGCAGAGCAACCCTAGAGAGAGAGAGAGAGAGAGAGAGAGAGAGAGAGAGAGAGAGAGAGAGAGAGAGAGAGAGTCATCCTTTCTCCATGAATTACAGCTCGCAGAGAGTTATTGCTCTTTGGACGTTGAAAGGAAGACGGAAGGAGCCTGTTAGGCGTCTCAAGCAGACCGAGTTAACGTCGTTAGTCTCATTCGCGAAGATCCACGGTGAGGATGACGCTTTTAGCGGCGCACGTTACGCGAATACACGGCAAGTACGCGGCTTTTTACGCGCACGCTACGCGCTGTTAGGAGGCGCAGCCCTGCGCGCGTAACGCGCAGTTGACGGGAGCGGCAGCATCAGCGGTTTCGGCGGCAAAAAGCCGTCGCCTCTCGCGAGCGATCGAGTATCTCTCTCTCGCGGAGTAAAAGGACAAATCTCATCTTTCCGCTGCGAGGGAGGTCCGTTAAGCGACGCTATTTCGCCCCGGCTCATTGCAAATAGCCGAGTGGCGCAGCGGCGGGGCGGGGGCGGTTTCCCTCCATGTCGCGGACTTTTGCACGCGTTTTGACCGACGGACAATGGGCGCGAGAGGGCGCGAGAGGGCGCGAGAGGGCGCGAGAGGCCGCGGGTAACGTAATGAAAATTAATCGCTCTCGAGGAGCGTCATTGTGAGACGGCGGAATCCTCCTCCCCCTCCTCGCGAAAGGAATGACTCCTCTGGCTGTTCCTCCGCGTCAAGATGAATCACGCGCCAGTCCCGCTTGGCTGCGAGGAGCGGAAGAAAAAAGAAAGCGGCGAGAGATCGCCGGCAACAATATTCCTTGCAAATGGATACAAACGAGGTGATTGGCCCGGGCCAATCCATCACGACGCGCCTTGCTTTTTCACCCCCTCGCTAAGTCGCGCGCCCGGGCTTATCCCCGGACTGGTCTCACCCTCCCCGTGCTGTCTCCCCGCGAGAAAAGAAAGCCCGCACGAGGCGAAACACATCCATATGCAGTGGCCGCGCCGATAAACAAGCATCGAGCATCCCTCCGTCGCGCGTTGCTCTTCCTACATACTGGGTGTCCCGACAGTGTGGGACTTGCAATCGAGGTCCACTTCGATCGAGCTTGGTGCTGAGAATAATTAACGATCGGCTCAAATTCTCGTCGCAAGATTAATCGCCGTCGAATCGCTCTCCTTTCTGATGTCGGTCGCCAATCACGGACATTCGTCGGCATTCCACGGCTTCTTCCACGGCTTCTTCCACGGCAGCTCGTCGCTCGCGGAGACATCACAAAGTGTATCGCTCATTGTTCGAGGGCTAAGTGGCACGAAAGTGACGAAGAGGGATTGGCACCTTTCGGTAATTTCCGACCGTTGACTTTTTCATCGGCCGCGCCGCGCCGCGCCGCATGTTTTCCCCGGCGCGCATTTTACCGTCACGCTTGAAACGCAGTCACGCATCGCGATGGCGACGAGACGCACTGCGTGCGCGCGACTGTTGCCGGAATAAAGCTGCAGATGCCGACGGAACCGGTCGTTCGCTTTTCAGGAGGCTAAAGAATGTATCACGCGACGCGGAACGCGAGCGAGCCGGCGGCGTCACAATGAAACGCCGAACGGTATAACGATGTCTCTTCTTGTACTTTTAACAGCCGCTTTTACAGGCCCCCTTTACACATAGCTATGTGCGTGCGCGTCGTTAAACGCGAAACAACGGTCGAATAACGCGCAGAAGGCACGACTTTCCCCGAGGAGAGGCCGCACGAGAAACGCACAAAGATAACGTCGAGGACGTGCAGCGACGTCTTCGCGGATGGACGACTGCGATCCTGCGCAAGTTGGCGCAATTTTTATCTTGACGGCGATTATTATTTAATTCAAGATGCAATCGATTGCGCGATATTTTGCCGCAATATTGTGTATTATTCACCGCTATACGCATTACGTGCGCTTAACGAAAGTTTCACTACCATGGAAAATTCGCTCTCTGTGCCATCAAACAAAGGTCAACCCATTTCCCGACAGATTTTACAAAAAATTCCCAACCGCCCAAACCTTCGAGGAAAAAACAAAAAAAAAAAGCACGAGAGCCCGTCAAGCTTGAATGACCCGATAAAAACATTCTTTCGAAAAAGCGGAGGAAGGAAGACACGAAGCCGCGGAATGTAACTTCGCGGCTGGCAAGTTCGGAAACTGATATGCGCATGCTTTCCGCGCGATATCCCCGCGAATTGTCCTCGCCGCGATTGATTTATCGCGGGAACTTCACTCGTCGATTACCCTCAAGTCCGATGCCGCCGCTCCGGCGGTTTAGCCGCGCACTCGCCAGGTGAGCATCGAGCGCCGTCTCATTCGGAGGACCCGCGCGCGTTTATATGCGAGAAACGAGAGAAACGTCGCGCGTCGGCTCGGAGCATCCACGACAGGCAAACGTGGCGTCGCGTGACGCCAATGATGACCGGGCGCGACGAGTCCTTCCCGCCCGGTCTGACCCGGGATTTCCGAAGTCGATTCGCATAATCCTGTACGGCCGTCGCACCTGCGGGACACGTCGTAATGCTCCGGGATGTGCCGTAATATGACCGGGAGATAGTGTATCGGAGGACGTCGCCGGTAACGGCATTATGCCGCTGTCAGCCCGACTCGCGCGCATTACCGCGCGAGTCGGGGACGTATAAAATCCGCGGCCTTATGCCGTCCGAATGGCCGTCTGTAAACGCGTCATGGGTGATTCCGCGGGCCCATAAAAGGCCCCCGCGCGCCACCGTTTCCTTCCCCGGCCGGCGCTGTTTATCCCGGCGAATTCGATACCTCGGCGATACTCTCGCGACGCGACGAGAAATCCGCAGATGCGCGCGGAATTACCGTCGCGCCGGCGCGCTGGTCGTCACAGCTTAACGTTAAACGAGCCGACAGGTGCGACGTTTCGACGATGACGAGCAAAAGCGAATTCGTTCGTTTTGGATGTATCCGTTGCAGCGGAGGTGCTACTACTACGCGCAGGGTTTACGGGTGAATCTCGCCCGTCGAGAGCGTGTCAATTGTTCCTTCTTGTGCGATGCGCGTGTAATAATAACTAGTTAAGTAGGGAGCGCAATGACGGATACAAAAGTTAGCGATCACTACAAGATTAAGACCTTTTATCCTTTTATCCTTGGCAGAGCGAAGCTCTTCCGTAATCTCGCTAAAACTTTAATCATCTCTCTCTCTCTCTCTCTCTCTCTCGTGGCTGTGTACATTTTGAGATTGATTCGATATGCCGACGCGTTTGCGGCCGCCGATGAGTTGGCCAACTTGAGCTCACATTTCGCCGTATCGCGTGGATCACAGAGCTTCGCGCGTGACCGTTCGCGAATAATAACTGTTCCCGCAAAAGGAACGTTCTCAGATATCCTAACCGGGTGGTCCTGGCGATATGGGTCTCGAACGAGGCCGGCTTGTTCCTCTTTTCGCGTCGTTGCCCGCCGGTTCATTCGCGATGATGTCGCGCCGTGAAATCGAGATAGGCATGCGATATTCGCCCGCCGCGCGCGCGCGATTTACGAGTGGCGAAACGCGAGCGCGCCCGTCGCGCTGCAAAGCCTGAAATGCTTCCCGTGTCGAAACACATCCGCATCGGAGGCGCAAGATAGGACGCAGCCAGCGTATCCGCGCGCGCGCGCGTTGTACCTTGCGCGCAATATCGGAGACGAAAACGCGGATTTACGGCACCGGTGCCGCACGGCAGCGGTACCACTCTCCGTGATTACACGGCAGCCATTACTTCCGGGGATTTGAAAGTATTGTTCCCTTCGTGACGAGAACTACTAATAGCTATCGCTGAAATTGTAGATAGAATTTCAGCCCGGAGTACCGCACCCCGCCCGTTTACCGCCGCGTCGTTGCAAATGCCGGCCGATCCACGAGAGACCCACTCTTTTTCGTGTTACTCTCAAAGTGTTAATTATTCAATGCTCCAAACAGATGTAAATTAATCTAACACCTGACCTGACCTACACCTACACTTCTCGCCCTTTTCACGACTGCTTCCCTATCTTCTTCCCCCTTTCTCTCTCTCTCTCTCTCTCTCTCTCTCCCTCTCTCTCTCTCTCTCTCTCTCTCTCTCTCTCTTTCTCTTTTCCTGTCTTCTTTTTCGTTCGCAACCGCAGAAATGGTTGAGTATTCTTTCCGTGCGCCCGAAATGTACGCTTTGCGAAAAGTTTATGCAGTTAGACTGATATTGTGCGCGCATACAACGATGACGACGACGACGACGACGACGACGACGACGACGACGACGAAGAGGAGAACGACGAGCGGCGGCAGCAGCATCACCACCGTCACGTCTACGTCAACTCGACTACTACCGCGCGGTGTTGCCCGCGAATTTACCGTGCTCCACATCCCCCGTGATGCATTCTCCGCGTAGGTACGTTACTACTACTCCCGCTTCGTCGTCGACATACGGACAGAACGCTAACCGCTAACCGCGTCTCTCGCCTCCCTCAAAATTCCGCCCGCTTCTCTCGCTCGCCCTGTCCTTCGCCATCTGTCTCGTTCTTCCTCTCGCCCACTCACAGCACAGTCGGCTGGAGGGGTACGCGGTATTTCAACGAGTACCCGCAAAGCATGGCATCTCATTTACATGCATTAAGGAATAGATCGTTTCCAAGCGAGTAGCGAGGGAGAGAGGGAGAGAGCGCGAGAGAAAGATGGAGAGGCAGGGAGCGAAAGGGAGAGCGGCTGAATGTGGAAGGATCGAGAAAGGGGGATAAGGGCAAAAAATAGAATAGAATTTATGGTATATACTAGGAATGAAATCTCTTCAGAACACTGTATATATTATTGGATTGTATATACGTGGTAATCGCCAAGGAAAAACATAAAGAAAGACAAAGGTGAATGATTTACCGTGGAAAATAAAGCAAAAAGGAACAGAGAGAGAGAGAGAGAGAGAGAGAGAGAGAGAGAGAGAGAGAGAGAGAGAGAGAGAGAGAGATCAGCAATTCAAAGCTCAGGAGAAAAACACAGAAGAAATGAAGAAATAAAGAAGAATGCTGAAGGTTGTAACGTGGAAACAATTGTCGCGATTTAAAACATGCGCCGCAAGATTATTATCGAAACAGGTGGCAAAGTGTATCATGACATTGAATATCGATCGTGACGCTTTCGCGAGTTCAACTTCGCAAAATGGTCAATCGATGTGTACAGAAGAGTAAAGAAAAAAAAAATTCGATTATAGAAATAGAAATATTTTCGGCGCCCCGGAATAAACATGATGTGGTATCTACTGCGTTTGGACAAAAAAGTATAAGCGCGAGATATTTATCCGGTGACATACGACTGCCGTGTATACGCAGGAATTCGGTTCCGCGAAACCGCGCCGGCGGTCTGCGGACTTTTATGCTCATTGATCGATGCGTAACAAATATTAGTTCTGAACATATTGGCTTTTAGCGGTTGTCCGATGTAACATCGCGATAGCATCGCCGCCGATTGTTGAGAAATTACTGTATGATTTCTGCATCGAGAGTCGGCGGCCTCGAATACCTCGAGGTGCGATACCGCTGAGATTGAAGTGAAAATTTAACAGCCCCGAGCAGAGCTACCTCGCAAAATTAATAATTACTGTTCATGAATATAGCCCGCGAGACTATGCTAGAGCTCTTATCCTCGCGATTAGTGTCAACGCATGAATTTTTAACTGTATATTATAGAACAAGAATTTGTCATGAAAGACTGGCATGCCGCACGCATGCGAGTCAAAATTCGTAAAAAAATCTTAGGAAATCTTAGGGAAATTTATCGCATTTCTTCGGAACGATAAGTACGAAGCACCCCTCCCCCCCCCTGTGCGCACAGGCGCCGTGGAAAATTTAAATATATTTAAATTAAACAACACTCTAAGATCGAAATAATTCCGCGCGTCGGGCGCGAGACTGAACTTAACGCGTGAAGAAACATTCGGTGTAGCGTGCGGCTCGTCGAGATACGGCGCGCTTTGCATAATCGGTGCGTGAGGCTTTCACCCATAGGGAAGGGTTAAACCCGGAAGGGCTTGCCGGCATTAACGAAGTTAACGTCTCGTCGAAGGGGTGAAAATGGCGAGACGTCGGGCTACCCTCGCGAAGAAAACCAAACCAAAGACGCTTCCGCATTGTCGCGCCGCGGCAGACGCTCGTCACACGTTCGGCGAGACGAGTCTCGGATATAACGAGTCGTCGATATAACAATTAAGGGAAAGTTCCTCGTTTCGCATAATTTGATCAATGAGGGCCACAGACGTGAAATGTATATCAAGTGTATGCACGAATAAACATTCCCACACAGCCCCAAAAGGCCGAAACGAGTACAACGGATGTAATTCAAGAGACGTTTCAATCGACCGGCGGCGCTCGTATTTCAATTTCCTCGATATCAATTGTCGTGGCGTTGCAACCGCACGTGCGATCCGTGTCGACAAGAATTTTACGCGGTGCACTCGGACACCCCTCGCGTGCCCGAAGCGCATTCGAGGGTTAAGCCGGCACGTACGATGCGCCGTTTCCGGCCGTTCTCGCCGCGACGAGCTACCCTTCTCTTAACGCGCGCCCCACAGACGCCTCGAAGACGGAATCATCGCGGGGTGTAAGCCGGGAACGAGAGGAGGAGGAGGAGGAGAGAGAGGGTTACATTTCGATTAAACTTCTCAGACGGAATCGGGAATTATCGCCGTCGCGTGACAGTCGCCGAGCATAATTCCAGCGCGTGCGACGCGACGCGACGCGTCCCGCGGGGGGCAATAAGCGGAATTTCCGTCGTTACGGCTGCCGTAATGGATCGAGTCGATGAGCGCTTACGACCGTTTTCGCGTAGAAGACGGCGCTCCCCCTGGTGCCCCCGGTCTCCCCCCCCTTCCCACCTAAAGGCTTCAAATTGTTCCCTGCCGCGTTCCGGACCGATTGTTGTAAATTGCGCGACTAACCGCGTGATTCGAACGTTACCGGTATCCGGTTCACGCGCCGTAAGTCGCTGATGGCGTTAGTCGCGAGGATATTAATAGAATCGGCGAGGAGCAGACGAGATCCTTCGCAACGTCACTTTCTCGTCAGCCGATGTCGCTGACGTGAGGTAACGCAACGCGGAGAATGTTACTCGAGACGTTTACGAAAACTCTCGCGCTCCTGGCGGATGCAAATTCGACGGAAAATTTCGAGCCATATCCCCAAAATGAGACGCTTCGACAAGTAGAATTTAAATTTCACCCATGATTCGACGTAAATTCTGCTTAGAGCTGAACGAGAGGGATCTCGGAAAAATCTAATTCGGCGAGAGGAGAGTTATAGCGATAAAGTTTCGGGTAACAAGAAACCCGCGCGCGATATTTCGCCACCATCGTTGGAGCTGGAAAATAACGTCACGCGTTCCATTTCCGAACGAATCGATAGATTGATAATACGTTTTCTAAACCGTGTAATTGCATTTTTAGTTACGCGAAAATTGCGATGCTGCATTGCGTGACGAGCTTTCGCGAGCGCGATTTGTTACAAGCGAGCATGAGAACCGTGTTGCACGGTCAAAAAAGCGATAGAAGAGAAGAGGGGAAAAAAATGTAAAAGAGGAAGATTGCCGAGGCATTAAATTCCGATTTTCGAGCTTATGCATCGAGTGGGCGCATTCGAGTTCTCGCGGACGTCTGGCGAGCGCGAGACACCGATCGATCGCATGAAGCATGATACGAATTTCATGAGCATTCCGTATGCACGCGGGAACTAATGTTTCCGCGGCTTTCTCTCGCCCCCGTCCTCCTATTTTCCCCGCGCATTTTTCCGATTCCACCGGGTACAAGCACCGGGAAATATGCTCATTTGCGTTTCACGCCGCTATGCAAACGCGCTATTTGTCCCGCGACTTAACTTACTTTTTCGCGCTCGCGAGCCCGAAGTTCCGTCGGAAATATTATTTCGACGCGATACTTAGCATAATGCCGCGATGGAAAATCATAAGCGCGGCTGATTAGCGCCATTTCTCAAGCGTTTTTACACTTTCGATAATTACGATAACTGCCCTTTTTGTCTTCTCGCTCGATATTTGTTTATTTTAGAGAGCTGATTTTTACTTTGTCGCTTGAAATATCGTTTTCAATAAATATGCGTCTTGCGATACTCAAAATTTGCATACGATCGATTAAGCTGTCATGAATTCAACGTAACTTTCATTCATTGCCTCACCTCGAATCGTTTTTAAACTATTTTTCTACATAAAATTCAAACTCTGAAATAAAAAGCTCTCTTTGGTTCTCTCAAGCCAAAGAAGGAATTAAACAAAGTTCAGCTATGGACGGATAAAGAATGAATGAACCGTGGAACGCACGGGCGTGAAAATTACGGTCCATCCCCGCGAAAGACATCGATATTTGTCGGCGTTCACGAGAGCCGATCCGGCGGGACATTTTGCACAAAAAAGGCAAGAGTCCCTAGTCGAAATTTCCGTACCCCTAATTTATGGAGCTAACCCCGTTCCCTTTTGTCGCGACCCCCTTCCCCGTGGCACGTTCTCCCGGGCGATAGTTCGTCGTCCTGCCCCCCTCGGGGATTAAAATAACGTCGTGCGTGCCGAATCGGCTACGAACGGAAATGAAAAGGCGGGCGAATTAAAAATTAACGATCCGGCATACGTCACGCTTCGCAGGAATCTGCAGGATTAAACGGGAGGGTGCTCGATAAAAAAACACACACACACACACGAGTCGAAAATTGAGAGGCTCGTGTGTGCAAAAGGGGATAATTGGAATTTTTTTAACGGTCTCCCCTCGTTCTTTCTCCCAGCAGTAAGAAGGAATACAACACGCGTCTTGTTATTCCCTACACCGCAATCTTCGATTCTGGCATGTATATACGCGGATCTTATTTATTATCTTTTACTGTAACAATAGAGAGTGTGTGTGCGTGTTTCTCATTTTTACGCACTACGTTTCAACGAAATATTTTACATTCGACGAGATACCGAGTGTCTTCGCGATCGACAAGAACCTCCAGTCACATTATTTAAATAAACTCTGCATAAATGTGCGAAATAAAAGCTGAGCTTATTCACTTAGCGGTAACGGCGGCTCTATTTAAGTGGCCACTGCGCCAGAAAATTAGCGGTGGCTAACTGCCTCCTACGAGCGACCTGGGCTCGCGGGACGTCGAAACCGACTTCTAGATTCCGCGAAATATGAAAATAAAAAAAATCGTCCAACACAGGAACGAATTTAACCGCGACTCGCGCGCGCGTGTCTTTGAAAAACGAGCACATTTCCGCGATTGGACGTGAAGTATCTTTGATCTTCCCGCGAAACTCGTTATAATTCTCCGCCTTGATAATTCGCTCGCGTCAAAGTTGCGAAAGGTAAAAGGAAGGAGGCGAACGCTGGGATATAAATGCAATATTTTTCAATGTCAGGATAGCACAAGCCGGGGTAACGTGTCGTCGTGAGGATTAGAAAAATTCAATCTCGCTGAAACTTGCATCAATCGCGATCTAACAATGTTGCCGATACAAATATACAAATATTAACAACGCACGTTTTGCGATGCGTTTCGTTGAAACGCAACGCGTGCGTATCGTTTACGACGCGCAGAGAACGTATCTTTTTAACGCGCCATTCATTCCCCCTCCCCCTCCCCCTCCGTTTACAGTACTAATATTTTACTTTAACGCTACTGCCGTTACCGTTATATTCCACCGACCGCTTTTATTAAAAAATCCTGCCATCGTATAAACACGCGATATACCGTCCGGACACTCTCGGCTCTCGCGATGGCAGGACCTCCTCCTCCTCCGTCCGATTCGCCGTCTCTTTCTCCCTCCTCCCTCCCGAGGGAGAGACGCTTGAATTCGGGTATTCGCGGGAAGGAGACTTTCATTGGAACGAGCCAGCCAACGGCCGTTACCGCGTCGGACTGCACATAGATATGTATATGCGTGCTCGAAGCGAGCAGAGAACGGAATGCGCATATGAAATTTACAGCCGCTATAGCGTAGGAAATGCGCCGTCGACCACCCCCCCCTGGCCTCCCGAGTCCCAACCCTCGAGCCTACCGCCGTCCGACATTTTCACAACCCCTCGTGTCTCGTCCCGTCGCGCCTTCACAGTTTCGTGGCGAGAGCCTCGAGCTTCTGATATACCGCCCGTTATCAAGGCTCGCGTATATTAAAGTTTCGCCGAAGATCAAGCGATGGCGAAAATTTGGGTAGAAAAATGAAAAAAGAAACAAGAGAAACTCGATTTTGTCACCCGTACGACTTGTGTCTGTTTCTCACGCGGTGACGATACTCGTATCGTCGACTAAATACATTCGCGGATCTTCTCTCGTAATCCTCTCATGTCAGCGTGTAAAATACATCAAGCAACGTGTGCAAAAGTATAATTAAATCGCATTAACTTTCTCAAGATCTTGTAAACACCCGTCACCATAAAAATGTCTTTTCTTGTCTGACTCACCGATACACAGCAGACAGAGTCAGCCACGTTCTGCTGCGGATCTGTAACAAAAAATATACTTTCGTTAGTTCAATTGTTAGGTTAAAAGTTAGGTTAGGTTGAGTTCCAGTTCGCGGAAGCGCGCGCGCAGATACAAACGTTGACTCTTTGCCATCGTAAATTCAACGGCTTTGATTCCCATCGCTCGGTTTTCGGTCGCAATGAATCAAGAAGAAACGATCGATGAACCTCACCTTCAAGCCGACTCCGCTCGGCCCGAACCGGATCCTCCGGTGCGCCATCGGCGTCCTGGTAACCGTAGCTATCGCGTGGCCGCAAACTCCAGCAGATCTGTAACAAAAAGCGAGTTTCCTCATTAGCATTACAGCGACAAATGCGCCTCGCATCAAGAATACGAAGACTCGAGACTACAAATTAGCTTCTTCATCCACGTAACCAAGTTAACCAATAAAAGTTTACCTTTAAAGACCATGAAACATTGCTATTGCTCAAGATGCTCCCCGGATCGTCACACACACACACACACACACACACACACACACACACACGCACGAATATTACACGCGCGCGTACACTGCGAAAATTCGGAAATTATTACACGCGGCGATCCGCCGATCCGTCCGCCGCCGCGGCGTAAACAATAATGGAGGCGGTCGCGGCAGTTGCGTACTTATGAACATGTTGTTTTCAAAGTCGCGCGACCTTGTCCCGCCGGGACGCGTCTCAGAGAGCCCGTAACGTTCATTCAATATATAGCTCTGAGCAGAGTTGTTATATTCCTTCTCTTACGCCAATCACAACGATTTTAGAAGTAAAAGAGAAACAGAGACAACGCGCACGCAGTCCCCAAAATATGCGTAGTTACGGGAACCACATCCAACTGCCGCGGAGGCGAACAAAAGACTTTTAAAGAGCCCATAACGTTGTACAAAACTTACCTTTTAAAGAAAAGAAAGGTAAAAAGAAGCGCCAAGTATTACGCGCAATACGTATTGTGTTATTTTTAGAAATTTCAAATTACTTTTTATATGTTATTATATACGTTATTATTCACTATATGTAATTATATATGTTATATATGTTATTATTTTTTCTCAAGTTATATATGTAACATAAAATTTTACAAGTAACAACTTATAACTATAATAAAACTCAACAACACTGTTCTGCTTTACAAAAGAAATGATATAACGCCAACTGAGAGACCTAACACACACCTAACATACACATACATATATATATATATATATATGATTATAATATAATTAATTCTTTATTCAAGAAAAACGGTAATGTTTACGCTTTTAGTACTGTGCATCGTACCGCACCTGTGGTGCGATTCTGTAACTCGTTATTGGTTAGTTAACGACAGTTTCGTTATTGTTGCGCAGCTTTTCTACGGTATAGAAAAGCTGCGCAACGATAACAAAAGTGTCGTTAACTCCAATAACGAGTTCGCAGAATCGCGGTACTGAGCGTGTATCTTTGGGCAATGTAATTTATTATTTTCGTTATACAAGTAATAAGTTTGTACAAGTAAAACTTATTACCTGTAACAATAAATTCTTCTATTGAATACCATAAGTAAAACTCTACAAAACTGTTCTACAAAAAAATAATATAACAAAACAATAGCATCAATTGAAAAACTCTACTCAACATCAACTCCGCAAATGAGAGCGATTTGCAATCTGAAGATAAATGTATCGAAAACTCCCAATGATACACAATCCGGTACTTAAAAAACAGTGTCTTCATTATTTACTAGAACACTGAGTTTTATGGTTATTTTACTTGTTATTATAATAAATTAGTTATTACAACAATGCAATAAAAAATATTTAATGCAAAAAATCTTGGCCTTTCTCTCTTTCTCTCTCTCTCTCTCTCTCTCTCTCTCTCTCTCTCTCTCTCTCGCTCTCTCGCTCTTTTTCTCTTTCTCTTTCACATTTCTACTCCTGTATTCCAGCAATATTCTTCTCCCTCTTATTTTCTATCGCTTACTCACTCGCACCCGCTGCTTCTTCAGCGCGCTCGTACCGTCTTTGGTGTCGGAAAAGTGAGATGCACAAATCCCCTCTCCTCCGCGGTCTAGCATTTCTTACTTTCTTACTGAATCGAAATTTTCCGTGATTCGGACTTTATCTTAAAATTGTCTCTACACTTAGAGACAACGTGCACAAAAAACACAAGGACACTTTTCTTCCTATTTTTTAAGGCCGAATTGATTGGGAGTGAAAAAACCTCGATCGGTTTAGCCATTGCTGAGACATGAATATCTCACCTCGTTTCAACTCGCAGTTTCGCGTAATACAGGCACTACCGTGCATACGTGATACGATATGAACTGGCTAAAGCGATATTACGTTTCATCAGAGATGTTCGCTAATGAAATTTCCGCGGAAAGCCGCCGTGTTACTGATACACATCCTTTTATCAAATCATCATGTATCGCGCTGGAGAGTTTCGCAGTAAAATTACTTCCGGAGAAGTTACGATGCCTCCGTATTTCCGTATTATTATTCTTATCTTTCATCCTCGGCACACGCGTAGTAGATAACCAGCAGAGATGCAGCATCTCGCTTGGAAACGCACATCAGTCGACTCGGGCGCTCGCGTGAAAGGGTAGATTTTCACGGAGCGCGGAGCGCGTTCGCGCGGCCAAGTTTCATCGCGATCGAATTATTCCCGGAGATTCGGAAATTCCCAGATTCGCATCCACTTATCGCAGCGCGATTATAATTAAAACCGGCGCTTGAGTCTACGGCCCGTTATTCCAAATACAAATAAAGAGCTTGCGCAAATATTCCCTTAGAACTTCCCGCTAACGAGATGGCCCCACTTAACACGGAATTATCTGATTGGGTAAACAGGCTGTTTACTCGGAGCGAGCATTTGCAACTGGCCTGTCTGCCTCGCATCTAATTACAATACGCGTCCCGTCACTCCGTGGATATACGCCGCTATTTCTTTCGCAGTCGCGTTTATATCATCCCGCGAGGTGGAAGCCGCGTCTCGCGACTTCCACCTCGCGGCGCCGTTCATCCCGGCAACCCCATTTCAGAAACGTTTCCACGCACGTTCACGTGCACAAGGCACCCGCATCTGGGAGGCGAGGCGTCACGAAAATGCCAGTTTTACAGGGAAACGCGACGTCGACGTAGTGCCGGCAGGTTGGTACGGCTCGCAAGCCGTACAAACGGCCGCATCCTGCCTACGTCCGGGAGGATAACTGATTTGAAATGCGAAATAGTGGCGAAACGCGCGCGGAGCAGTTCATCTCGCATCAGCATACCGCTGTGTATGAATGAATGCGAGCATCTATATTCTCCTATCATGGTGTGCGCAAGCCGGACCGAGCGTTACGTATATAACGAGGCAGCGATACAACATCGCGTCGCTCAAATTTAGACTGAGAAAACTGGGCGTGCTGGCGTGCCTAAATCTCACGTGAAGGCGCTCGAAAGTACCTATAAATACCTGCCTCTACCGGAGATGATGTACACTTAAATAAATACCCGATTCCCAGGCGGGGAAAAACTGAAAGGCTCTTACCGCGATATTTCCGAGAGAGAATCGTCAAAAGTCTAATCGCAGTTTTCACCGTGATACAAATACAAATTAAGTAATAAACTTCACGAGGTATCTTATTGCGGGTGTCAAAGTACACATACCGCGGGAGAAGTATCGATTAGGACGCGATACGGTGTTAATCCCAAGTGAACGTGAGGGCGGAGCGGGTTGCATTAACGAACAAAGAACGCGGGGAAAGTGGGAGTTTGAAGATTTCGCCGACGGGAAGGGAAGAGCACCTCAGCACCTCGTAACCCGCGAGAAAGTCAATTGACTCCCGAGGGATTGAGGGATTTACGGTAAAGACAAGCAGCGTCGTAAAAGCCGCGAGGCACGGCGATGTCGTAAAAGAAGAAGCTTAATATCCTTCGCGGGCGCTCCTGTAGGCGCGACTAGTGTACCGCCCTAAAGGCGTATTTACACGGTTCACTTTTGACGATCGCGCTGGGATGAGTCAACAAACGTAAGCAGACTCGCCCAAAAACTCGGCGTTTCCTCAGGCCGAGTCGAGTCTCAAAATCATGATTCAATTGTGAATTGGAAAATTCAAAAATCGTGGACAATGCGGGCCAGATATTGTGATAAATATCGCAAAGAATCAAATGGTCGGATGAAGGCATTGCAAGATAATGATAAACATTATGTTTCATCTCAACGAGTCCTCTTTCTCTCTCTCGTAAACGCTTGCGTGGACGAAAGCGAATTTGCAAATCAGAAATATTATTTGCGATGTAACTCTGTTCCGGGCATTAATTATTCATTTTTTATGCATTCCAGGTAAAACATATTCGGAATAAAATACTATTTGCTGACACCGCTCTCTCGTATGATTATTCAGAGCGCTCAAGAGCAGAACATATTTGTGCGACTCTCGTAAATCGTCGAGAATAGTAATAGCCTCTCTTTGGCGGGGATTTTGTGTACACTTTTGACTTGGACAAATTATTCGGTGCTCTCATCAGCCAGAGCGAGCAGTATGGATCCACCTTAAATCTCGAGTCCTCCGTTCGCGAGCGAGGAGGATTCGTACCTTCGGGCGAGTGATAGACAAAGCGGAAAGTAAGGCAGGCGAAAAATCAATTTCCCGCGCCCCCGATGGAATGCGAAAGCGAGTTGCCGTGCATAAAATATCGACGCTGATAAAAGGAACACGGTAAGGGCAGTTTCTTGTACATGCCGCGCAAACATCGACTGAATATCGGTGACAGAGACTAAAAGGCTAAGAAAGTACGGTACTCGGGACAATTTTCCGCTCGCGATAAAACAAGCTCTGCGCAAGAATTTTGTACAGTGTAAATGTGAAAGAGTATCTCTATTTCTTCTACGGAATATCTAAATCTAATGTTCACTATGACTCTTATAATGCGACACTGCTTAATCGAACGAATTATAACGAATCATCATGTTGTCTCGTGATGATTCGTTAGTTGTTTCTGCGAGCATCAATGGGGAGTCAGAAAATTGTTCTTGCAAAAAGTATAAATTCACGGAAGCGAGCGCTCGAGTATCGTAACTAAAATATCGAGACACGAAGGAAGCATCTTCCTTTGTAAACGTGGCATATATTATAGACACGTAGACTTAATACTTATGAATAAAAGCGAGCACTCACAGAAGCAATATGTACAAAGTATTCAAATGATATAAAAATTTCACGATTCGCGAGTAAAACCGGACGCAGAGTCGTAGAGTTGAAATAAAAATCCTGTACTCCGTGTTCTCCGAAATAAAAACCGTTTTCTAAGTGTCACCATTACAACCGTTCCGCGGAGTCGTATGAAACGGTAAACCTCCGGCGAATCCGATACGATATCCGCTTTTACAGCCACGAAAACAGGAGCTTGGCGAAAGGTCGAGACGAGCGAACGAAAATTCATCGTCCTAACGTAATCCGCCGGTTTATTCGGTCTCAGCCGAACCTCGCGCGCGCGAGAGTCTGTTGAAAATTACGGATTATATTCCGCTAACTCAATCCGCGAGGAACGTCTCGTCTCGTCGGGGAGAAATTCTTCGTACAATTACATGATCTCTCTTGCGACTGCGAATTGCCATGTGCAAATTTAGCTGCTCTCGTGAAAAATAATGACGAATGAGCGAATCGGTGTCTTGACGTACGTACGTTACGCCACGAAGTGGAGGCAAGAAAATACGTCCTTTGTGAGGACGGATCATATCTAGAGGACGGATTTGTGAACCGAAAGTGCAAAAAAGTGAGAAAAATTTCCACAAAGATCCTTTCCATCCCCGACAAAGAGAGAAAGAGAGAGAGAGAGAGAGAGAGAGAGAGACGCATCACGTCCTGTCTTGCGTAACGCTCGTCCTCCTTTCCCATTCAAATCGCATCGTGAAACGACACATCGGTTGTTCTTTCACCGAGGTGCGAGAAAGGTACACACAGCCGTCTGCGCGAGTGCTCTCGATGGCACGTGCCGGTCGAGGAAGGGCGGAAATCGCGATGCGGACGAGTTCGACTCGCAGGATTCCCACTGGCTGCACGGAACCTGCCGGTGCTTAGATATTTTACGAGGTCTTACGGCACACCGAAGTTTTATGCGCCCGACTCTCTGTCTATCCATCCATCCATCCATCCATCCATCCACCTATCTCTCTCTCTCTCTCTCCGTCTATATCGCGCGCCAGATTATTCCCGATGCCGGGCGATGCAGGTCCTGGAATTACATACACTCCTCCACATCATACCGCCACGCAAGTCTGAAGAATTATGCCGTCCGTCCGCGCGTAAACGTAAAAATCCGCATGAAACTTTTATTCGTGTTCTCATTTGCTCGATACTGCCGATAACTTCGCCGCGTCTCGGCGAATCATACCCCGCGCTCCCCCGGCGCGATCCTTCCCTCGCTCTTGCCGTACTTTTGCGCGCGTGATCACGAGTTACGGCAGACAGTTCGAGTGCTTCTTCGATGATACTTGCTCGCGCTTTCGCTGTATATCGGGCTTTTACTTACCCGGTGAAAATTCCCCGGGAGGACAAGTCTTCCGTCTCGAGAGAGACGGAAAATCTCGGCTCGCAGACGCAAAATCGAATTAACGAACCTATTTTGCGCGCTCATATCGCACGCCGCACGATGCGTCGACACGCATCTCTCACGCTTTAATCTCGTCGAGAGCGATTAATTTCTTCCAAATAATTTTCTCGACGGACAAATTTAAACGCGTACTCTCGCACACATTTCCAGTCAACTTTGAGAAAAAGAAGAAGACTCTTTGAACAACACGTGCATAAAAGTTAAAATATTCTCTCCGGCGCGGAGACGTTCGTGGTTCACGTGGTGAAGAGACGACAACAGTTATTTGTATTAACGGATATTTCTACGAAAATTACCGGCATCTTGATGAGTTCACCAGAAGAACGGCTTACTAATCTTCGCCGACAAATTTCACGCACCTTTAGTTTCTCGCGTCTCTGTACCCGCGTGTGAGAGCGAAACCCGCAAATCCGTCGGCGCCGTTTCTCGTCTCGCTCGCTCGCATCGACAGTTTCTCGACGAGGCATTTTCGAGGGGCGCGCGGCGATGCCTTCTAAATATAATGTCGTAAGTCTGCTCGCGACTTGACAAGACAGTGACACGGTTGGTGTAGCGACGGTCGAAAGCCGCGGAACGCTGACGCCTGTCTAACTGACGGCGGGGCTAATGCGTCGTCACGAGTCGCACGTGTGCCGCTTTTCCGCCCGTATCCCCCCCTCCGTCTTCGCGTCTTCCTCTAGTCTGCTCTTACACATCGCGATGAATCCGGCGATTACGCGGTGGATGCTGCGGCCGCCGCGCCGCACGGCCTGGAAATTGCCCGCCGACCGACGCAACTCTTTCGGAATTTGGATCCCCGCGTCCCCCATGAGCAAATCTCACTGTCGTTTTGCCGCCGCACGACAATACGGATCTTCACGTCTGATTTCGGGCATTTATCTCCCATGTATGCTCTGCCCCGCTCTCTCTCTCTCTCTCTCTCTCTCTCTCTCGATGCACTGCGCAATCTCGTCGCGCGACGCTGTCGCGGTGCAGTTTGAAGTTTCCGTCGTAAAAATTTAGCCGGTCCCCCCGTCGCGCCTCGTAAAAGGAGAGAATACGACAAATTTCCGAAGAGAAACACAATCTCTCGCAGACACGCCGAGAACGAGATTCTCTTAACCCTTCGTCAATTAGAGTGACCGTTTCTGGAGCGCATGAAACTTCGACGAAAGAGAGGAGGGAGGGAATGAGGATGGACCTCGCGTGCTCGCGAATGATGCTTTTAAGCGGCCGCAGCCGGGGGGAGGGGGGGGATACACGAATGTCCCGCGAGGATATATACGTTCGCAGGACAAAAATTGAAAAGAAGAAAAGAATCACGTGAAATCTATCCTGCGGACTCCTTCCAGCGAGCCGGCCGACGAGAGAGAGAGAGAGAGAGCTGCGTCGCGAGAGCGCGGGGGACGCGGGAGGATTTGCGAGCGAGACTCGATGGTATAGTAACAAGAGGCGGTGCCGATAAGCCCGAGCCAAGCTGCTCGAAACAATTTTCGTTGGTATAACGAAGGTAACAATACGGCCGCAGGAGCGGCCTCCTCCTCGGGAGTATCAAGCGGCGAAGCCGTGCTCGCCGGGACAAATTCGAAAGTTCCCGAAACTACTTTCCGCACGTTATGGAGCTCGCGGAAGCGTAAAGCGGGAAACGCCTTCTTAAGAGCATTTTTCTTACGTAGCGGAAAATGAGTTGAAAACTTATGTGAAGCCGGGGCCATGCCGCGGAAGATAATAAAGCGGCGCCCTGGAAACTCGCTCTCGGGCGACGCGCGTTATTCCCGGCGCGCGAATCAGCTCTAAAACCAACAAACGCCCGGCTCCAAACCGCCCCGGAGCCGGAGCGGTTAACGAACGAAAGATGCGCGCGCGACGCACTTAAGCGGCGTGCGTAATTGAAGCCACGTGCGCGAGCGAGAGCGCGAGGAATGTCGCGAGAGATCTCGCGTCAAAAACATTACCCGCTCCCTCTGTCCTTCGTTACTCGCGCCACTTCATAATTGAATCGGCCAGCGGAAGAGCGGCTGTGTCCTCCGCGCTGGCGCGCTACGACGCGATCCGCTCGTATCCTGGACGCTTGTCCTTAGAAGGGCGCTCGCCTCGGCCGCGAGCTCGAGGCCGCCGGCGCAACCGCGAGGACTCTCTTTAATCTCTATTCATAATAAAGGGCCGGGGGAGCCTCGGAGGCGGGGAGGGACGGAGTTAAAATCGAGAGGTCGCGCGAGATTTACGCGTGGCGGGCGATATTAATGAACGACGAGATATCCTGGGCGTCATCGTTCGTCACGTCAGCGACTATCGGAACGCGCCGCCGCCGGCGCGCGCAACTAGACGCGTCATCCTCGAATAATTTGTCACAGCACCGGCAATAATTCAGCAACGATCCCGAGCCCTGCCCCCCGCTGCCCTCCGCCGCGGTTGTTGGCTTAAACCAGCAATAATCGCCGGCCATTTGTCAGCGGAGGGGGCGGAGGGTGGAGGGGCGGAGGGGAGCCACGCGCGCAGAAACGCCTAAAGGATCCTTCGCGCTGGAGCGCGCCAAGAGGAAGAACGGCCGCCGATTCTCCTTCGCGTTGCTCCACTTTCGAAAGTCCGTACGGCAAACAGCGGCAACGGAAAACAGGAAACGGGAAAGTTGGCCAACTGTAAACTGTCGCGGCTTGCTGGAAAGCCCGGGCGGACTTTCCGCGCTTCGAGGAAAGAGCAACGGCGGCGGCGGCGGCGGGGCCGAAATTGAATTAACGTCCCGGACGGCCGCCTTGTTACGCGTCCTTGTACTTGCAATTAAAATGCTAACTTGTAATTAAAACGATAACATCATAGAGGCGGAATCAAAACAGCCCTTCCGGCATGGCGCGTCTCGTTCGAGATGCTTTTTAAGGCCCGTCGCGCGCGAGGCCGGCCGCGGCGGTATCGACCGCCGTTGATTCAACGTTTAATGCTGTGAAGCGCGCTCGATTTCGCCGCAGAAAGACGAACGGCACTCTCGCTTTTCCTCCGGGACCGTCCTCCGCGCGCGCGCGCGCACACACACATGCGCACGTGTGCGTGTAACATTAATTTCGACTCTTGCCAATTCCGAGCGGATGAAATTTTACATCGCGTCGTCAAATCACGAAACGCGCACATTTGGATTTTTTCGACTCGGAGCGAGCAGAGCGGAATGAGAGAGAGGCTCCGATACCTCTCCCGTGACGTATCCCGCGCGAATTCACGCTCGCCGCGGTAATTACACGCGCAATCATCGCGACCGCCACGAGGAATCCGCCATACGGAAATTCGGTATACCGCCGCCGAGCGTTGATTCGCGCGCGATCCTCGACTCGCGCTGGAAAGGTCTGTCTGATGACACATTCTGCGATTAGCGCACAGTGCTCATTCTCCCCGCCAAAAATAGATTTCCGCCAATTTTCACCGCGAAAAGCGTCGCGCGCGCGTTAACATCGCGAGAGGGCCACAGGCGAAAGAGCGCGCGCGGACTTATCGCGGCTCGCGGATGCCCGGCGATTGGGCGATAGGCTCCGCTCTCTCTCTCTCTCTCTCTAATCTTCAGTTCCTTCCTTTTGCGAGCCGTAGCGCGCGACCCGGCGAATCCCGGCCTCTTATTTCTGCCTCAATAAGCGGATACACAGACACGCTCTCTCTCTCTCTCTCTCTCTCTCTCTCTCTCTCTCTCTCTCTCTCTCTCTCTCTCTCTCTCTCTCTCTCTCTCTCTCTCTCTCTCTCTCTCTCTCTCTCTCTCTCTCTCTCTCTCTCTCTCTCTCTCTCTCTCTCTCTCTCTCTCGCTCTCTCTCTCTCTCTCTCCCCCTCTCTCTCTCTCCTCCACCGTCAGCGGCGGCTGATTTACCGCGCAGCCTGGGATTCCCTCGCACGGGCTATGAAGAGAAAAGACGACCGAGGGCGCGCGGGGGAGGAAGTGAAACGAAGACTCCGTGAGAGCTCGCGGCGGCTCTCTTCTCCGGATCTGCTGTTCGTCTGTGATTGGCTGCGTCATTTCCGGGCCATCTCGCGCGAGGCTCTCCCCCCCGGCTCTCCGCAGGAGACGGTAGTCGAGTATATATACCGCCGGCGAAATTGAAGAGAGTCCTCCTCCTCTCGGACAAGCGGTGAGTGGCGAGCGATCGGCCCGAGTCCGCCACGAGTAAACTCGCGTGCTTCCGGCCGTGCTGCCGTAACTCCTTCGCGATTTCTACCGTCGTCTGCGCGACGACGTCTTCCGCTCGCTCGCGCCGCGACTTGACCGAGTCTAGCCCCCTTTCCTCCTCCCCCCCCTCCCCACTCCTCCGCGTGTTCCTGTCGTCTCAGGCTCGAGCCGGGCATCTCGGCATTTCTTCCTTTTATTGCTTGCTCCTTTTATTCGTGGAATCAACGTGGAATCGGTGTGTCTCGCGCGACTCGTCATTATCGTGATTATTTGTGCGCCGCCCGTCGGCATCGTTTTATCGTCGCGTTGTTATTCTCGTCTCGAAGCCGGCATCTTCTTTCTCGATACTGGGAGTTGAATCCTTTTCGATCCGCCGTACGAGAGAGGCGCGCGCGTCGGTCGATTCGGTGGAATCTTTCTCCGCGTAGGAATTCGACTGAAGTGTATCGGTACGCTGAGAGCGAAACAGTTTGAGAAATATTCACCTCGCAAGTGCAGCTTCGCTCGACACACACACACGTTTCATGTGTATTTTATTGGCGTCGAGATGCGCGTCTTTTTTTTCTGTCTGACGAACTCGTTTATCCGAAGCTCCGCTCCGCTTGCTGTTTGTAATAAATCACGATGAATGAAGGACGGAGAGTCCGACTCTCCTTGCCAAATACACATTCGTTCATCCGTACATTCAACATTTAGCTCAGCCTCGAATACGTACGATTCGTATGTTCGATTCCGACTTTCGCGTTACGCTTTTCCATTCTTTAGCTCCGCCGCGCGCGCGCGCGCGCGATTACCGATAAAATATTCGCGAATTCCTTCCAATTCCGCGACCCTCGCGTGTATCCTCGATCGCTCGCTCTCTTTCTCTCGCGTTTCTCGGTTCCGGCCCCCCCCCCTCCTCCCCCTCCCGCTCGGTCGGTTATCGTTACTGTTTGCCCCGATCGGGGCTATATAGTATACCCCCGTTGTGGCAAAGCGCAACGCTCTATTTCGAAACTTCCTATCAAGTCCGATCTCTTCCGCGATTGCCGAAGCTGCCCCGATCTCTTGGACGGACTCTAACCGCGCTTCCTCCGGCAACCGCCCGATACCGAACGTGTCATCGTCCTTGCCGGAGTTTGGAAAGCGCCTCGGACCGCATCGCGCGGGAACGATCTCGCCGACCCGCTCGAGCCGTTTTTCCGCGCGGAATCCACCGCGGGAAATCCGGCATTGCCGTTGCCAGAAGTTCCGTCGAATCTTCCAGCGGGCGCGCGATCGATGCTCTCCCCTTTAATTCTTCCGTTTCGGAAGCGAGCGAAGGAACACGAGACACGAAACCTCGAAAAAAGCTCCGCGCTCAGTTCGGCGGACAATTCGCCGTTGCATAACAAAGGAGAGAAGCGCGCGCGTTAACCGTGCAAAACGAGAGAATTAGCAAGAAATCGGTCGAGCACGCGCGCGCGCGCGCACGAGCGCTGTCGGATGCGACAGCAACGTCCAGAAATGCGGAGAGACGTAGAGCGACAAAAGTCCGCGAGTGGCAACACAACGGAGCCGGTTAAAAACTCGCTCGCTCGCGGAACTCTCGCTGCCGCGGTTCTCCGTGACGTTGTCGGGAGCGGAGCACGGCGAGCTCTGGACGGCCGATAGTTCATCTTTATTACGAGAACAGCTGCACCGTGCGCGGCTTCGCATAGATGTCAGTTAAGATCCGGCCCACGCCGCATCGTTGCGCCGCATTCGGCCGCTTGATAAGGCGTGTATGCCGCGCGCATGAAGAAGCGCGACGCGCAAGTTTCGCGCGCTCGTACATCACCGGGCTTTGGGGCGGCGCGGCGCGGCGCGACGCGTCGCCGAGGAAAGAATTTACAAGCCAAAACGTCGCATTCTTTACAGCCGCGCAGCCCCGGCCTCACTCTCTCTCTCTCTCTCTCTCTCTCTCTCTCTCTCTCTCGCGCGCGCGCGCGCGCGAACTTTCGTCTCGCGTCGCGGAATATCACGACGCGGTGACTCGAGATAAAGTCTGAAGTACGGCAACGGCAACGCGAGGCGGGTTAGTTATTCAGCGATGATACGCCGCTCGATAAGTAAACCGTCGCGAGAAAGCGAGCGGCGGGCGTAAACGCGCGCGATTATCGCGCGCGATAATTTCGCGCCTCGCTGGCGAGCGCGCGGGAGAAGGCGAGCTTCTGCGCGCGGACGATCGGTGTTTAAGTAGCGCGCCCGTTGGGTATAAAGCGAGTACTCCATTTCCCGTGTCCTCTCTCTCTCTCTCTCTCTCTCTTTCTCTTTCTTCCTCGTCGAGCCACGTTTCTTCGTGAAACGCACACACGTGCGAGTACGCGGTTTAATTAATATTATCTTGAATTTAAACGCGACCGCGTCGAGTCTCCGTGCGATTGAGAGACTGTGGGAGTTCCGTAATTGGACGATGGGGGGCCACCACCAGCACACATCACACACACCGGTTTCGGGGTGCCTATCTACGCAAGAGGGCCGCGACCATACACGTCCGTCGGAGGCAAAGTAGAATCGTGGAAATTGAATTCCGTTTGGCGAGATCGGCAAGGACGAGCGCGTGACCCCGCCGACCGGCCGAGCCGGTTTCCGGGAGACCACGGCGGCGACGTGCGCTCTCGCTCCGCCTTCCGCTCGCTGCCGACTGTCAAGCCGCGGTGGATGAACAGAACAAATACTCGGAGTAATTTACAGCCGTGTTTGCTTGAAAATTCATGCCGGGCCGCGGCTGCGCCCGCGCCTGCGACGCGCCGCGACGCGCCGCGGAACAAATGCTCGGAGTAATTTATACACGTTTACTTAAAAATTCCATTAGCCCGGCGACGTCCGTCACGTCTGGCATGAAAATCTCGCCGGCGCTTGTTTATTTTGATTAATTAAATTCCGCGAGGTAGGGAGGAGGGAGGTGAGGGGGAGGCGGGGGGCCGGAATAGAGAGAAGGAGGAATATAGAGAAATGCGAACGGAATCGGAGCTTATTATCGAATCGTAATAAAATCGTGTAAGATTCCAACATCTTTCGGCTCAACTCTCTCTCTCTCTCTCTCTCTCTCTCTCGAGAGAGAGAGAGAGAGAGAGAGAGAGAGAGAGAGAGAGAACTCGGCGGAATGAAAAATCGAAAGCTCCACGCGGATTCCTCACGATTTATACGTGAGAAGAAAGACGATCATCTTCGTTTATTTCGAATGACTCGTCGCGAGCTCGCTAGTAGCCGCCGAATCCGCAGCCGCCACGCGTGGCGTCAACGCTTTGGTCGCGCGCGACGGCAGAAATTACCAAAGGCTTCCCTCTCTAAACGCGGCGGTCGCGTAATTCGACAGAGAGACGCCGCGCAGGACACGCCGCGCGCCGTGTAAATTCGTCGTGCCCGAAAAGAAGCAAAGCGAGAGAAGAAAGAGAAGAGAGGGGGAGGGGGAAAGGGCGACGCGGAAAGCACGGCAGGCACGGCGCGACGCGACGCGAGGTGACGCGCGGGCGAGCGGGGCAGACAGAAGGGAGGGGGAGGGGGGAAGGGTAACTTGACGCGCGAGCCGCGTACCGTGCCGATGCGGACGTGCCTTTTATTACCGCATGCATTTAAATACAAAGAGACCCGGCTCGTCGGCCGGCGAGCCCGCTACTTCCATGGAATTTGTCGGATGTTCCTGAGGGAAGCTGCAACGCGCGCGGGCGGCCGCCCTCTCTTCTCACCCCTCGCCACCTGTCTCTGCCGCCCCCGCACGGATGCACTTTGTGCTTTCCTGCTCGCCGTCGTCATCGTCGTCGTCGTCGTCGTCGTCGTCGTAGTCGCTCGCGCTCGCCACCCTCTCTCGCCCCTTTCTCCCAGGCTGCGCCCCTTTACCGGCCTTTTTTCTCTTCCTTCGCGCGCGCGCGCGCGCAAAGTTCCCGACGCGCCATTCCTCTCTATTCAGATCTCCTTTTTATTCTTGCAGGTAAGTATCACGGACCAGTCCCGACGACCGGCGGCGGAAACAACCAGGCTGCTCCTCCTCCCGGCTCACTCCGGCTCTCATTCTCTCGTTTACTCGCGCACGCACAGACTCAAAGAAAGCGCGGAGGAAAGCGCGCGCGAGTCGCGCCACGAAGAAAAGCCCCGGCCTCGTCCGCTCCCGCCTCGCCGCGCCACGCCGCGCCGCGCCGCGCCGGGACGATCCACGCTGGCGAAAGCGACAGTGAGTCGAGATTCACGAGATTAAAGGGCTGCAGAAAGCGAGATAATTCGCGCGCGCGCGCGAGGTAGGTGACTTGAAGGCGCGGCTAACGACTTGAGCGTGAGCGCCTGTTAACGCGAGGAATGGAAATCCGACAAACTTCAGCCGGAGATTTCCTACTTTGCGCGAGCTGCTTGCGGCGGCCGCTTCCAAAGCGCAAGCGGCATTTCGATTTCGGGTCGATCCTTCGGCCGCGAGATCTGCCCGTCGCGGGTTTCCCCTTGAAGAAAGTCGCGACTCGCCGACCAGGATACTGTATCACCTTCGACATCCGATATTCCGTCGCCAGTCTGAATCCGCTCGCTTTCGGATCCTGTCCGATACCGTGCGGCACGGTACAAACTGACTGATAAGCTACCGAGTCCTCTTAACCATCTCGAGTGGGACGGTAAAGGAATCCTAACGACGTTCGACGTGTACACTCGTTTCCACCCGTCCCTTATCTCGCTTGGCCGAAGAGCAGAGATAGTCGAGCGGAAAAGGTGGAAGCGGCTGGAGAAAAGGATCGAGGGGTGGGCCGGCAATTACCGTTCCGAGTTCTCTTCGAGTTTATATCAGGTGTCGAACCATTAACCCGTCGCGGTGCTGTCGCCGCGCTTCGATTCCTCTCGCGCCATCGTCGCCATGGCCGCGCCTCGTCTCCGCGTCTCGCTGGATCGTCTCACGGACGGATACGATCCAGCGAGTACAAGTTCGCTGAGTAAATAACACCTAAGCGGCGAGAGGCTCGCAGAACTTGCCAATCGCGCGAGCGCTTCTTCGCGCGAGAGGAATATCGATCGCGCGACACGTCCAACGAAAATTAATCCCCCACTAAGATCTGACTGAAGTCCCTTTCTACTCAGAGATATATAGGTAGATAGTTTATTGACACCCTGGGGAAACAACCCCTTAGGTTTACATCAGAAACAGGTACACGCCGACGGCCATGCGAGACCCGTGATCATACAGAACGTTAAGGAATGCATTAACATAATATAAAATGAAATGAAGTGACGCAGAGCAACCCTAGAGAGAGAGAGAGAGTGGGAAGGAGGGAGGGGGGGAGCCGAAAAGATAACTCTGTGCAATATTGATGAGCTCACACTTCTCTCTCCTTCCAACGTCTCGCCTTTTCCAACGACAGAAAGTTCGCTCGCGAGATTCGCCTACGTGGCCGACGTTTCTTTCGCTCGCGAGGCCGTGGAACAGCAGGTGGGAGAGAATCCGACCCGGTGAATCGGCGGATATCTCTAACGACGATAATAGAATCACGTAGTAGATCGTCCCTGGCGCCTTGGCGCCCCGACCCTACCTTGCATTCCCGCGAGTAACCGTGGACCTCGCACCACGTGGCCGGCCACGATACGGCAAGGCTGCGACGGGTAATGCGATCTCGCGAGCCTTCTCGTAACGCAGTTAGCATGGCGAGGTCGAGACTCGCTGGCTCACTCTAATAACTCGTTTTGCTTGTAACGCGAGCCGGTAGCCGCAGGTACATCGGCTACCAGCCGCCTCAGGGGTGGTCAATCCTTGCAACCAGACGAATTCCTGCTTTCGCCAGGTTTCTCCACGTGCGCGCGCATATCGACTATCTGACGGGATTGAAAGAATTCGCGATCGCGCGTAACTTCATGATGGAAACTTGTGCGGTATTATCGTGTTGTAATTTCACCAACGGTATATTTTCATTATTATCGCGCGATGTAACGTAAAAAACTCAGCGCTCAGCGTGTGCAAAGAGAGAAGCATAACGTTAAATGTACTTAATATTACATTATACGTAATTAATTGAATCTGTATTATCTGTATTATAACGGCGAATGGAACGATGCGCGGCGCGATGGAACGCATAATTCACGCAAAATTCCATTCCACTTCATCCCCGTTATTATGTCACACGTTGTCGCGGAAAATAAACGCAGATTATTTGCATAATCTCGGGGGACGCATAAAATTCGCGCCATTTTTTATCAGCCCCCTCGACCCTGACATTTTTTTATACTCTACGACTTATCTCTCCTAAGATTAGACACACACGTAACGCAGCGTTCAGAGCAACGATCAATTACGGTTCTTTCTTCTTCGGTCTTCTTGGAGGACACTAAATGACTCTAACGACGTCAACAAGGCGCCGCCGCCGGAACGTCGCGCGCCGCGTCGATCGTCCCTCGAGTCGATTGACCACCCCTGTGAGCTACCCCGTGCCTGCTCAATTCTCGCGTGTTCTCACGTACTTATCGCCCACGCAGCATCCGCTGCGTGGATCCACCCACGACTGCCTCGCCGTGAATCTCCGATGCAGACGTCGGATATAGCCATGTAAACGGATCTCGAGTGTTGCCTCCTCGATAACGCGATCACCTCGGTGAATTGCCTCGCGGGCGATTTAAAAGCGGGAATCAACGAGTTCGCGATCGCATTAACAAGCAGCCGTGACGACTTTCAGCCCTGACGATCTTCGCGCGACTTCTCGCGCGCGAAAATCGTCTTGTCGATAAAGGCGTGAGCAAAAAATTCTCGAGGACTACGGCGAGTATCTACAGAGACCAACGCGTGGGGGAGACGCGACTCGACTTTTGTTGCCGAGAGAGAAAGAGATAGAGAGAGAGAGAGAGGGGAGGGGGAAGGAGGGAGAGAAAGCGCGATATTCACGCTTCCCTCGAGATGCTTCTCGACGACGCCATCTTAATTCGCCAAAGAAACTCGATCGTTCAAGTTCGAGGGCGGCTCGCACACCCCGTACATACTCCGTATATTAGACAGTCCCCCCTCCCTCCCCCCCGACCTTCGGTTGTCTTGATCGTAGGCAGGTACGCACGTTAATGGAGTACATATGTACGCTATCTACCTCCTCTGTTTCCAGCTCGTGAAGGAGCCGCTCTTGGTCACCGCGACCTCCTGGGCGCGATAGTTCTGAGATACGCTTAAGACTTAATTGAATTCCGACCGCCGCGCGCGGCGGCAACTTGGAGTTGCCCGGCCTGCCTCGCCAGGGCGTGGGTAGGTGGCTACCCCCTTACCTAAATCACATCGCCATTTACCGAGAGCACGGCCAGGGTAGCACGGCGGAGGAGACTGGCGGCGGGAGGGAGAGAGAAAGGAAACAGCTCCGCTTCCTTCCTCCTTCTCTCTCTCTCTCTCTCTCTCTCTCTCTCTCTCTCTCTCTCTCTCTCTCTCTCGCGCGCGCGCGCGCGACCGGCCGATCGATGAGTCAAACTGGCGGCGTCGTCGTTCTTCTCGCGAAACGAATGGAGATCAATGACGACGTGACCCAAATTTTTCCACCATCGACGCGGCCATTTATCCCGCCGCCCTTCCTCGCACGGGAGCTTCCTTCCGCCAAGGAAATTCCTGGTAGCGAATCGCGGGTAATTGCATCGGTGCCCGGCGTATTTCATTCGCGATCGGATCAAATTGCATCGGCATCGATGCGGAAAAGACAATGCCGGAGATTCTCGATTCCGATCGGATATCCGTGGAAATATACCGGTCGCGAAGGAACGACGGCTCGATGACGCGAAATGTAATAACAAGGGACGAAGAGAAGGGGGGGAAAGAGACAGAGAGAGAGAGAGAGAGAGAGAGAGAGAGAGAGAGAGAGAGAGAGAGAGGGAAAAAAGAAGAAGGAGAAACACGGATGACAACGATAAATTATCCCCCGCTACCTCGATATCTGTCGTTTAATTTTCAATTTTCGATCGTCGCACAATGCATATCGCGCGCCCCGCGTGAACCGTCGCGCCAGCGTGAAAACTCGGTGAGCTTAGAACGTCGGTCGCGAACGTCACTGGTATCATCTCTTGCGCTCCCGAGGAACGTTAAAAGCCACCCCTTCGAGTGAGTCGCTCGCCATTGTGACGGATGCGATTCGAAAAAAGATTTCCTTCCCCTTCGCTAACGCCGCATTTCGCGCGCGGAGATCGATCAGCGTCGGTTGTCAGAACGCCGAGCCTTCCCCTAGCTTCCGCCATCCACCCACCTCGATGAATCCCTCGTGAATATAAAGGAAGGAGCGCGTAACGAATGATCCACTAAGAAAATTCCCGCGGCTCCTTCTTCGGGAGCCTTTTTTTTTCAGGATTGCCAGTCGACATGGGGGAATCGGTCGATCCGCGTCTTCCCGAGAAGGGGTAAACGAGCGGAACTCTCCCTTATAGAAACACCCCCCTCCCCCTCCGTGGACCACCCGCGTGGCTTTCTCGCGTCCCCATCCTCGGCGGACACCCTCGCGCGACACTTCGCATTCATCGCGGCAATAAATGCTGAAAACACCCCTGGCGGCTGGGTGTCAACCCCTTGGACAGAAGCGGGAAGTTTTGCTCATTAGCAGCGTCCCAGAAGAAGACGAGAGGGTGCTTGATGATGCTGCCACTCGCAGAGTTCGCGTCCGTCAGGACACTACGAGCGAACCGCGTCGGACTGGGAATAATGTAGATTCAACTTATTAATTAAAAGCGGAGAGAAACAGACCGCGAGAGAGAGAAAGAGAGAGAGAGAGAGAGAGAGAGAGAGGAGGGAGTAGAGATAAAAGAGAATTTCACCCTGGCTCTAAGCAAAGACAAAACGACGCATACTTATATTAGAAATACTGACACTCATAAATCAGAATAAAAACATAGAAATGGCGAAATGTGCAAAGAGGAGATCACAGCTTTTGCATCTGACAAACATCCTGTTGGAGATATTTACAGAATATTTTACAGAAGATTTCAGAGTTGTCAAATAGCTTTGCGACCACAAATTAAAGAAATGGTGCCCGCGCTTTAATATAATAAAGTGATGAAACCGGAGTGATGAAAACCGCTGAGATATTTAACGTCGAAAATTCCGGACTTTTATAGACACTTTTCGAGGTATTCTTGGGAGCAAACATAATTAAGAGCGATATTCGTCCGTTTTTGACGAATCGACGGAAGATCGTGTAATTATGAGAAATCATCCTTTTCCGGCAAGCTTCAGCGAGCTACCGTAGGGAAAAGGGTCCAGACTTGCGAGCAACCCTTCGGGTTCGGCTCGGCTCGACACGTCAATGGACTATCGGTAGGTCAAGGTTCACGACGGGAAAATTCATTTCCACGAAAGTGCCTAGCTGTCCGGCGGTTTACCGTCTGCAAGCGATTCGCATAAATCCCGGCAGCCGCCGTCGACTCGGACCTCGCTCGATCTGATTTGTTCTCGTTTGTTTCTCTCCGTGCGAGATATTCCTCGAAAATATAACACCCTTATCTCGCGGCAAGAGGCGAATAAAACCGCGAGACACAAAGCAGCGTGACTTCCCTCGGCTTCCTTCCAGCGCGTTATCCCGGCTGACAGCCACGGCGCGTCGTCATTTCTAAGAAGGCTGCAGGACTTCTTTAATTGCTACCGCGACGAGACAATCGGTGTGTCGCGAGAGCTGAAGATCCCCACGCGACGTGAATTATCGCGCCGCTATTGCTTCCTCTCGCCTTCCGCCTCCTCCGCCGCGCGTTTCGCTTCTCTCGCCGCGCTCGCGATATCCACGCCACCTCAGTAGAATCCACCACCATCCTCCGGCAGTTAATGCAGGACAACGAGGCGTAATCGACGCTTCGCGGGAAAGCGGAAAGCAAGGCGGTGGCAAACAATTGCACTACTCGCGGCACAATGAGCACCAGTCATTAACTACCACCAATTACTACTATTTACCCCGGCATCCACTCTTCCGCACCCGCACACGAACACGCGGGCAACATTGTCATCCTCCCGCTGACATCAAGAAGCGGCGTCGAGTAACGGCGCGGTCGCCTCCTCGCCTTTCTTCCGCCTTCTTCCTAACGACGTTCCGCGAAAGAATAATACGAATCCCACGAGATACCGCGGGTTTACGAGCAATCGCCCTCCTCCCTTCGCCCGCCCCTTTTCCCCGCGCCCGGCACAACCACCACCCACCCTCCTGTTCTTTCTTCCCGAGCGTGGCCGCGACCGAGACTCGATTGTGTTTTTATTCTCCTTCTCCCGGCTCCCCTTCCGACGCTTCCCCTCGGTCTCTCTCCACACGCCACCACCCGGAGTACAAACCGAGGATAACGGGTGGTAAAAAAAACCACTGGATACCCTTATCGCGATGAGACGCTCTTCCTCGCGTCGGCGTGCACGCGCGCATCCCGGAAAAGCGCGATCCTAAGCACGCTATGAACGTCCACACGCCGCGACGCCGGCTAATCGCCGGTGCGCAAGAAAACCCACGGATAAAGCTTCGTAATAACGCGATTCGCCGCCGAGGCGCGGCGGTTTTATTGTCGGGCCAGACGCGAGAATTTATAACGAGCTTCTTACCCCCTCCCCCCCCCTCCGCCCCTCCGCCCCTCCTCCCCGAGCAATCGGGCCGCCCGCGCAAAAGTCGAGACAGGCGCGCTTCTCGCGGAGGGTGTTTGCACCAGCAAGAGTGAGATTCGCTGTGTCGGCTCTCCCTGAGAAACGTCAATACGTCGGGCGAAATAAACATCTTAATGTCGACAATAAAAATCATACAAGTATGTTTACCAGCCCGGAGCACGTATCTCGCTAATCGAATCTCGGTGACTTGAGACGTGCGCAAGTGTTCGTAAAATTAATGAGGAGGGATTTCACGTAACAAAATAACGCAACTCTCTCTCTCTCTCTCTCTCTCTCGTCTCACTCATCCCATCGTACTCCGTCGTAAATCGCACGCTCCGTTTGCAGCAAGGAGGGCGCGCCAGAAAAGGATCTACAAAAATGTTGCTGAAGGAAATTCCTTGTACAACGTGCTCTCGCCGTAACGTAACGTCGTTCCGAGACTACTTCCTCAATTTCGCCAAGTTTAAGGATTAAGGGATACCCCGTTATACGCCAACAATTTCCCGCGCGCATCTTCGAGTTGGAGAGAGCGGCGCGGGTGTGTCCTTATCGCGATGTCCTCGCGCGGTCCTCGCGAGCGACGAGATGAACGCCGTAAAGACGGACCGAAATGTCGCCTCGCGTAAAGTAAACGGGACTGATCTCAAACAGCGGCCTGCGTTTACGCGTCGAGGGATGGGAGGGGGAAGCGGGGGGGGGGGGGGAGGTTGCGGGATGGACCAGATGCCTGGTCCATCACGTGTACATTCGCCGCGCGCGGGCAGGACGGAAGGGACTATCGGGCGCTTTACGACGCGCCTGTAACGACGACAGGATGCCACGCTAATTATCGTGAGCGCGCCTTCTGGCGAGCTGACGAATAAACGTTCGCTGCAGCCCGAAGTGAAGCGAACGTTCCGCTCCAGGATTTCACGAGGCCGCGCGCTCAAGGTGCGCGGCGATCATCGAGGTGAGCCGTCGAGCCGCACTGATAGAAAAATATCGTTGAATTAACTGTGATCTCACTATATTTTATGGTTCATTTTGGCGTCAACCATATTTTTATAGTTCGTGGAACCTACAAAATATAGTAGAATAAACGCAAATATATAGTCAATGATTGTCTTAAATAATTATTTCGTTACTTTTACCACATATACGATAATGTCTCATTCACGAATATAGTGAGATTTAATATTCATATAGTTACATCTGTCATCATTTAGCAAATATTCTGGTAATATTGACTATATAAGAGTTACTTTACCTACCATTTTATATTTGTACCCGTACAATAATTTTAATTTAACTCGCTATAATTCTTAGTAAAAATATTATATGGTTGGTTATACGAGGGTAGTCTGAAAAGTTCTCGGCCTAACAATGAAAAAAAATTTGTTTGCCGTGAAGTATGTTTTATTCTTCAATATAATCTCCTGAAACTTCAGTACATTTATTCCAGTACGTTTCTCCAATAATTCAATACTATCATTAAAGTGTGACTCCGGAAGGTTCTTTTCGCTCTGGTGTATAGTGGTGGATTCGAGTTTCATCAACAGTTACGAAACGACGCTTGAAATCCATTTTATTTCGCGTAAAACGAACCAAACAGAAATACGCACTTGAATGCGTTTTTGGTCAATTGCGTTATGCGACATCCATCTTGCATAAAGCGTTTTCAAATGGTGCTACTACTCTCGAATGGTTCGACAGATCGAATAAAATTTTACATGGGTTTATATCAGGGATGCCACTTTCCAATACAATTGTAGTTTGACAGTTTCTAATGCCATGTATGTGTCAGGTCGACAACTTTTCAGACTGCCTACGTACTATGCCTGTACCGATATTATGGTAATACTTACTATAAACATGATATTTCGGGCTACAATTTAGTTACTATATCATTACAGTTCCAAATATCATATACTTTTCTCTCAGTGGCGAAAGTGTCCGCTACGAGGCGCCCGCGCCGGCTGCGTCAAAGTCAATATCAGCCGCGAGATAAATCGAAAGGAAGAAAGTTTAAGTGCCGTGGCCGATACGGCAAAGTCAAATATTGACCGTGGCAATTTTCGCGGAGCTACTAATTTCGTTTAACGACGGCGGGCAACGGGGGGGGGGGGGGGCAAGTTTCGCCTAGCCGGGAAAACGATTCCGCACTTATCGCGGGGATTACAAACGGCCGCGATAATAACGAACAGTCGCTCCGTCGCTCTCCGCGGTCGAGGCGCGGTAATACCTCTTATTCGGGGGGAACTCTTGCCCAACTCGGGGAATATTTCCAGCGGAGCGCGAGACGCTACGCGGTAATAAATGTCGCGCACGTGAGGCGAGGGGTGCGCGCGCGCGCGTTTGAATTTGGAAATTCCGCCGCGCGACAATGGAGAGCCGCGACGGCTTTTGTATTTCCAACGGCGACGCGCCTCCGGATTTTCAAGAGAAGACTCTCCGCGTTTTCACAATCTCCGCCATCTCGAGCGTCTCTTTCTTCTTCCTCGTCGCGCGGCCTTCCGGTTCTTCCCCCGGCGCGATTTCCAATCGGCGACGGACGTGCCGCGCCGGTGCCGGTATCGCCCTCCTAAGATCCACCGCGGAATAGCCCGAAAGAGATCCAGCGTTTGCGGAAGCGTTTGAGATACAAGTCCGACAAGTGAGAGGCGCTTCCTGGGCGGCGCGGAACGAGGATTAACCGGACGAGAGTCCTGTCCGGAGAGTCCCGCGGGATTTCCGTCCAGCCCGCCGGAATACCCGAAGCCGTGTCTAGCGGCCGAGAAACGGCCGAGGGGAGAGACGAAGGTTTGAGAGCTCCGCGACCGTCCGAGAAACCGACGACACCTCCTCGACGCGTTCGTTCGTTCTCTCGCTCTCTCGCTCGCTCATGGCGAACTGAAGTTTGGGACTCTCCGACAGAGACGTTCCTGGAGATAGCCGGGAACTAGACCGTGCTGAAGGCGGCACGGACAGGGAGCGACGAGGAAAGGAAAGGAGAGCGGAACACAAATCGCCGATAGATTACACGAGGCGTCCACTCACTCGCCTTCAGCACAATTCGGACATTTCTGTCTCGATGCAGTTTCAAACGCAGCCGATGGTCCAGCGAGAGGACGCAACTTGCGAGGATTAAGCAGAAAAACATCTTCTCCCATCCCGAGCCGCGTTCTAATCAGTGTCGAGGAAAAGATGCTGCAAACCCGCGTTGCAATTAAACGGAACGATCGCGTTCGCGTTTAATAGAAATCTCGAGCCGAGACGTCTCGGCACGAGATTCGTCGAGATTCTCATTCGAATTCTGCTACGGTGCGGCTCCTCGTGTCTCCCGTATATCTGCGCGAGTTCTCGCATGAACGTTTCTCGCGTAGGTCGTGCAGGCGACCTATATCGATGCGATAGTACGTGTCAATAAGCCGTGCTCGCGATAATCGCACCACCCGACGTTATTACGACACAATGTCGGCCCGGATAACGGGATCGGCGTGCAAGATCGCGAGATTTCTATCGGCAGCCACGAGACTCGATCGCAAGCTACGGCCTGTTGGCTGGCGCGAACCCGTCTACGGAGTCACGTCCCTTCGTCCTAATTGAGCGATCACCGTGGGTATATCGGCGCCAATATCGTCGTGACACGCGAACATGCTCGCGTCGCGGAATTCCGCGCGGGCGAAATTCCGAGAGCGAGTGCCGAGTCGAGGGTGGTTGGCGACGGGACGAAGCAGCGAGAAGCGGGGAAGTTGACGCGGCAACTCAAGGAGAGGGCCGATCGATGCCCGCATTGTTTCACTGCGGCCTTGCGGCGACGAGTCTGCTCCTCTCTCTCTCTCTCTCTCTCTCTCTCTCTCTCTCTCTCTCTCTCTCTCTCTCTCTCATTCTCCTCTGCTCATCCCTCCCTCCCCATCTCTCTCTCTCTCTCTCGCACCCTACTCCCGGTCTTCTTTCCGTCTTCCATCGTCGCCGTCTTCTCCCTGGAGGCCTGCGGGAACTCGCGGGGAGCGCGGTTAGGAGGGAAGAGGTGAACGGGATGCAGGCGATGTTGCTGAGGTAGCATCCGCACTCACTCGCCGGCGATGCACTCGGCCGTATCCAGCACGTTGCGGGTGTTCGAGTATAGCCTCGAGACATCGTCGCCTGCGCCACTCAAATATTTCGCTGATCTTGATGACGATGGCGCGTCATCAAGCGTCGATGGCGAGATAGATATAGCACCGATACGATTAAAAATGTTGGATCGTTGGAGCAACGCGCTCTCGGTTAGGTCAGATCGCCACTGTTTGTACTCGTTTGCACTCGAAGAATATATTTCCATATCTCCTTCCAGCACAACTCGATAATTATAAATATAATTCCTAATTCGCCGAAAATTTACAAGAAAGGATCTTGATGTCCTTGGACAGTGTCGCCGCATTTTATTGCTCTCTGTCGTTAAATATCTTTTACGCCAGCGCACCTGGCACTCCGAGTTGCCAAAATAAATATTCATGCCAGCTGTGCTGGCAAAAGGTTAACGGTATGTACGGTGTGAAAGATTATACTCTAAGTATCCAAAAAATAGCAGATGGCTTCAAGTTGGCGTATGATGAGCAAAAAGGGATGTTTCGATGTTACCGCACATCGTAACGCGTACGAGATGTCAATAAAATGTTATTTAAACATTTCTCCGTGCGATCTCCTCCTCCTCTCTCCGCGTCGCGAGAAATAATCTGTATGTTTAAGTTAAGTGAATTAATATTGCTCTCCTATGCGGCAATCTTCAGGCTTCAGGATGCGTAAAATTGATTCTGCCAACCGAGAGAGCTCGCGGAAACGACAAGGCTACGCTTTACAGCGACAAGGCAAAATTGCGCGACTCCTGCGCGCGAAAAGAGCAGCGAGCGTCGTATTCGAATTCTACGTCGGGCAGGAGGCGGCGGTTTGATATATATGTACCTTAATCGGATAGTTTGTCAAGTAGATTAAGACTTCCGTCATCGTACTACACAAATTACCTCCGCACAATGATATCGCCGGCCGATATCGATTACACGGCTCTTGACACAACGTCTGCTCGCTGAATGAAGGCTCGTTGCGCACGCTTATCGAGTTTAGAGAGACCGTTCGGGCTGAATTGCTCGCTGATTAATAATACTAAATGTCGACGGGAGCGACGCGGGTGAAAGCAATTCAGCTCGACGTCGATCAAAGGCGCACGCCTTTAATAATTGAAAGCAACGTCGAAACGAGCCCGTAACGGCGCCCGCGATCGGCCAATTAATTTCGATACGTGCGAAACGCGACGACAGAGGACGACAGCGCGAACGTCCGGCCTCGCGCGTCCAGTTTTCCGCTTTTCCTTCGGCTGGAGTTGGAACGAGCAATTAAAATCTCATCGATCGGTCTTGGCGCGAAGCGGCGGCTTTTGGAAAAAAAAAGAAGAAAAAAAAGAAAAAAAAAAGAAAAACACGTCGAGAAATTACGCGATAACCGACGAATCGAGTGACACGTCGGGCGAAACCGGCATCGCCGTGTGACTACGAGTCGACGGATTCCAGAGAGATCACGAGATTGTTCATCGTCATCATTGAAGAAGCTTTCACCCTGGCGATTGGCAAAAGACACGTGAATGTGAATGTAAAAATAAGCGCGCAAGCAATAGAGGGATATTCTCGATTCAACGTCAGACGACGTTTCTCTCGACGAATGTACGAGGAATTCCAAAGCACGCCGGACAGAAACACACCTGGCCATTGAGCAATTAAAATAACGACCTGTCCGCGATGCGTTAAGATCCCTTTACACCTGCGCGTTCCGCATCCGTGTCGCGGCGCGTATCTTTACCGCGCACGCTCAGGTTAATTGAGTACAAGTGTCACCACTTTTTTTTTTCGGCTATGTATATATTTCCATTTAATGTTACGGAATGTATTCCAGCATCTGTCTGCACAGATACGGTACGCATACAGAACGGCCAGGTGCTGAAGAGCTCCAAGACGCGCGCAATCGTAGCTCAAATTTCACCACCTCGTTCGCACCGACACCGTTCGCGCGCGTTATCCATCCGTGCATTATTTATAGTTCATTATTTGTCCCTCCGGTGATCTATTCGCGTTAATCGTAATTTACCGTTTCCACTTCATTATCGCGTGTATTATTCAGGACTCGTAACTTATTTACATAACAGTCGCGCGACTAACGTCCCCGCGCGATTAACGAAAATTCGGCGCGCCGAATTTGTGATTTATCGCACAAATAATGTGCTGAGAGTCAATAACGCCAATGGCAAATATTCTCAATTTCCTTCGAGTTATAATCATATATCGATATATATACGAGTACACATCAGGACCGACGAAAAAACGTTTTGTTTTTTTGTCGTCGTCAGACAAAACGACGGACTAAATAATTCAATCTCGAAATATCAATCGCCTTTACCAATAAAAAAAAAAATAATACCAACTCGGTATTTTTCCTTCGTATCTAACAAGCATCTTTCTCTCTCTCTCTCTCTCTCTCTCTCTCTCTCTCTACGTTCTTCCTAGCCAAATCAGAATATATAATTTTTCAGAATAATAAATAGATCTAATCTAAAACAGCTGAGCTTAAATTTCCCAGACTCGTACAACAGCGTTCTCGAAGAGTTCTCTTTAAATAACGACGAATCCAATTCATTAATCTCGTTGCCTCGCTGTGCCCCGCTCTTCCCCCTCCTCATTCCATCCTCGAGTCCGACTATCCCGAGAAGAGGAGAGCTTGTTAATATTTCACGCAAGATAGCACCGCCGACCGACGTCGTTCGAAACGTCGAACGTTTCAATTACACGCTGCAATTATAGCGCGATGAATGCGCGAGCGTTCGTATGGCGTTCGCAGAGATCAGCACCGGCAGTAACGGCGCTTTTATTATACGCGTGTACGTTACAAGCGGGATTACGTCGCGGGCTTTAAGCCCGACTTGAATGTAATGCCGCCGCCGAAAGTCCGCCTTCGCCAGTCGGTTAGCTTTAACGCGATTTCGGAGCTCGCATTCGGATACATCGCTGCTCGCGTTGCGCGCGAGCCGCGTCATAAGCAAGCCTCATTGGCTGGCCCAATGACACGGCAAGGTGGATTAGCGTTTCGCTACCACGGTAACCAGTGTCGCACTTAATCGCCGCCGTTAGTACGAATAATCTACGTCGCGCGCGTAAACGCGACTCTCGTAGGAAAATTCGAATTGCACGCGCGAGTGGCGGCGGCGCTTCGCCGACGATTGACCGTCGTAAAAGACGCTCTCTCCACGAAGCTTATTGCCTCGACGTGAATCTGTAATTCAGCGATGTGTGTGTGTGTGTGTGTGTGTGTGTAGTTTTAATCGCGTGTCGCTCCAACGAATTATCAGCGCGTCAGCCGGTCGAAATTAATTCCTTCGGTTGATCACACTCAATCGATCGACTCAAAAGACGGGAGTTGGACTCTTCAAATGAACATCGCGGCCGCAGACGATCGTACACGTCGCTTACTACCTATCGCGTAAATTTGACGGCGGAGCTTATCTGACGGGATTACGTTGATTTGATCCGCCACGATGCAAAATAAAAGACGCATTAATTTTGCCGTCTGAGAGCATATCTCGCTAGCTACTGCCATCGCAAAGAGTCATCGCGCGCTTTAAACACTCTGGTCGGCGGGCAAACGTTTCGAGGGCGCACTAAATCTGGTTAAGGCGCGACGTATTCCATTAACGAGGATTCATTAGCCAGACGCCGCGTGATCTCGGTTTCGAGCGGATTTCCCAAAATTTCAGAGGCGGCTCCTTCGCCATCGAACCGTCTCTCGCCGCTCGCAGAGCCTAAGCCGAGATCAGAAAGCCACGTAAATTGGCCCGTTTAACGGGCCAAACTCAGAAATACTCGAGCCGCCCATTAGCCCGCGAACTTGCCGCGTCTTGCGTAGCACTCGAAAATAGAGTGGAAGAGAGAGAGAGAGAGAGAGAGAGAGAGAGAGAGAGAGAGAGAGAGAGAGAGGGAGAGAGAGGGAGAGACGGGTGATCCGATCCTACGCGTGGTATCGCGGCACGACGAGAGACGCTCGTTAGTTCCGGAAAATTCGTCTCCACTCCGCGCAATTAAGCGGCGGAACGCTCGCGCGTCGTTTCGATCGTTAGCCGGCTTGTTTTTCTAATCGTCGCCGATAAATCAGACCGATGTCTCTTTGGCTCGTATTAAGCGAGCGCCGCTCGTCTCGCTCGGATTCGGAGGGAATGCGGACCGCCGCTTCCCTATCAAAGTTTTCAACGAAACGTCGGTATTCGCTTTCGTGGCGCGACACCGAGCGTAGACGCACGGGAGAGGGCAGAGGGACAGAGGGGAAGGAGGGGAACAGTGCGACGAGAACGCAAGAGATGCGTAACAATAATCAATAAGCCCGTATTTAAAAAATGAAGCGAAATCTCCGGAAAAGCTTGACGCGCAAATAAACGCTTGCGAAAACAAACGCGGGCCGGGAGAACACCGCGCAATATTTGCTCAAAATTCGATGTTTATTCTTCTTTTCAAGTTTGACCTACATCGCCGCCATCGCCGAACAAGCAGCTTATACATGAAAATATATTAAAATATAAAATTCCATATGCGCGCAAACAAAACAAGAGACGCGCGACTCCCGTTCGCGCTATCGGGATTTCGACGCGCTTCTCCTGCCGCAAATTATTTATCCGTTTTCCGCGCGTTGTTATTTCAGGAAACAGAAGAGGGATGAATATTCGTCACAATTAAGTGAGCGGGGGTGGGGGGGGGGTACATATATACATCTCTGACAATTCCGACAGCGATAAATCGGAGAAGTGACTATTAGACTCTTTGCCCGCGAACTTAACAACGAGAGAGCGCGCGGAACTCCAGCGAGAGTCGCGCTGCAGCACATCGCGTGTACGAACGGCGATAGCCGCGCGCGTTGCATATAACGTTTTCTGGCGTGCCGCCGTATTACGGGCTATCCTACCACCGTATCTCGGCTTTTTCCGCGCGTTCTAATTGTTCCGCCCCGGCGTTATCGGCCGCGCTACGTTGCGCCGCGCGCGTTCCAGGTAATCTCGCGCGGATGTCGGAAACGGGATCTCGGAACGCGTAATCCCCTATAAATTATTCTATCTCCGTCTATCAATCTGCGCCGCTTTCGAAACACAACGTGCATCCGTACTTACCGCGTCAAACGCGCGACACGCGCGCGTTCCCGACTGGCCGCTCGGCGGAGAAGAAACCCGTCGCGCGAGTTTTAACCCCCCGTCGACGTTGGTGCTTTCGGCGTTTCGGCGTGTCAAGCAGCCCCCCTCTTTGGGATCTTTGAGATCTCTCCTGCGCTTCGGTTGTCGAAGAGACGCTCACACACGTCCGCGGGATTGCGTTCCACGGTGAAGCAATTTTCTTTCGCCCCGACCGCGGTAAAGTTCGCGCGCGCAGTGATTCGCGAGGACAGAGCCGCGCCGCGCCGCGCCGCGCCGCGCCAGAGCGAAATCGCGGCGACGATAATTTTCGCCGCAGTATCGCGACGTACAATCCGGTCGTTACGATAAATTCCGCCTCGCCGGCCTTCGTCGTTTCTCCGGATAATAATCCGTTTTTCGAGAGTTACAGCGCGCGCGGATAGAAAGGGACGTCGCGCTCTCCACATTGTCGGTCTTTTATGTCGTAATGGTCGCGAGCATCGCGTCGTCGTCAGGTGTAGCTGCATTCGACGATCGGAAGCGACGACATAAAGTTTATTACGGGACACGGCTCGGCTGTATATCGCGCGAAACGGATCCCCAATAATTCTCCACGATCTCGACGAAACGACGACGGCCGGTCGGGCGGGCGAGCTGACGTTCTCGAGCGTCGCGCCGCTGTGCGCTTCCCGACGACATCCACTCCTCCCCCTCCCCCTCCCCCACCCCCTCCCTCTGCTCCCCGCTAGTCTACGCTCCGCTGGATATACGTGTCGATCTTCCACGAATGAACTGTTAATTTTCAGGATAACGCGAGAACTCTCTCCGTGCAAAAGCGCGCGCGCAGAGTGTGCAATTCCGCCCGTTCTCTTTTTTCGCCCCGACTCGCGATTTCTCCGCTTCCCTCTCCGCCCCGCTCACTACGTTTCAAATTTATATCGACGCATACATATGTATGCATACATACACACGCTTATTTTACTCGATGCACCGAAGGAGCGCAGGTACGACAGACAGAGCTGCCGCGCAGAGCAGCTCGGCGGGACAAAAAAAGGCGCAGCGTGCGAAATGACCGTCGCGTGACGACGACGCGCCGCGCCGCGCCGCGCCGGCGGAGAAATTTCCGTATCCATTTTTCAGCGGGAAACTTCCGCGAATAAAATATCAGAACCGTCAGCGCCGTGAAAAATCGCCCAAGTATGAAAGTTTGTGATCGAACTGACGGAGGGCTGTCAAACGCGGACGTATAGCAGTGGCAGCGCCTCGCGACTATTTCGCCGTCAGTCGTGCCGATAAATATCGGCGCAACACGTAAATAAATAAATAAATAAATACAGATGCGGATGTACATCGACACGCGCGTTACGCGCGATTGTTCATTGAGACGGTCGCACGCAGTTGCACGCGAGTGCACGCGCGTAAAGTCGACAGAGCCATTTCTCTTCACGGCCGCGCGAATCCTCGCGAGACGACACTAACATGTCGGCGAGGACGTCCTCCTCGTCCTCGCGCCCTCGCATTTCTGTTTGCTCCGCTCTAAAAGTCGGCTCGAGTCGATCGCCATGCATGCGCGCGCATTTGTCGCCGCGCATCGGTTATGGGCTCGTAAAGCAGCGATGCGACTCGCTGACGATGAGACTCGCTGTTTTCAATAACTCTCCGCGACGGCGATTCCGCGCCATAAACTGGGTCAACAAACGATTCGAAACGCGCAGCGCTGCGCGGGACGCGCGGGCGGATCTTCCTTCAGCCCGAGCGGGCAGCAGCGAACGCGCGCCCGACGACTTTTATTCGGCAAAAATCGCGACTTGGGCGATCCGATCTCTCGCCGCGAGGTCCATTTGTTACGCGCGAGGAAAATAGAAGCGCGCGGTCCGAAGACTCGATGAATAAAAGATGGGTCCGCGAGGTTTTGTCAAGATAATCGCGCGGGGGTCTCGGCGGGCAAAAAGCCGGGAATCTCGCTCCGCTCGGCGAGAATCTTTGCGTTCGCGTGAATTTACAGAGAGAGAGACCGCCGGCTAAATCTCATTTGCGCGACACGCTTACCCGGTAGCGACGGTAACTCCTGTTTCGTATTCTAACCGCGCGTTTGATGCTAAATGCCGCTGTCTGATTCTCAAGTTGAAGGAACACCGCGCGCGCGACACCGTCGTGCTGCGCCGCTTGAGATAATCAAGCCACAGTGAATAGTAGTAGTTTCATATAAACAATTATCCGGCTGATGCGAAAGGCTTGCCATATCTGCCAAATAAAATCGGGAACAAACCTGCTTTCGAAGTGTTAATTCTTCGCTTCTATGAATAAAATAAATAACGGAGTATTCTTTTCTCGAACGTCTGACGACGAGTTTTGTCGAAAGTTCTCTTCTCCAAAGTTTTCCTAACCTTTCGCGGCAAGCAAAATTTTACCGCCCGAAAAATGTCAGGGAAATAAAATAACAGTTCCATTTCGGTGAAACTCAGTCTCGAGGTTTCTTGGGACCGCTGATTGCAAATTTGGAATTTAGATTATCGTGCGATTAGCGGCCTGCAATTCAGTGATAAAACGACAAGCTTTTCAGTCTGGTCCAACTCGAAATATAGAAACCAGAATGCCTAACTTGCAAGAGCACGTGCACCAAAGATTAAAGAATGCTTTAAGGATGCGATCCCTTGATTGTGTCGAACAAGCAAGCGCTTACAGAAGCCAGAGTGACATCCGACGTCGCAATTGCGACGGAGGATTCAGGAGAGACAAAAATATTCTTATCAGACTCTCATCTGCCAGCAACAACAATAAAGGGCCCACACTCGCATCGTGTACCGTCACTTCCGCCCTGCTCAGCCCGTCTCGAAACCCAAAATAATTTTATATCACGTCACGGTGTTCGAGGAACGCGCGAAAAGACGCGCTCCCCCGCTGACGGATCTTTCTCCCGTTGACGGATGGGACTTGCGGCGCGATCGGGTCGCCGACAGGATCCTGATCCTCCAATTAGGAGTTTCTGACTCTACGCGACTGCGGTTTCTCCTCGGTTGCTCGAATCCGGCTGGATTATTGTCGCGCGACGGCGGGATTCCGCCGCCGCGACGCTATGCATATTCGGAGGCATATCGATAGAAGCGTCGATCAACGGCGCCTGGTCCGCGACTTGGAATCGATCGGCCGATTGCCAATGGGGCCACAGTAACTCTCCCGCTCGCTTAACTCGTGTCCAACTGTCGGAACTGACGGCGAATTTGTCGGCACATTGCGAAGCCTTCGTGTCGGACACGATTCGCCGCGATATATTCCGCCGTCCGATTGATTTCGCGACGGCACGAGCGACGCGCGCAATAGCGCACAGCCTAAGTTCTCGAAAGCTTTGCTAGCTCTTCGAGCGAAGGCTTATGCCTGTTTATTTCTCCGGCCAGCCCGCACCACCTAAACCTCCATCCACGTCCGGCGAAAAATCCGCACGTCCGATCAGTCAATTTTCGTCCATCGATCGCGTAAGCGATGCTTCTCTCGTGTTAACGCGCCTGAAATGAAGGACACGAGAATTCGCACTCATAACGATGTTTACGAATTAACTCGGGAACTGGAGGGTCAGATTTGACTGAAAAATCGTGCTTGTTTTTGATAATGATTTTGCGACGAAGTGAACAAATGTGCAAGAGTGAAAATTTTATTATATATTTATATAATTATAACGTATGAAGAGTAGAACAATTTTATTTTTAAACAAATACTCATATAAATATACGTCCGCTTTTACGCTTTTAAACGCGTTTCTCTCTAGAAAACTTATTGTTCAACTTTATGCAGTGGTTTCTCCGAAACTGAGCTTCGTATCGATCTGAAATTTTAAAGCAGTAACATTTGTTCGTGTGGCTCTCAGGTGAACCATGAACAACTCCGTCAAAATATTTCATCTCGAGATATTAATTTTTTTATTGTAAAAGAACGGAAAAATTTGAATTTTTTTCCCAATAATAGCCGCCATTTTGTTAATTTTGTTTTGTTGATTTTTTGTTCTGGTGGTTCACCGGATAATGATAAGCCTCCTCAAGATTTCTAGCTAAAATTCGCTCTGATCGGATCACCGAGATCGCCGAGATATTACTACAAAAACGATAACTTGAAAAAAAAAAAAGGAGAATATATTTCAGCTATATATATCGTATATTTATTTACGAATATTTGCTAATAAACAAAATTTTTCTACTCTTCATGTTGCATAACTATACCTAAAATTTTCATTCTTGCACATTTATTCAGTTCGTCACAGAATATTATCAAAAACCAGCGCGATTTTTCAGCAATCTGACCCTCCAGTCCCCTTAAAGAGGACTCATCGGTGCAGCAGCGGAGATGATCACAGCCGGCCGCGAAAGAATTTCTCCACCTGAAGTGATCCATCGCTCGTTCGCCGAACGAGCAAACGACGAAGGAAGAGAGACGAGAGCGCGAGTCGAGACTCCGCGGTTTCGCGAGGTTGACTCTTCCGCGACTTTCGCGCGGGCTCGCGGGGGCTGATGTAAGCGTCTGAATGACGTAACGCGGCCGCGAAAGTGACTCGTGCGGATCGCGAATTACACGGGCGGCGGGCGGGGGGGAGGGGGAGGGGCAGCGGCGACGCCGAGAGCCATCTCGCCGACTAACCGCGTTATTAGTCGGCGGCCGAGCCAGACATAACGCGAATTCGACATTCAGGCGCGGCGCGTGTTTGCGCGCGTACAACACAGATACGGAAGGTCGACGTCGGCGCGGCGATCGATATCGGGCAATCGAGTCCGCCGTCTGTCGGCGGTTAACGGGAACGGAGCGCGTAGACCTCGGAACGCGCTACCGGCTCCCCGCGGGACACGCCTTTGGTGATATATCAAATTATTGTCTAACCGGTAATGTTATTGCCGCGCAAACGATAATCGACGGATTAGCATCGACTATTATCGTAATAACCGATATTGTCGGGAAAGCGAATACGCCTATGCGCGCGGCCAAATGCGCGCGCCCCTCCTCCCCTTCGCCGGACTCGCCGCGGCGCTGCGAGTGATTTATGCTTATCGCTTACAGCGATAAACACGCTTACGTCCTACACGCTCCTCCGATTTTTATCCCCCCGCCCGTTCGCCGTTCGCGATTCGCGCCGCGAAGAAACCGCGATTCACCCAGGCAACACGCCTCCTCCATTAAAACGTCGTAAATCAAGCCTGCGTTATCAATAACCGCACACGTACGAAGTCGAACATGGAGTTCCGCGCGATCGCTGAGACTTTCCTGAGACGCGTGCGATCATCATTCGAAGACGATACTACGCGTTAGTAAGGAGGAACGATTTGCCTTTCACAAGCCGACTCGGCCGATCGCGTAATCGGCCGATGACGTTCGCTCACCTCCCCCCGTCGCGGAGTCGCCGAGGAGGAGGAGGAGGAGGAGGAGGAGAGGGAGGAAGAGATCGTTGTCGTCGGGATCGAGACGGCATTTCGGTCATGCGTCACGAGATATCCGCGCGACGTCTGACGGATGGAGCATCCATCACGGATAATATCGTTCCCTCCTTCGCGAAGAGGGCGACGAGGAAGCGGGCCGAGAGGGTGAGAGGTCGCGAACGTGCACGCGCTCGCGATCGCTGCATCCGTCGTCGGCGCACGTAACGCGCGGCGGGGCTCTCGCACGTCAATTGCAGGAGGACAGCCATCAATAGTGCAGCCGTGATGCATCGCTCCTGTGCGCGCGCGCGCGCGCGCGCTTCGTGATTTGTGCGCTGCTCTTCTTCCATCGTACGTGTACGACGGACGTGCGTACGTGCGCGTGGACGCACTTTTGCCGCCCGCGTCGGTGCGCGCGCGCGCGTGCGTGTCTATGTGTGCGTTTACGTCGGCTGAATGGTTGCCGATAGAGCGCCAGGGAGTTTACCGGAGAGAATGCAGAATGCATTCGCGAAGGCACGAGAGAAAATATCGAAGATCGCGCGCTCGCGAGGATGCGGCTGATTTGTTGTCGATAAAACGTCAGCTCGAGAATTATTTAAGGTATTTCATATCTGAAAGCCTCCTCTCCTCGGTTATCCGAGGCGAATTTAAATGCGAAGCACTCGCGGCGTAATTTTAAATCTCGCTGGTCCATTTGAATCTCCTCCTCTCTCGGGCGCTATAGGCTGCTCCGTTAGAGCACTCTCTCTCTCTCCTCCCGCTCTTTTGCATTCTCAAATCTAATCTGACGATTGTCATTTGCTTTCTCCCCTCCTTTTTCGTCGCGATCGCCAACGGCTGGTTATCGCTCGGCGGGACTGTCAAACTGCGAATAATACGTCTCGAAAGATCTTGCATTATTTATCGCGTTTGAGTGCGACACTTTTCCCGACGCGGGCCTTCAATCCATTACGCCTTCCGTCGCTGTCGAGCGTCGCGAACGTGAGAGTAAATTGTCATCGTCCGATAAAGCGTCAAGCGCTGTGAATTACCAATAAATGCGACGCTCCCTCCCCTCTGCCCCCCCTCCCTAGAGCCTTTCTCTTCCCGAGGGGACCCAAACTCCTGGATCGTCGATCTTATTCGCTGCTCGAATCGGGTGTGAACTTTCCACCAACCTTCCTCAGCCCTCCTTTCGTCTCCATTAAGAGAGTACGATTTACAATCGCGTGAAATTATTATTAAGTCGTTTAAATAATCACCACGCGTCGCGACGTAACTCACACCTTGGCCGCGCGCGCGCGCGCGCGCATTCCGATGTAAATTATTCCGCGCAGTCGCGCTCCCGCTGGCACAGTCGGGGTGGAAAACTTGGCGCGGCGAGCGCGCACCGGACGCGACTACACGAAGAGAACAACGATCGTTTATCAACGCAGCCGGGAAGCGCATCTCGCTCCTCGCGATTCGGCCATTCGCGCGAGGACGTTTCTCGCGAAATCGGCACATTCGCCTGCAGCTCGGATGCGCATACCGTATGCACCGGCTGAAGAAGAGCCGATGCGATCTGCCGGCGCGAATAGACGCGGACCGCCGCCATCCGCGTGACCGATAACTACGAATGCAGAGGGTAGCATCGCCGCGGGCGGCGCATCCGCGAAGATAACGCGACGCGACGTGATTCTCGGGATGTGCACGTCGGCTGGGAAAATCCGCCAGACGCGTTACGCATTATCATAGAGATGGGGGGGGAGGGGCGGAGCAACCCTCTAGCGGGAAATAATAAAAGAGAATTAGAATGGTCGCGCGTTTCCATAATTCGATGATGCGCGCGCGCGAGCGAGCGAGCGTTTATGCGCGGCGGAACGGAGCGACTTTGGAACGTTAAGGATAAATCACGCGGGGCGATACCGCAGGGTCGATCGGAACCTCCGTATGCTCTTCATTCGCGACTCGCGCATCGGCAACCCAGATTTTTCAGCGACCTCGTTGGCCATCTCGTTGGCCGATATTGCGCCGTTTTACTCTCTTCGTTAAGGGGACTGGAGGGTCAGATTACTGAAAAAACCTTGCTTGTTTTTCATAATGATTTTGTGACGAAGTGAATAAATGTGCAAGGATGAAAATTTTACATATATTTTTGTAACATATGGAGAGTAGAAAAATTTTGTTCTTAAACAAATACTCATATAAATATACGTCCGCTTTTAAACGCTTTTAAACGCGTTTTTCTCGAAATTTTATTCTTCAACTATATGCAGTGATTTCTCCGAAACTGAGCTTCGTATCGAACTGAAATTTTAAAGCAGCAATATTTGTTCACGTGGCTCTCAGATGAACCCATGAACAATTTCGTCAAAATATTTCATTTCGAGATATTAATTTTTTTATTGTAAAAGAACGGAAAAATTTGAAATTTTTCCCAATAATAGCTGCCATTTTGTTAATTTTGTTCGATCTTTTGTTCTAGTGGTTCACCAGATAATGATAACCTAACCTCGTCAAGATTTTTAGCTAAAATTCGCTCTGGTCGCGCCATCGAGAGCCGAGATATTACTACAAAAACGATAACTTGAAAAAAAAAAGGAGAGTGTATTTCAGCTATATATATCGTATTATATTTATACGAATATTCGTTAATAAACAAAATGTTTCTATTCTTCATGTTGCATAACTATACCTAAAATTTTCATTCTTGCACATTTATTCAGTTCGTCACAAAATATTATCAAAAACAAGCACGATCTTTCGGCTGATCTGATCCCCTTAAGGAGGAAATTATATGCGGAGCAGGCCGTTTTTCAAAGCTATTTGTACGAATTTTTTTCACGGAAACGGAGGATCAATGGACTTGACATTTTCACGATGTATTCATTAATGTTCAAAGTATAAAATAAATTTGTTACTATCTGCATGGGAGTACACATAAAACTTTAAACGCGTTTATCTGTAAATCCTGTAAATAAAATACTATTTTCTTAAACTGTCGACACGTAAAAGTTATTGAACCGAATAATTTGGAATTTTTACACAATATACAGTAGACATGTAGTTTTCACCCCTACCTCGAACACAGTTATATTTTATTTTATTCATTTTTCTAAACATGATTACAAATTGAAAAAGGTTTCATTTTTGCTTTTTTCTATACAGTCATTATTTTTCCAAACTTGGCTCTACTGCCTTCATTTTGATACGGGCTATAATAGCAACTATATATTTTAAAAATCTTTCTTATATTCTTATATTTTGATTTCAGAGTAGTGAGAGGCCCGGAATTATGCCGACAGCAAACGAATGCATTTTTATCATTATCTATGATTACAAATTGCATCGGTTCTTGTGTGTCTCAATAAAATTTATTTTATACTTTGAACATTAATGAATACACTGCGAAAATTTCAAGTCCATTGATCCTTACCGTTTCTGTCACAAAAATTCGCAAAAATAGCCTTGAAAACGGTCTTTCGCATGTAATTCCGCCCTTAATCCGAGGCGGCCTGCGCAAAGAGCTAACGGCACTCGATATTCACCGGTGGACTCGCGAGACTCGGGAAATAAACGTTGACGAAGCAAATCTCATTTTTCATTGTTCACGGATCGTCTGCTCGTCCCGACCGCGAGGACCGTCGGCGGTGGAGCGTCAGTATTGGCATCGCGACGGCGAGTCGTCTCCGCTCGGGGAGGTCCTGAGGAGTTCTGGAACAGCCCCGGAAATACGATCGCACCCCCGAGCCGGGCGACCTTTGACCGGGCCGATAAACAAGCGCGAGCGCGGGGCCGGGACGAGGCCTCCGTTAAGAGACGGTCGAGGAGTGATACGTGAGCCGAATCGCTTGACGAGAGGATGAAAGGGCTCGCTCCGATAAAATCGGCACGTAGCGCGGCCGAAGAGAGGAGTCCCGAGGAGCCGGCTCGCCTCGCGAGATGCTGGCGCTCAGATAGCAGGCAGGAGTATCGGAGGAAGAACCGGCCGCGGTATCGAGAGGACTCCGTGCTACCTCGAGCCCTTTCTCGAGCGGGACTTTATCCGGCGGCTGCTCCCCCGGGGATAGGCGGCGTTACAGCGTTCGAGGGCGTAATAAATCGACCGCTCGTCCGCGGCACTGATTACGAGAAGCCGCGGAGATATCACTCAGGAATTTGCGCGCGCGAGTTACGCGGAGAACTGCGAATCCCGGTCGCGTCGCGCAGAGGAGAATGAGCTCTCGCTGAAAGAGGAGAGGCGCGCGCGCGCGCGCGCGCCGTAAACGGCGATTTCCTCGAGATTGAGAGATAACGGCGAGTAACGCCGATTGCCAACGGAACGCTCGAGGAGTTGGCGCGTGCAGTTGTAAAAAATGCGGATCGATGTTCGCAGAGTTCCACCACCTTTCCGGCTTTCCCCTGGCGGAGGAGTGGCGAAAAAAGAGGGGCCCCTGTCACTTCGTCGCGGCTTTTCGGTATTCGGAAAATTCATATTTTTGGATATTTTGGAAGCGAGACTTCTCGACAGCGGAGTAAAGCTGGCCTCGGTTTCTTCGAGCTCGACGGAATTTGTCGCGGGATCAAGGAGGGGGGGAATCGAAATCTCTGTCGCACGCTCGGACCTGCTCGCGTTAAGATAATCGATATCGAAGCAGCGCGATTGTAATCGGCGAGAGTCGTGCGCGGTCGTGCCGCGAGCATGACGAATTTTTACTCTGCTGGAAAATTTAGCGCAACGTCTCTCACTCTCGGGGCGCGAGAGCGGAGGAAAAAAGGCGCGACGCCAGAGGAAGAAAACAATTCCTGACGTTTCTACGGATATCCATCGCCTTCGTACTTCCAGCCAAAGTCCAACGGTGCGATACCTCTCGGGAGAAAATCTCCCAAGTTTTTCCACCGCCTGAGTGAAACGTATATGTGTGTGTGTGTGTGTGTGTGTGTGTAGCGCGTCCGATATAACTACTTTGTCAATTCCCGCGCGCGATACTCGAACGGGACGTTCGCGCGAGGCGCGATGAAGGATCCCCGATTATCCGACGATTAAATAACGCGCTCGATATTTTATCGCGAACGGAACGTCTCCTCGCTTCTTGGATTCCTAGCGGGTCGCCAGATCGCTCGAGAGCGTGAATTCTTCACACCGTGAGGAATTACGGAGCGCGTGTTAACCGCGGGAAAAATATCTTGTCGCATTTGTATCCATTTCTACAGCATTGCGCGCGCGGAATTTTCCGCGAGGAGGAAGGCGGAACGAGCACAGCAGCGCCCGCTCGCCGTTTGTTCGCGTCAGCCGGTGTATTTTCACCGCGTGAAATATTAAATCGTCGATCAGTCACATTTCTCCCCGAAGACTCTCTCCGTTAAGCAGACACTAGCAAATCCCAGAAATGCTCCCACGAAGGAAAGCAGCGCGGAGTCCGGCGTTCCCCGCGTATCCATCTTCATCTTAACTCTGCCTAGGCAACCATAGGCAAGATGGCCCTCGAGGGAATCCCTAAGACACCTCTCTCTCTCTCTCTCTCTTTCTCTCTCCACCCTCTCTCTCCGTACCTTCTCGAGCTTCTCTCCAGGAAGCGACTATGCCGCGCCTGTCGGTCCATGTAACCAGTCATTTAATAGCTACCGCACGCGGAAGCGTATTATACACGCCGTTGTTGCGTATTATACGACGAGGGCCGGAATACACACCGGTCTCCAGCCTCAAAAATGGCTACACGCCGAGTAGCACGTGTGCGATGGAACAACGGCGAGCTGGGAGCACGTCCTCTCTTTCTCTCCCTCTGCTCTTTTTGCACCGACGATGTCCTTTAACGGGGACAAAGCGCGATCTCGGTTCTATTAGATTCTACAAATCCTAAACGGCTTGAGCTAGTCTCATTTACGCGTGTATGTGTGTGTGTGTGTGTGTGTGTGTGTGTTACGTTTCATCATGATGCTTGAAGGTTTAAGGAATGTCTCCCCTCGCGTTACGATCTTCGATCTTTCGATGTCGTCGTCCGAGGATTTTCATGGCGTCTCTCTTCCTTGGTCCCACCGGTTTTCATATTTATCTTACAGAGCCAAGAGTCGCAATTTTCAGCGAGTAGTCGTTAGACTGCTCGAGGACGTCGCTTCGCAGCTCCGGCGGATCTTTCGGCTTGATTACCGTAACGGGAGCTCTCTGAGTAATTTCGACAGCACGAGATCCCGAAGTTACGAGGACGTCGTTGTTTCGCGCGGGGTAGCGCGCAGGTTGCCGCGAGTGCCGCTCGTTAGATCCCGCGGAGTCCCATAACCCGTCCTCACGAGTATTCCATAAAGGTGTCCGCGTGCACGCAGCATGGCGTGCACCTACCTACCCGCCCGGTGTGGGTAACGCGCGATAGGTGGTCGCGAGTCTTCGATGAAACAACACCCAGGGCCGCTCGTCTCTCGCATGCTGAAACGCCGGGCCCGGCGCGCACCGCTCTGTCCGTTGACGATCACGACCGTCCGCGCGGTCGCAGCGGTTTTATCACACCGACGACGTGCGAAATTCGTGCCCGGCCTGTACTGTTACCCCGATATAATTAGGCGAATGACGTCCGTTACGAACATCGACGCACCTCGCCTGCACGTGGTCGACTTCTGTCGGAAATAGCGCGCGCGCGCGCGGTGTGCGGTCGGCAGCGAAAGGCTCTCGTCTTTTTAGCGTCTTCGTGACTTTCAGTGGGATGTTATTAGAGAAAACAGTGTCGATCAGTGGAAACGTGTGAAGAGAGAGAGAGAGAGAGAGAGAGAGAGAGAGAGAGAGAGAGAGAGAGAGAGAAAGAGGCAATCGGAGATTTGACAAGCTCGAATTTTCGGTAGAACTCTCTCTCTCTCTCTCCCTCTCTCTCTCTCTGTCTGTCTGTCTGTCTGTCTGTCTCTCTCGCCCTGGCGAGAAACGCGATGTTATTACCGTGGTCATGGTACCGTTAGATCTCCGACTACTTTGCGTCCTCGGCCACGCCGCGATATCTAGCGCGACGTTAAAGCGGCCCTGCCGGGACCGGCGGCGTAAAAATCGAAACGGGCCACTCGCTGCGAAGAAGTTACGCCCGCGGTGTAGACGATCCTTAAATACAAACGCTCGTTCGTGGCTCGAGCGTTACGAGAGTACCGATGTTGCAGCAATCTACCGAGCGCGCTTTCGAACAATGTCGCCCGCGCGCGCTATCCCGGGCGCGACGGCCGCGCAATTTCCATTACTATGTTCATGAAGCCGGGAGATTTAAGGCGCAATTTTGAGCGGCGAACGCGAAACAGCGCGAGCGTGCATTTCCACCGGGTGAATTTCTCTCTAACCCCTTGCACGGCTGAGCTTTTATCTTAATAAGGAAGGAAAGGGACCGCGACATTTTGCGCGAGGTCTTTCGACGCGAATTCAACGTTTAATCAGAATTTAATAAAAAACATACTCGCGATAATTGAGATCCGTAGTACTGAGGAAGCGAAGGAACGGATATATAAACACGTCCAGTGTTTCAATTCGCTGAAACTAACGCATACTGCGGACAGTTGACTGACGAGTTCATATTATGATTTTGCTTCTCTCGTGCTTCTCTCCTCTCTGTTTCGATCGCCCGCTCAATCGAGATGGAAATGTTAGCGGTACAAACAAATTCGCAACAGTGCTTGCTGCCGTGCTCGTTGACGAGCGCATTGACGCTGCAACCACCGAAAAGACTGGAAGGCCGCTACCCCTTGTTTACGACACTGCACGTGGCGCCGACGCATTCGGCCGATCCACGTGGGTGATTCGCTAGGTGCCAGATTCGATTAGTCGATGACAATGAGCACTGATGATAGCGCATCTCGACGCGAGCCGCACAATGGTCGCAACGTTGCCGTTGTCGGCTCACTCCTGCGCCGCACGAGGGTCGCAAATGGGAAGGGGCTACGTACGTAAGGGTGAAACGATCGTAAAAATCCGCGGCATATGTCGCTGCGCTTTGAGACATGCCGGCAAAATGGGAGCCGTTCACCCAGTAGACACACTGCCAGCCTCCGCCACCTGATCTCCCGCTGTTCTATAACTGCGCGCGCGATAATAAATCTGTGATCGACGCAACTGCGCTATATCCGAAACCACCGATTAGTTCAATAAAGCAGCGGTCCGCGATAAAAGTAATGACTTTTGATATTATACAGACATATATAACGCTGTATCGAGAAATATTCAGTTCCCGATTAATTTGAAAGAAAAAAAAAATATGTCTTTTTCGGAATCGTCGTTATTCGTTAAAACACATCGATCTACCTTTCACGAGAATTCACGAATTTACGCTCAAGTTCTAACGCACGAAGAATTTTTGCATTTATAATAATTTTTACGATATATCTCTTCTCAATCTATCTTAATCTTTGTGGACGCAAGCGACGCAGCCTCCCTAAAATTTTACCGTCCTCTACTACGTCTATCGCGCTATTTTAGTACCGAAATAGAGTTCCCATTATTTTCGTTTAAATCGCGCTGTATATCCGTCAAAAGCGTAAAACCGATGCCCTGCATTAAAAATCCGAATCCGTATTTCCTCGTTGGTCCTTAACACGTATTAATGTGCTTCAACAACGTGGACACAAAAATCGATGTGTCTCGCAGTTATGTAGCTTTGCTAATCGACCCTGACTTCACGGGAGAAGGCTTTCGCGTGCATCAGGAGCGCGCTGATTTCCCCTTTACAACAGTTCTTGTCTCAAGTCGCTACGACGTCTAGGACGGAAGTTATTGACATTTGCATCGATCCGCGCGCTCTCGATCGGCCGGGTGGGGTGGAGTGGGGGGGGGGCGCTCGCCGTGGGGTAGGTCACGTGCGGCGCGTTGACCGAAAACAATAGCCGCATTCCATAGCTTTGTTTTGGGAAGATCGTACGCGCCGTACTACGTGACGGCACGCAGCGAACGCGGTCCTCCCCCACTCCGCGGCCTACGGACCAGCATGGCCGCGCCGAGCACGTGGTCGTTCACCTCGCTTGAGAAGAGCGCATGAAACGGACGTACTGCGCAGGCGCGAGATCAAGTGCCACGCTCGCTGATCCACCGAGCCAGTATCTGGCGCTGTCGATGCCGTGACTTTAAACGGCTGTAATTAGCAAATGTATCCATGTAGCGACGTTAGACAATAAGCAATCTCTTCGGCGCGCTTTCCCGCACGCGTCTGTGTCGCTCTTTTATCAATGATTCGAAAGAGTCGAGTGTTGCGACCGGTTGAAGCGCGGTTGAGGCACGTTGCGTGAACGATACGCGCAGCCTCGCAGCATTTCTCCTCCATTCGCGATAAAATCGCTCAGATTCGTTTCTCTTCGTCCCTATTCGTGACTATCGTGACACTGACGATACCGATTGTGTTTGATCGAAATAAAGAAATAATCTACGTGTATTTTTTATAAGAATTGAAAAATGACTCACATCAGGCCGATTCAGGCTACTCTTGCACTTTCTTTATCTTGATTCTTTACTCTTTAAATTTCTTTGAGCGAAGTTTCATTCGAAACGAGTGAATGTTCGCTCGTCTCGAATGAAAGAGAGAGAGAAAGAGAGAGAGAGAGAGAGAGAGAGAGAGAGAGAGAGAGAGAAATTTTACTCTAAAGAATTTAGAGAGCAAATAGCTGATAAAAGAACTCGCTGCCACTCGAAATAAATATTTCACTTAAACTTCCGAGTAAATTCCGACTTGACCAAGTGAATATTTCCATCAATTAGAGTGAAATTGTTCCCGTGACGGTGAGGGAAGGGGGAGGGGAGGGGGGGAGGACCTATCAGATTCGTTCTTCAATTTCGAATGAAAATATACACAACTCGACGCGGCGACTCCGAGCGGCGAGTTCGTTCTGCAGGAATAAAAAATCACTCGGATTCAAGTGCCGCTCCATTTTTTTCGAATGGAATTTCTCCCTGAGAAATTCAGAGGGGGCGAGCGAGTTTACGCTCAAAGTCAAACAACGGCAACGACGCATTAAGAAGAGTGCTGCCGGGCTTCTTTCGAAATCGCTCGCGCGTAATTGCAGCGCGCGCGCGCCTTTGTTACGCACATGTGAACTCGCACGCGTCTACTTCTCATGGGGTGCACAGAAGACACCGAATGCGAGGTGCTACTTGCGTGTATGTGTTTGTGTGTGTGTGTGTGTGTGTGTGTACGCGCGCGCGCGGACGGTGCTGTGTATATGCCGAAGCGGAAACACGTAAAGGGGAAACAGATGTCCTTTCACACATTAACATGCATGGCCGTGCCGGACCGATACCCACTCGATCAATTGGCATAATTAATTGCACGCTGGCTGAACGGGGGGGGGGTCAGCTCGGACGCGGAACGATCGGCGGCGCTCGTTCGAGCGAAAACGTGGATAACCCACTTACGTGCCGTCGAGCGAGAATTCGCCGATTTCGGCCCGCTATATTCGGTCCATTCGCCGACCCCCGCTGGAAATGATATTGTTTATCTCGTCCTCGTGAGCGATAATAACCCTCCAACGAATCGTCCAAGTGTGGGCTCGAAAGTGAAGGTGAATTAACATTTCCATCGTTTTCCGGCCAACCATCCCGTATAATACAACAAGCGCAGCGCTTGTACTATAATTGCGAGAGTCGAGATTTGAAGATCGCGCGGCGACTGAAGCTCGAGAGATTTTTGGCAAAATCAAAGAGACGCGAATGTTGCAAAAAGATCCAAGTTTCGAATATGATGGCTAAGTTTGGCTTAACGTCCTATTTCCCAACCCATTTTTTTCACTGGATTAAACACTTCGCTCACTGATTGTCCGTGTTATAGCGGAAATCGTCTGCTTCGTTACTCGAGTACTTTTCATATATATCTTTATCTGACAATGAGTACGTCAAGTACCACGTCGTTTTTTCTCCTTCGTCACATACCTGCACCGCCGCGATTCGAGTGAGTTTCAATCGTCAGTCCCGCGCATAGTCCCGAGATAAAGAAAAAAAAATCAACGCTGGATGAAACGTCCGGTTGATTTAGGAAAAACGCCGAGCGGCGGCGAGCGGGGGAATATCGAGAGCCGGCGGACGAGAGTACGCCGCTCGCAGTGTGCAGCACGAAAGTGTGCCGCGAGTTTATAAAGCCTCAGAGAAGATATCGTTTATGGCGGCGTAACGTCTGACTCGGTCGCGTCAGATGCGGCGATATAACCGAATCGCGAGCACGTGCCGACAGCGTCCAATAACTCCAAGAACGACGTGTTCCCGCCTTCGCTGCTCTCGCAGTCGCATCGGCCGTCCCGCGGGCCCCCCCCCCCTTCGGGGAGGACTGTCGAAAGTTGGTCGGACGATTTGTAACCAGCCCGGCAGCGTTCTCTCGGAAGAGACTCCGGGATTCTCATCGTCGTTAAACCCGGAATCGACACGAACAATCGGATCTTCCCCCTCTTCCCCACCCGTCGACGGGTATTACCGGCATACGCGCGCCGCTCTACATTCCGCGCCACGTGACGAGCCCGGAATCGCGATCCGGCTGATCATTTGAATAAGCGATCGACGAGTCCCCGGAGACGCGCTCCTTCGGAACGGAACGGAACGGAACGGAACGGATCATTGATTCTCCCTAATGCTGTCGTCCCGATCGCCGGGCTCTCTGCGAGCGACGCGAACGTCCCGAAGTGGTCGCCCAAAGTGGTGGGTCGAGGCTGCACGCGAGGCAGCTGCGACAATCGGCAGATATCTGGCTGGAATTAAGAAGGAGCGGCTCTCGCGGGGAAATATCGCGGACACGGACGGAGCCGAGTCGATATCTCGTCGCGCCGGGGCTCCGCCTGTCGATTCTCGTTAGGAAAGTAGCGCGTCTCTTCCGGCCGGGCGTTATTGGAGAATTGCACGTTGACTCTTTCGTGCTTCCGGCTGACAATCGCGTCGACTCCGCGAGTAAATAGCTTCGGTTGCAGACTAGAGCTAGAGAGTCGGGCACGATCGCGACAGCGGCGTGTCTACGCGACGTTCACGTCTGGATTTGCGTCTCTCGCGTGTGCGTGAATTTGCCTCGCCGTGAAATTCGAAAGGTCGCTAGAGCGTTGTTACGCGTCGCGCACCGCGCGTCGACGAGAAATAAATCGAGCCGGCCGGCCGGCCGGTCGGCGTGCGCGCAATTGCAACGGGAAATTCCAACGGCGAGATTGCGCCGTGGTAATCGCGTTTCGGTGTTTATAATAATCGCCGGCTGGAACGGCGACGGGAACTCTCCGAGAGACGTTTTGACACACCGCAAGTACATCGGCGAAACTGTCGGACGTGTCGTTTACAGATGGAGGAGCGGGCAAAGTTCGAGTCGCCGAGCGTCTCTCCTCGATCACCGTCGCATTGACGCAGCGCAATGGCGCAGCGATTCGCGGGAAAATGCGAGGGGAAATAATAAAGAGCGAGCAAAGTTCCGATTGCGTGCCGCCGCAGATAACGCGTAAGAAAGCTGCGAAGTGCCGAGGAAGCGCGCGCACGCACGATGTAATTTTCCAGGTAGAGCGCCGCGCGCGCAAAGACGACGAAGAAATAAACTCGTCGGCCACGGTAAACGGATATCGCCGAGAGAGCTAGCGCGGTAGTTGCGCAACGACTATTAGCGCCGTTATCCTTCTTTAATCCAGCTGTTGCAGTCGTTTCGCGCTCGCGAAACCGCCGAGTCACGTAAGCGTTTTCACCCTAGCCGGTTAACAGATTTTCAGAAGCAGTTAAGCCCGTTCCGGGAATTTTGAAACGACTAATCTCGCGGCGTTTCGCGTTTCAGATATAAAACGGATAAAGGCCGGCCGTTTCGTAACTAGACGCACGCCACTTCCGCGCCGTTTCCGAGTGTTTTCGGGAAATTTACCAGCGCGATGCGAGCGCGAGGAGCTCGATCACGGAGCGAGAACGGAGATTACTTGTACCTTCTACGTGCGCGTTGCCCCGTCAGTATATTCATATTATATATATATATATATATAAATTAAACCACCGTTCGATTTTATTTTCCAGCGGGAAAACGCTTTACCGAGGGGTAAAGGCGACTCCACACGTACACGAAGAATAAGGCGAGTGTACGTAAAAAAAAAAAAAAAAAAAAAGGGGGGGAAAAAATATAGCATGGCGCACAATGACTACGAGTGTGAAGTCAATATTAAACCAATATAAAAATTCACGGGCAAAAACGGCCGAGAAAATTCGCGCACACACGGGAGATTATATTAGCCAATGCGTTGGTCGCATTCGCGCCAACGTGTGATGTGAGACCGGCTCGAGGAGAAACGACCTGTGTGTACCCTGTGTGTGAATTTAATTTCAAGAGTCGCGCGACACGATTAACCTGTCGATCGCGCTAACGTAACTCGCGGTGAATTTCGCGGAAATACGTATGTACGCGCGTAAGTAAGTATTCGCGCATAAACTATTCGCGCCGATTATAGCTTATAGGGAAACGCAGGGTGAATATGAATACGTAATACACGGCAGCTCGGCGATATCCCAAAGGTCGCTGGCCGCAAATAGTCTCTTGGAAGGTCTCCTACGATCGATGACGTCTTCGAGCCGTTGTCAAATATTCTGTCGTCACCGAGACGTCATAGAATACGTCACACAAGTCGTAATAGTATCGGTATCGATCGTGTCATCTTTTCAGAGGCCATACACCGCCAGGCTATTACGTCTGTATGTAGGGAAACGCGAAATATCACGACGATAATATCAGTCCTCTCTCTCTCTCTCTCTCTCGCTCAACGCCCGACGCGATTGCGGATCGCGCGCGCAAAAAGGTGCGACGTCCCCCCCCCCCCTCGGACGTTATAGCGGCTTACGAGATGATAATAATAATAACAGATCCTTAAGTGTACAAAGTACCACCGTTGGACGCCGGAGAAAAAACAGCATCACCTTCGATCGATATTTCGCTCGTGAGAATTATATTAATACCCTAATATGCACGACTTTGTAGCAACTCGATATATTTACTCCACAGCGAGGATAATTTTATCCAGTATGTTTATACGAAGCGGCGCATCGCACCAACGAGAAATAAAGATTAAAAAAGTTGAGAATTAACAACTGCGAAATCGCTTCGCGCGGCGCACCGGCCGATCGTGTTTACGTTACATTGTGAAATTATTCATCGGCGAGTGATCGCTTAATCGCACGTTATTCGCGCGCTCGTCGGGCAGGAGACGCGGCCAAGGTAAAAATTCCAGCGCCGCTAGATGCATCGGCGAGGACACACGTAATTTGCTCGTCCTTCCGTGACGGTGCTCGTTCGCGGAACGTTTCATTCTACGAATGTGTGCCGAAGGGTGGAAACAAATTTGCAGAAAGCCGACGGATGTGCGCACACTCTGGCATGCGGAATCGTGACCGTTTATATCGAGTGGGCAAGCTCGATAATCGTCTGAGAGTCGTCGGTCCTCTTAACATTTCGCGTGGTTTGTACAGTTAATCGAGAAAATGACGTAACCAGATCCTCAAACGTCGTTCGCACAAAGTGTTCCCGTCGGTCGGTCGATTACGAATTTCACCGCCATCGCGAGTCGGCGCGCCTGGTCAATGCTGGTCCGCCGTTATTCACGTGAGAGGCGAGATATCACTTTTACATTATAATAACGACCTTCTTGCGGGATTTATCAAAGGCCTTACCTCCCTTCCTCCATTCTCGATTGTAAAGCTCCGAAAATAAAAGTAAGAAGCTCCGCTCTGCTCTGAACGCAAAACGATCGCATGATTTCTAGTGGAATACCTTGCGGGTCTCGTGAAAGCCGAGAGCACAGGCGCGGCGCGGCGAGGGGAAGGCACGGGACGAAACGACGGGAGAAATCAACCCCCGTATTCCGCGATCGTGCCGTTCGAGGGAGGAAGCCCGCGTTTCGTCGTCCAATGGCCGTCGGATAAGGCAAACCGGCGCTCGTTATCCGCACGCGATTTCTTTTCCGCGAACCGCCTATCGCGGCGAAATCGGCGTTTATCGTGCTGCGTTTTTTCCCTCCCTCTCCTCCCACCCTGACGAACATCGAGTCGACGTTCATACGTGTGTACGTTACGAACCTAACCCGGAACTAATTAGCTGGCGGTAATAATCCCGTGGCCGGTCGGCTCTCGCGGATCAATTCGGATTCTGGGAATTACGCGATCGAAAAGAAATGGGTGATCAATGATGGTGGTGGTGGTGGTGGTGGTGGTGGTGGTGGTGGTGATGGTAATCGGTCGATGGCTGGACGGATTTAGGGGTGCTCTGTGGTAAACGTTGTCGAATTATCGCGCCTCCCCGCGTTCCCCGCGACACGTCGTCGCGGCATTTAAAAGCAGAATGTGAATTCGAACGAGCGTGTTGGCGCTTTTTTCTTTTTTAATTTTCACCTCCACGTTAATCCTGCCAATTCCGGCAAAATCGAAGGATTAATAGGAGATCTTGTCTGGTGACATTGTTTACGAATAAAGATTTAAATTCCGCTTGCGTAGAGAAAACGAAAGAGGCGTCGGCCGATGTAAACGAGATTATTACACTCGCGATCCGAGGGATATCAATTGGATCAGAATTAAAAATCGGCATTAAAAATCAACGAGATTTATAAGATTTCGAGGCTGTTATGCGAGGCTATTTATAGCTGCAAATTATTTAGGATCCTTGATCGGGGACATAATTAATTATAAACTCGCATTCGTGCATCATTGCTCCGCTCGCTGTTTGAATCAATGTTTCATTGTTCGAAATTATGTTTGAAATAATGCAATAAGTACAAGCGCAAATTGACGAGTAATCGGATATTCGTGGAAACTATAATTATTCACTAAATGTTACACTAAATTAAACAACGATGAACGTGAGTTTAAACTTTGACTCAGTCATCTGTTTATTCTCGGTAAATTCGCTGATAAATTCGCTCTTTAGAAACATCCTTAAAACCTCCTGCGTAATAAATAATCTGACTCACCGACTGGAAATATATCGCTCTGACGCACGTCTCGATGTCCTTCGTCCTTGACCCGGTATCCTGGCTGCTTCGTCTTGGCGCTGACACTGACACTCACGTAAAGAGTATTCGAAGGTACACGTGTTGAACAACGCGACGCGGGCACGACGCGGTCCAAGGAATCCGATAAAGTGTCTCAAGAGCCGACGAAATATTCTTATCACGCCCGAAAGGAATGAGAAAGAACATACCGATGCACACAGTCCGCGGTAAACGCGTCGGTCGTCGGTCGTCGAGATGTAATCAACACTCGCGAAGTAAAGCACGCGACACACAAAGGTGCACAGGTCGACTGCTTTAATCACCCGGACTATTTGACCGTTTGACATCGTCACTCTCGGTATTTAATGACGAGCGGCAACGGTGGGGGCAACTGACGGGAGGGGGTAACCTGCTCCTCTTGCCGATCTAAGTTTAAGCTACTCTCTGCACCGTCGTGCACCTTCTTCCTGCAAACAAACGTTACAATTACCGTTACACTTTGTATCGCTTGCGCGAACGCCTCCTCCTCATTTCTTCAATCATGTTTCATTCTCAATCAATCATTTCTTTCAAAAAGACAAACGTTTGCGTAGTGGAAGAGCCCTTCGCTATGGCGAAGACTAAAAACCGCAGACAGACAGGCGAAATGATCATATGACGCATTATGGTGACATCGCGCGTTCGACGAGTTCTTACCGCGAGCCCGAATCAATCGTAACGATGTATCGGCGGAAAAGCCTCGCGTTCTCTCGAGGCGGTCGCCAAGCGCGAGCCGATCCTGAGCTCAGCTCCACGTGGGCGGCCTGTCTCGGTGCGTGAAACGCGCGTCGGACACGAAGACAGTGGAGCCACAGTGGAGTCAATTGGCGCCTTGAAGTGGTCAGCCGTCGCGCGCAGAGTGACTCGTCAGGTACGCGCCACAAGGTTCCTCTTGTCTCCGCGATCGTCTACGACGGCGACGGCACTTCTGAGAACGCCGGTACGATCGGCGATCCCAGACAGCCCCGTTATTGTTTCCGCTGCGTTAAAAATACCGCTCGAGCTTGGGCGCGCCATTATCTCCGCGACCGATGCGCGCATCTCCCGCCTGGCAGCGCGCGCGCGCAGCCCTGACGAGCTCAGCCCGTGTCTTCGTCACGGAACATAAGTGCCGCGCAGAAATCTCGAGATCGCGCCGACCGATCGAGAGACGGGCGGTCTCTCGTCGTCGTCTGGGAGAAAACGAGCGACACGATGCGCGCTCGGGAGTTTAAGCGCGACTCGACTCCCGGAGCGAAGTAATACTTTCCCCGAGTTCTCTCTCTCTCTCTCTCTCTCTCTCTCTCTCTCTCTCTCTCGCGGTATTTCGATATTCTCGCACTGCATCTCGACGCTTCTTGAATAATGGATCATCGGCGTTCGCCCCGGCAGCCCCGGCGTATCGCACGCGTGTGTCTTCGCGAGCGAGCGCGGAGAATGCGCTCTCGGTCTCGCTTCTCTCGCCGTTTCAATCGCGCGAGATTGTCTCCGTGAGGACATTGTTCGCGCCGTGCGCGCGCTCGTCAACTCGGACAACTCGGCCGAGATAATGACGCCGAGGCTGACCCGTGTAGATTCCTCTCCGCCGCGACAAAACCGGGACGCGCTCTCGCTCGCGCGGAGAGCGAGTGTAAGAATCGTAAGAAAGAACGACTAATCTCTGCGGCGAGACGCTGCCTCGTCGTCGGAGAAAACGGACCATGTCCTGAATTCTTCGTCGCCACGAGGCGAGCGCGCGAAGTCGCGCGAATAAAGGACGACGGCGGGCGCGGGCGGGTCGAAGGGACCGCGCGCGATCGGAGGACATCGCCTCTCCGTGACCTTTTGTTCCATATACAGGAGTCAGCGGGAGAATTGACCCAGTGCGCCGCGTCATCCGCCGAAGAGCGGAGGTCGTGTCTTTGGTTTTTCTTCCGGGCCGATGAAAGGAGCTTCGCGAGCGAGCGAGCGAGCGAGCGAGCGTGTGTTACGTAACACGTAGGTTTGTCCCGGCGACGACGCTCCGTGCAGCCTTTCGGGCAAACCGAATCCTCAGCTGCGCGAGGGAGGAGCTCGAGTGTTTTCAGATACTCGCTCTCTCTCGTCGACTTCTCGATTTAAAGCCCGCAGTCTAGTCACGTGTATTGCCGCTGGATGAGTCCTAACCGCCTAACTCTCTCCGGCCCGAGATATCATGTGTGATATGCGCATTATATATGGGAGCATTATATCCCGTGTGAGATCGTGTAAATCTCGGAATCCTGCACGTAAATGTTCGAGACCGCGTTTAACACGTTCATCACCGTCGCTTTTCCCCCCGCTCGATCCCCGGAGGATCGCTCGGTGCTTGATGTTCAAGCGACGCGAGAATAAACGCGACTGGTCGCACGTTCAATCCGCTCGACGCCGAATCCAGCCGGCTCGCCCGCGCAAATTAACGAGACGCCTGCGAGACATCGCAGGATCGCGGTCGCGGTCAGCGTGCGCGAAAAGTGCAAATTTCGGGCGCGTTTACGCGGCTGCTGTAAACGCTCGCTCAGAGTGCTTTGAGCAAAGGCCGGCCCCGCGCGCTCGAAAACGAGCCGCGTAAATTCGCCCTCAGCGACGGACGGGAAAACAATCGGGAGAGAGCCGCGGAAAACTTGGCTCATCTTAACTGCCAAGAGCCGGCGCGCGCTTTTACCGCCATCAAGCCTGTTCTTCCGCGGCCTCCCGACCACCTCCTCCCGGCCTCCTCTCCACCTCCGCGGAGAGGCAGAGCACGGGCGCCGGCACGGGAGCTGGGGTGCTCCGAGGCGCCGAGGGCGCTTTGTTCGCCGCCGCCGCCGCCGCCGCCGCCGCCGTCTCCGTTGCTCCTTTTTTCCCCGTGGCCGTCCACGACATTTCGACAATGGAAACTGCGAGAGCGCGAGGTCGCTCCGCTCTCTCACTCGACCTCGTTCAGAGAGGACGAGGCTCTCGAAATCTGCTCCCGCCAACCCAGCAGCCCGCCGGCATCACCGTCGGCCTCGCCGCTCCGCTCCTCCTCGCGTCCTTCCGCCTCCCGTCTCCTCCCCCGGTCGCTTCGCCAACGAGCTCTGTGTTCCCCGCGCCGTCGATCGACCAGAGCTGGCCGCACGCGACGGACATTTTACATCCTCTCCTCTCACCGCTCGCGCTCACTTCCATTTTCCTCTCGCCGCGGCGAGAGTCGCGGAGAACTCTCCCGCAAAGAACAGCCGAGTTATTTTCGCGACGACGCGGCGTTTCGTCGCTTTCATCGTCGCTTTCTCTCGTCGCGGTTCTCACGGCCGACGGATCTCCTCCGGCTTTTACGGCAATTGCGGATACGCTCGAGAATCGTCGCTTCGATGAGGAGCAGATTCGACCGATCGCTAGAAAAGTGGCTCGAAACAGTCTTCGAATTTGAGACCTCTTTTGGAGCCTCCAGAAATATACGCGATTTATTTTCGCTTCTTATTTTAGGACGCCTTTTATTTCATCGAAGCTTGCGTATGGTGCGCACATACATACTCTCTCTCTCTCTCTCTCTCTCTCTCTGAAAAGTTATTGCGAGGTTGAATCGATTAAACCGAAACGATAACAGCACGGAAAGAAGAATAAATTCATATCCGCGCGTGATAGCTATCGGGTCGTATTGAACTTTTTTGAATATCTTCAGCAATATATATTGCGAATCGCGTGGGTATAAATATTTTTTTTGGAATCAATGACAGTGTACACAGGGGCATCTATATGGAAATTTGCACTATAAATTACGAGAGTTTCTATAGCCGGGAATATAAAGCTGCGCGCAACTTCATCGTTCGCGCAGCCCCGCATTGAGATATTCCGCGATAATTATTCGCATATAATTAATATACACGTGGACGCGTGTCAAGTTGGGACATCAAGCTGAGAGGCCTCCGCGCCGGCGGCTGTATATAATTCAAAAAGTGGAGAAACGAACGCGCTTGGTAGCGGCTTCGCGATAAAAAAAAAGAAAAAAAAAAAAGAAGAAAAAAGAAAAGAAAGGAAAGCGCCGCCGAAGCGCTTGAAATTTGCGTACTATTTACTCCCCCGGAGCAAAAACTGCCCTTATCCATTTATAAAGATTTTTAAAAATACACGCGCGCGCAAAACCACGAACGACGATGAAAGCAACGGCCTCGCCGGGACATTAGATCTAAAATAGTAACGGGATTATCAGAGTGGCGGATCCTTTTCCCCTTTTTTCGCGCTATCTTGCTCATTTTGCCGTCGTGTTATATTTTCCTCGCGGTATTATTAGCGGCGGAGCTTTCGGGTCGTCATAATCTAGCTATCGCGCGACGCCTAATGAATAAACATTCGCATATCGTATCTAAAATAACCGCCGCGACGTAATCGCGGTATTTTGCGTGTGTTTCTCCACGCGTTTATCGCGCGCGCGCGCGCGCTCTCCGCGTGAAACTCCGTCGGGGCAGTCCGCGTGTCGCGCCGAAAGCGTCCGTATTTACATGCAAAAAACACACGCCGAAAGATCCCAACACCCGCGCGCGCGCGCCCTCGCAATAAAACAGCGATATAAATTACATATCCTATCTCACGTTTCAAACGCCGCATCGCCCACCGCCATTTTCGCTCAAGTTCCCCCGTCCACGCCAGAAAGCGCGCGCGATATTATTTCCCCGCTCTCCTTTTTTCCCCCCTTTTCCCGCCCTTCCCGCCGTTTGCTGTTGTTTTGCCGTGTTTGCCTTTTCCTTTCTCCCTTTTTCAACAGATCCACATGCACCGCGCGCGCAGCGTCGGTAAATTTGCCGAGTGGAAATAATTACAGGCGGTTTTTACGTCTGCACAAAAGAACTATCAGCGCGCGTGGGACGCACACCTCGAAGATAGACAAACACCTGGCGTCGCCGCCGCGAGTTGGCTATTTTCCTCAAGGAACATTTCCATCGGCCAGAGCCGGGCTCTGCGAGATGTCCGAGCGACCGTATTAAAATCCGCTATCCCCCGTTATACAGCGCAGTCGCCTCATTAATGGAATTATCCAAGGTGTCCCGATGGTCCGCGATATCCTATGTAATTCCATTAACCATTCCATCCCACCGGCTGGGGAGGCAGACAGGCAGGCAGGCAGGCAGGCTCGGCCGGGCAGGCAGCGGCCGACGGATCGATGCCAGCGATCACGGAGGCTTTCCCGATGCGCGATAAATAATCGCGACGTGTGTCGTCGCACTCGTCGGCCGTCATGTATGGAGTACGTTTCGGCCTGACACGGTCGCGTCATGTCGTGTGACGCGCATCACGCGCTCGTCACGTTGTTGTGGACCCTTCCTCTCTCCCTCTCCCTCGCCCCTCTTCACTCTTATTTTCTCTCCTTCGCCTCTCTGCCACCCCCCCCCCTCTCTCTCTCTCTCTCTCTCTCTCCTGTTTTCTCTTCCTCCGCAATAGCGCGCACCGAGCGACAAGCGGACGGACGGACGGATGGACAGACGGCCCGCCATTGTTCCATGCCCTCGTATGTACGTCGTGTCAAACCTTGTCAGCTTAATTATAGGCGGGCATCGTACGGCGGGACGCTTGTCGCGTTATGCCGCGCGACACGCCGCGCGCGAACGGTCGTTCGCGCTAGCGTACGCACGCACGCACGCACGCATGCGGCGGCGGAATTACCGGACGTGCAGTCTGCAATTGACACGGCTTTTACCGCGGGCACAAAGTCGCTCGGGCCGGCGCGGCTCGATGGATGGATGGCGCGCACTCGGGATCGACCTTACCGTCTGGCCGATACGTGACGGGTATAGCCGAGCGAAAACGAGGCTGCGTTTTGGGGGCCGACGGAAGTTGAAAGAGCGCCGAGTCCCTTCGCGAGAGATGTGTCTGTCAATTGCTGTTCCGGATGCACTTCGGATTCGGACGAGTATGCGGATGTGCCGGCGACTGATCAAGGAGAGCTTGTGATTCGGCGGAGAGGGAAAGTATGTCCGGGAAACGCTCGTTAACGAGAGAGGGTCAACTTCTTCGTAGGGCTGTGGCGGCTCTCCGCTCGGCTTCGGCCCGGCTTTGCACGGCGGCTTCTTGCGGAATCTTGCGCGATTTGCAACGAATCCCGTTGCAAATTCGGACACGCGTAGAGCGAAAGTGAGCGGGAAGAGGATTGGATGCAACCGCCGCCGCGCCGGGAAGATTTCCTGGCAGCCAGATACCATCGTGCAAGAAGCCATCTCCGGTTTTACTCCGTAAGCCGGAGAAACGGACGAGAGGTGGAACAGGAGAGAAGGAGATTATCGAGTTCAGTAGCTCGAGAGCCGCGCCGATTCCATGTCCCGGATCTCGAGTTTTCTCGAGGTTGCGCGCTAATTGGCGGATTCGGGCCGAAGTGGTGGCGGCGGCCTTTATTGATACCAGCGTCGGGTGTGAGAGAACAATCTTGGGAGAGGGGTTGCGCGGAGACCACAGCGAAGAACCAACGTCCGTTTCTAAGCCTGAGCTTGATCGGGATGAAGAACGACACTCGGAAAACGAGCGTAAATCCCCGCGAGGAGGAGCGCGATCGCGATCGCGATCGACGCAATAATCAAATTGTATTGCCTCACAGGAGGTCGTTTTTTGTACGGCAATTGGACAGTCCCCTCCTCCCCCCCCCCTCCTCTCCGCCATGATATTTTCCCGTCGCGTTTTCGCAGCACGTGAAACCGTCATTCTAGGAAAAATTTATTTTCGCACGCTCTCGCGTATTTAACTCCACAGCCGCGAGCCCTAAATGGTTCGAGCCGTCGCGCATCGAGCCGAAGATCGATGACAAACACAAATCTCCGTTTCGCCTACATCCTTATCGACGCATGTTATCGCGTATATTTTTTTTCTTTGAATCTTTAACGCGAAATCCGGTATATCGCTGGAGAGGTTTCAACACGCGAGAGAGAGTTAATCGTACTTTATGAACACTGCGCATCCAAACAACAACTGTCACGCACATTCAGCGGGTCCACCATACGCGCAACTCGATGGCGCTCCGTCGCTATTTATTCATGCGCTGCAAATAAAACACGATAGCGATTGACCGACGCGCGCGTCAAATTTTGCGCGATAGAGATGAAAAGTGACGACAGCTAATTTCATGACTGTGTGATTAATCCGCCGTCAAAATCCACTCGGCTGACGAGCGGCTGTAGTTATATCGACGAGAGAGATTCGTCGGAATAAAAAACTTTCGTAAAGAAAAAAGAAAAAAAAAAAAGAAAAAAAGGACTCCGCGTGTCTCCCCCCCCCTCCTCGTGTTTCGTCGCATTTAACCAACATCAGTCGTCCCTTCGACGCTTCCTTCCGCCACTTACCTCCCCCGCCGCCGTCAATTCCGCGCTTCGCTTGGCCGACGAGATCGTCGGCTTCAGGATCTCGTCGAGAAGACCGACTTGTGTGTCTGTAACCTCGAGAATTCATTTTGCACTGTTAATAACGCTCAAGGTGAGACAAAGATCGCCTGCCGATCTCGTCTGCCAACTGAATCCCGGAATTGACGAATCGATGAAATCGGACGACGGGCGCGCAGTTTCCCAGTTTCACTCGCGTATCCAATGCAAAGCCGCCGTTGGATGTTATCGGAGCTTACCGGAGCTTGACGGAACGGAATGCGCTTAATATCGCGAAGGATTTCACGCGACGGGCATGGTCGGTCTTGACACGGTGACGGATTAAAATATTAAAGTGCTGCGAGACAACGCAAGGAAACGGCGTCTCAGCGCTGGTAAGTGTCGTTCTGCCACGACAGAGAAGAATCCGCCGCGCCGGCGGCAAAAATAGCTGGCGGCCGAGGGGCAGAGTCCGGTAAGAAAGCGGGTGAAGTCGCGATGGAAACTGGAGCGAAGAATCGCCGGGGAAGAAAAGAGGAAGGAACGCGATCGCGCGTAATAACGAGCGCGATGGGAACGACGACCAGACACACACACGCGAGGAAGCTATCGGACGGAGATGGATGGCGGATTAGGTTAGATTTGTTGCGCATCTTAGGACCCTTCTCGTGCCACTTCTCGAGACATTTGCGTGAGAGGAGCGGTGGAGAATAAATAATCCGACATGACGATAAGCTCGTTGCGCGAACGCGAGCGCGCGAAAAAAAAGAAAAGAATTATAAAAGCCTTAACATCGAGTAGTAGTAATTTCGCAGAAGAGGAAAGCTCGTCGGAGTGCCGTCTTTGAAGACACCCGCAAAAAGAGATGCCGAGGAGGTGGTCGGACCGCCGTTACGCACACGGACATGTCTAGATCGCGCAGAATCCGACTTTGGCTAGAAAATTCCGACGTGACGCGAGATGAAAATCCAACGATTGAAAATGTGAGTCTGAAGAAGCCAAATGCGCTGAGAACATTGACTTACGAACCCGATAGGACGCTCCGTTAAACAATGTCGCGATGTATCTCTCGAGAAGGTATCGCTGCTGGAGATGGAAGTGGCGAGAGAGAGAGAGAGAGAGAGAGAGAGAGAGAGAGAGAGACCCGACCGGTCTGTGCGCGGGAAACATTTAAATTGCACGGAAAGAGACGGCTACCATGTTATATACGCGACACGCTCTGATGTGGCCGCGACAGCTGGACGGCTCCCGTCTTCTGGTTTCTGTATGCCACATCCTCGTTCTTCGACTGCACATGGTGTCCCGAGAAAAATGTATAACGAGAAATTTCGCCCTTCGCGACGGCGCCCGCTCCATACATCGGTGGAGACTCGCATAAATTAAGCGAATAAATGGAGGGAGATCCGCCAAACGAAAAATTGAGGTTCCAAAATTCCGGCGCGACTTGAAAGTTTGTCTCGAGATCTGGCGATCTAGAAACTCGGTAAACGGCATGCACTGACGTGAAAATCTTGAAGTTTGAAGAATTTGAAAATCTCGAGGACGCGAAAGTATGCATTTAATTAATGCTGAATTTGGATTCGGAATTGAAGGCACATTTTCTGCGGATTTCTTGCTGGATCTGCGAAAAGCGTGGCTCCGGTCTGTAAGCCAAACTCGGCATTTCCTCGCACCGCAAAAGCCTCAGATTTAATTAATCTTCAAGTATGCCACAAATATCGGTCTCTTTCGTTTCCCGTTTCTCGTGATCTAATCTTCCATTTTCGATGCAGCATTCCGTTTGTCCTCTTTCGAAGCAAACAGAACCGAGAATCATTCAACAACGTATCGTGGACATTATATAGATATATAATTTTTAGCACACCCCGTAGAGAGGCTGTCTTGCTCCTTCGTCGTGCCGCGTGTTCCGCGAGCGAGCTAAACACAATCGTTTGTATCGGTGAACTCGTAACTGTCTGCGTCCGTCGTGGTGATTTACGTACTGCCACGGTAGATAGGTAGGAGAGAGAGAGAGAGAGAAACGCGCACACATGCAGAAAGAGAGAGAACTGGGGGCAAGCACGTGGCTGCCTCCGGCTTAACAGCGACTTAATCTTATTTCCCGCCTGTCCATCGCCGAGAGTGGGCGATGCAACGACGTAGCTTCGCGATTACGCGGTGACGCGTGGTCGAGCACGGCGTCGACCAAGCTCCCTATAAATCAGCATCGCTCGGGACGTCATCGCGTGCGGCAGTCGCTATGATTCAAAAAACTTGCGTGTAGGAAGAGAGAGAGAGAGAGAGAGAGAGAGAGGGAAAGAGAGAAAGCAGAAAAATAGTAAATTGAATATTATGAGAAAAAAGCAGCTCGACACAGCAAATAATTCAGAAAGTCTTTCCGCGAATGTCAATCCCGCGGATGTCGGAGGAGAAGATACTTTCGAAAATTTTCACGAGTTTTGTAATTTATGTTTTCTCACTTGATCCTATTTGTGTCGGAAGAACCAGAGGCAGCAGGGGGAGTTGCGCAATTTATAAGTTTCCGTTTCGTCTTATTTGCACGCAGAACGGATGGTAATGTAAATTTTGGTTTTCCTGCCTTCGCTCTTTCATCTTGCAGCGAAAGAAGGATAGGCGCGGAAGCGGAGTTGTGTAACTTTTGGTTTCCTCCGGCATACTTTGATACCGGCTCCGCCGGTTCCTACGATTTTTATTATCGCGAGAATGTTTCTCGAGATGGTTGTGCGGCTACGGGCGGTTTCAAGCGCCCGCGTGCGAGACTATATCCACGCGCTACATCGTTGAATGAATAAATAAAAAAACCCCCCGGTTGTTTAGTCGGCGGTCTCTTTGAGGAACCTCGGTTGTTCGCCTTGTAATCTAATCGGCTTGATTACCACGGCGATTCGACAGTCCTCGTCGTCTCCGGAGATTCCATGTTTACATCTAATTTTCTGCCAACGCGCTAATATACATACATCGAGCTCGGAAGTTTCAATAACGGCGCAACGCGTTGCGACGCGTTGACACCCATTCGCGCGCCGCGAGGGGCGAAAGTAGCGCGGCGGACTCGCGAGTTCCGCATGCAAAATCCTTCATATTTTACGCGCGGAGCGCTTATTCCAAAGGCACGAAAAAGCATCTCCTCGTATTATGTTAATATTTCTTTGAGCCGCTCAAATAGCTCAAGGATCGAGCGCGCGCATTCGAGCCGAGAAATATGGGGCGAGGGAATATCCTCTGCTGAACGCATCAAGTCGCTCGGCTACGAGGATTAAACGAGTTCTCATCGAGTTGCGAAATTACCCATGTATCGCCCGGCGCTTACGCCCGCGGTTCGTAAATCTACTTTGAGCCCGGCGAGATGCGTACCGCGGTAATTTCGTTCCGGGAACGACGTCGTCGTCGTCGTCGTCGTCGTCGTCGTCGATGTCGTCCTCGTTCTCTCGCTCCCCTTCGTCGTTCCGAAGAAAGACGTCTCGGTTCCGGTGTCGTCACGGTTCCGAGCCGGCGGCAAACCTCGTTGCTTAACTGAGACGTCTCGATTCGCCCGGCGGAACCGTGAAAATCGCCGCGCGTGCGTGCGTGCGTGCGCGCGTGCATTCGCGAAACGGCAAAAGGAAGAGTTCCGACGAGCACGACCAGAGAGAGAGAGAGAGAGAGAACGACCGCGCGCGCTGCCTCGTAGAGTCGGATGAATTACGCGTCTCGCAATTGATTTTGCGTGGGCCGGTCTCGTCGTCGTCGGGTCTCCCGGCGACGCTCCCAAATCCACGCGACAAAATCGCCTTTCGGAATATTGATATCCTTCGGGATCAAGAGCCGTTCATCGCGCGTTACCGCGCGAGAGGGATGTATATTTATTATTCCTCGCTTCTCCTCGCTACACAACATCGATCGATCCGTGATACCGAGTAACGTGTGTTCTGAAAACGAGCACGAGCGCTCGACTTATCGCACGCGCCACGATTTTTCCTCCCCCGCAAGAAACGCGCGAGCCGTTCGCTCGTGTTGTTACTCATTATGTCACTCGGTTCAAGTACATCTCGGCGCTGCTTTTTCTCGCGTCGGGATTCCACGCGCGTGCACGCGCCGCGGCAGCATCGACCTCCGCCCCGCGCGCCTCGCCGCGCCGGCGCGATTAATAATCGCGCGGCGCGCTAATAATAGACCGCGCGAAAATGTCGGCCGCATTACACGCTTGCCGAACGCGAGTCGACGCCCCGCCGCCGCCGCCGCGGCGCGTCGAGGCACGCCGTCGTCGTCGTCGTCCCGGGCCGTCCACGCTGGACGGACGGTACGTTGATTTATGGAACACGCGCACCCCGCGACTCACCCGGCGATCTAATCGCGAGGATTTTCGGCGGGCCCGCGAGAGCGAGAGCGAGGCCCTCCTCGAGAGAGCCCCGAGGAAGGCGGCGGAGAGACTGCCCGGTGCGACTGCCGAGACGGAATCATTAATCCTTCTAATTGCCACTTGGAAGTCACCGCGAGGCAAGCGCGTTTTTCTTCGGGCCTCCGTCTCTCCCCGCCCCCCCCCGCCCCGCCCCGCCTAGCCCTTGCAGGGCCCCCTTCAGACTCTTGGCCCTAAAATGTGAACTCGTGCTTTCCTCGGCCGTATCTACCCGCTGCTTATTCTTCTTCTTCCTCTTCTTCTTCTTCTTCTTCTTCTTCTTCGTCTTCTTCTTCGAGCGTTTCTTCCTCTCGTCCGAGCCACGAGGAGCGGACGAATCGACGACGACGACTGTCAGGTACCGAAGATAAACCACGTCTTCTTCAGCGTCGCGCGGGCTGGGGGAAACGGCGGGCGGGCGGGAGGGAGGGAGGTAGGGAGGGAGGGAGGGAGGGAGAGAGAGAGGCAGGCAGGGTGTTCCGGAAAAAGACAGAAGGGACACGAGCGTCTGGTCGCGACTCTCGGTAACACACTCGGTCGACAGATGTAGGATTGTTTATTTGATTAGCGGCGCCATTAATCAGAGGGCCCGACCCACCCCGAAGAGAAGCGCTCCTCAGGGCTCCGGCCGATCGCCGGCAGTCCTCGGGCTGAAGACGAGCGCATTGGTGTGAATTATAGAGTGCGTGTCGTTCGTTGCGATCATGCGATCGATCGCGGCGGCATTACGCGAGGATCTACGCGGGATGACGAATGTTGGACGAGCACGTTGCTCTGTTTGCGCAGTAACGGGAAACCACGTGCGTCACCACGTCGTTCGTTCTGCGCGTCGATCTGCGCTCGTAAGACCGACGCAGAGGAGACATGACACGAATAGACCGACAAGCCTGAAGAAAAGCCGACGGAGGATCCGCACGCACACACACACACACAGAGATTTATGAATCTCGGGGAATCGGAGAATTTTATCGAAATCATAAATCCGGCCTTCCCGAGACCCGAAAGATTAACATTCTCCTGGTCGATGTCCCAAAAACTCATCTGAAGATTATAGAATCGATAAATTTCAAGGTTCGACAATCCCACACAGTCCGCGAACCGAAGAACACAAAGAGCAGCGGCAGCTCGAAAAATTCTGAAGCCCGAGCAGATAATCGATGGCGCGCGCGGAACGAAAGGTTTACATTCTACGGCTACGACGAGTTAAACACGGCGATGCGCGATGTCCGCGTCGTTCGCACTTTGTCGCGTCTCTCGTCTCTCTTCTCGTCGTTCTCTTCCTACCGTTCTAACACGTTGCAGACCGGAGACGTGGATCGACATGTGCCGTGAGAACCGGCAAAGTTGATGCGTGCTTTTTAAAGAATAAAATATCTTATGCAACAACAAGTTATTCGGAAGTGAGACAATAAATATAGCGATTAATAAATATACTTTAATTATTTTCACTAAGCCATTGTATCCTTTATGAAAAATTTCAAATAATATTTACGCCTGTCGATGTTTACCGTCTATATATAAATGTATATATATATATATATATATCTTTTGTTAGATAATAACAAAATTCTACCAAACAGCATTTTATCTGCAAATAACTTTTCGATATCTTCGCGCAAGAGAAAATGCTTTGGCGTCGGCATCACAGGTATCTATATTCCTGACAAAAATTTCCACCGCGAGCAGCATTATATACTTCGCAAGCATATTAACATATCACCGCGCACCGCGCACTCAGCCGCATGACAGTTACGTGCGGCCGAGGACGCGCCGAATACGGCAAGTGCAAGGGCGCGCGCTTCTCGGGCGGAAACGCAATCGACTCGTTCGTCAAAGTAATTCCCGCTGATCCGCGAAACGGATCGTCACTTGGCTGCCGGCGCGCGCGCGACACATCGCGCACGACTGAGCTGCGTTTCCTGCCGACAAGACTGGGCCCGGTGCAGCGCGCGCGCGGCTCTCTGCGGTGTGCGGACTCGGTGATTTATCTATTTGCCCTCCGTGAAAACGGGCAGAAACGTCAAGCGAGCACCACGCGCGTCCGCCTGGCAAACGACAGCGCGCGCATTCGCGCGACCTGATTCTCGGGGACGGCTCGGCCGCCCCCCGGCCGCGACACCTGACCGCAACAAATTCAAATCCAGTGAATCCCCAAATGGGCTTGCGGCCTCGCGATATCTGCGCACGACGCCGCCGCGCCGCCGATCGTTACTCCTCCGCGAACATCGCGCGCTGTCGCGACGCGCGATTTTTCGCGGTCGCGAGCGCACAGATCGGCAGCGGCAACGGTCACCACACCTCCTCTCCCTCCCACGGACCGATCGCAATTTTCAATCAAAGAGGACGCTCGCCAAAGGCCACTTCTGCCAGATGAAAGCATCGACACGCCTCTCGCTTTTGATATTGAGTAACGATACGGGTAAGACCCTCCGGTAACCGGTGCCTTCGCCTTCTCTCTCTCTCTCTCTCTCTCTCTCTCTCTCTTGGCTCTCGGCGGCGCTACGTGTCGATGACGCGGCGGACGATATCGAGCGAAACATAACGACGCGATACTCTGTTAACTCGTGAGTGCTGCGTCACGTGACGGTCGCGTTATGCGTGAACACGCGATTGACGCGTGTACACAACGTGCGAAATTTCCTTCCTCTCGAGAGCACGGTGTGTCTTACATCGCGCGTCCGCGTCTCGAGAGAAAAACACTCGCGCTGCGCTTCGGAAGGGAAGAAACGACAAACTTGGCGTTCGCGCGCGTGCGAGAGAGAGAGAGAGAGAGAGAGAGAGAGAGAGAGAGGACAAATATTCCCGCGAGCCACAGATTACACAGTCCGATCGACGGATCTCGCAGCGCTGGAGCTCTCCCGTTGTGAGAGTCCGTAAACTCCCATAAACAAGTCGACCGCAGACGCAGACATCCGATGCGTCGGCCGCGTTGTAACGAGTGCCGCGAAATGGAAAATATATATTTCTGCGATACACGTGGCACCGCAATAGCGCCGGTATTACCGCCGAGCCGCCGTGTCAATAACCGCGACAGAGCGTGTCCGCGAAATCCGATTCGGCAGCGCCGGAACGGCCGCTGCCGCAAGGTGGACAGCGGCGATCCTTTCCCTCCCCCGCCCCCGCCTCGCCCCAACTGCCGAATATTACGGCGGTTTACGCGCGCCGATGATCCCGCGATGCAGATGAAGGCCGACGTCGATGGTCGGCCTGGCTGATTGCCTTTCCGCCGGTCATACGCGAGAATTTAACGGGACTGCCGACGACCGCGGCCCGGCGCGGATTAACGCGCGCGCGTGCTTTCGTCAAATACGATAACGGACATGTCCGTTGTCGCTCTCGACGCTAAAGGCCCCGCGCTTGTCAAGCGCGGTCTCTCAATCTCTCTCTCTCTCTCTCTCTCTCTAATAGCCGCGGCGGCGCGCGGTCTCTCTCGACGAAATCGAAAGATTCCGCCGAGAGCGGCGTTTCTTCAGCGTCGAGTTGGCGCGATTTCAGGAACATCGCGGCGCTTGGAAAAATGTTCCGCCGCACTGTGACGAGAGTAATCCCGCTCGCACGCGGATTACTCGCGCTTAATTTCCCGCGAATCTTAGGCCCTCTTAGGTCGATCTTCCGAAAGTACACTCAGGCACGCCGGAAAGGTGCGCGAAAAGATCGCCCGCGGTGAGTCGCGCGCGAGCGGAGCATCGCCGGGCGTGATGCAGGCCGTAATTAGGGACTTTCCCCCCGTTCGAGTTAAAGTCAAGCGACGTCTCAGCCGGGTAAAGCCACGCTTCTCAGCCCGAAGCGGGCTCGCAATCGCAAAGGACGTTACGGTATCGAGTGACAAATTATCGCGGGGAAATCGCGCGACTGCCGGGCGCGAGGGCCGGAGGGGAGGGACTCGGGCGGCTATTTGTGCTTTTAAGCGTCGCCCTCGGAATTTCGAGGACCGGGCGTGTAGTCGAGTACAGATCGTTCCCGCGGTTACAAGCACGTTCCGGGCTCGGAGACGACGCTGCTCGCCGCGGCACGGCGGACAGGTATTTCGGGCCGCTGCATAATTGAACGAGACGTTCGTCGGGGCGCTCCACATCTGCTCGACGCATCGCGCTCTCTCTCTCTCTCTCTCTCTCTCGACCGCATCGCTCGGGAGAGATCCGCTCACCGCGCTAACTGCGGAAAGGATCTCTCTCCCGAGCCGTTTTCGCGGCCGACCTTTCTCCAGAGCGGAGCACTCCCATGATTCGCGAGAGCGCGTTCTTCTCGACTCTCGACGAGCAACGATTATCCGCGCGCCGGAATGTCTGCGCGCGAATCGCTCGGCGGCGATCGTCGCTGCGGCGCGATAACGTCGCGATAACTCGCGCGTGCGAGCCGTATCCGCAACGTCCAATTGCGGCGGCACATAAAAAACAAAATTATTGTTTCAACAGAGCGCCCTCTGCCCCCCCCCCCCTCCGCGACTTTCGTGCTTTTATATTATAAACGCTCGGCGAGCTCGAGAATGGAAGGGCTCTCGCGGGCTCCAGGAGAAGGGCTCGAAAACCGCGTCCATTTTCCGTCGCCCGCTCGAGCCCTCCGCGAGCACTATAGGGCGATTGAAGCGGGACTCGAGAGGAATCCCAGGACGTGCAGAAGGCGCCGCGTAACATGGTAGGGTGGAAGCGGCGGGCAAAAGAGACAAAGAACCAGACGGACCAGACACAAAGAACCGTTGCGCGCGTCGGTGGTTAACGAGTCGTCCAGTGCCTTTCCTTAGCTTTTGAGTACGCGCGAAAGCTCGGGCTCTCGGGCTCCGGCTTGGCCGCACGTCTCCCTCGAGACCGGGCAAGGTCCTCTCCCCCAGGCAGAGCGAGTCGGCAGGAGAGAGGATGCGCGCGCGCGAGGATAGAGCGCGCGCGCGCGCGCGCGGAAAGGAAGAACGGGCCGGTTCAGAGTCTGGGGCTTATATATCTGCCGGAACTAATTGTCCCATAATTCACTCTGTCCGGCGGGCAACGTTGCTCTCGTCCGCTTATCCGCGACCGCTTCTTTCCTCGTCGGCAGCGCCGTTCTCGGCCGACGCCGACGCCGACGCGCCGACGCGCCGTTCCGCGGCCAAGCCCTCGCAAAAGAACGAGCTTGGAGGAAATAATGCCGATCGACGATATCTCCCGATACTCGATCGCGAAGCTATCCGTCGGTGAAGTTTCAATATTGCAATTGAAAGGTCTCTCTCTCTCTCTCTCTCTCTCTCTCTCTCTCTCTCTCTCTTCGAGTCGTCGGGGTGATGAAAGCATTTATACGCGCGGTAATAAAAGATATATACTTTTTCATCGGGAGAATCTTTCGTTCGAATGTGTCATTTTGTTCGCGCACGCTATACTCGTGTCGTGAAGAAACCGACTCTGTGGAAAGTCGAATTGATGGCAGAACCGACGAATGCGACTTTCGCGCGATGCCGAAGCTGTCTGTCGTTATCGCGCGCTGATACGCGGCGCTGCGTTGCGTTGCCCCTCTCGCGTTTCCGCTATACTTTACAGTCGATAGTTTTCCGCGTATTATCCAGCCGGAAGCTCTCACACGGGCTTTGGAATTTGCTAAGCTATTCTGACAAGTGTCAGTAGTTGCGGTAGTTAAAGTAGTTGCCGTAGACCCACCGAGAGCGCCCACCACCGCGCGCGACTGTCGCGCTAGATTCCCAAGCTCCGACTCCGCAACTGCAACTTGTTTGTCGACGTGCGCTAAGTAAATAAGGACTCCGAATATATCGCGCAGCAATAATTAAGCCCTTCCAGCGACATTATGCCCGAATTCGCGATGTAAACGCACGCAATCCCGGCGCGGTCGTCACTCGCAGCAGGCGGGCAGACGGCGGAACCGAGGCAATGAAAGTTGTCACCGTCATGTGTATCGCGAGTAATGAAGTCCGCGGCGCGTACTTACCGGGCTGGTAACGATTAACCAGAGCAGCCCGGTGGTGACGCCTTCATTCGTCAAGCCCCGGCGAATACTTCTTGCCGTCGCGTCGCGTCGCGGCGACGCGATCGGCCGGAGTTCCCGCGACTTTTTGCGCGCCGCGCCACGCCACGCCACGCCACGGTATTGCCAAGTGTTTCGGTTTTGCGGAGTTCGCTCGGACCGCTCGGAACGCTAATGCACTTTGCGTCCAGCCGCACGCGGCCCTTGTCAATCCCGAACGACACTCTCCGTCCTCCGTCCGGCTGTCGGACTTTTTTTCCTCGACACGCCGCTCGGCCGCTCCCTCCCGCCGCCGCGCGGAGGATCGATACGCTCGTCGTTTCCCGAGTGATTCGCCTGCTGCGCGTGTCCGATTGCTTATCGAAAGCTTATCATTCTAACGTCAATTTCTCACGTGCTCCTTCCATCTATTTAACAGCTGATCCGTTTTACTTTCTCGCCTGTGCGCGCGAGAATTTACTATACAATGATAAGTAATGATAAGTTTTATAAGGCTAAAGTGGACGGGATAATAACGATGACATTTGCAGCGCCAAACGTCGCTCAGAATCTCACATAGACAAATAGAGAAGCACGATATGATGAAAAAACCACCCGACATTAGGAAAAAAAATTTAGTATCTCTGACAAAACTGTTTGGTTGAGGCATGTTTTTTTTAATAGCAACCAAACATCTTGTTTTATATAACAAAATATTTAGCTGTCTCAACTAAATATATTTTTCTGCTTTGTTCTCCGGACCAAATGATTTTGTTCTTAGACTTCGTATATATAAAAGCATTAAGCATTTTAGTTATTTTATCCGTAAAAATTACATAATAACGAAATATTATTTTACGTAAACTAAAATAACGCCCAATGGATACTATTTTGTCTTTCTGTGCACGAAAATTTAAATTTTATATATTAAGGAAAGATTATAGTACTTTTAACAAAATTCATATAGTACAAGCTTTTCGGTTGCTGCAACAAAAGTATTACGTTATACGAACGAACCGTAATCAAACAAGATATTCGTTTACAGGAATTAAACAGTTTGGTTTTGTTGTCACAACAAAATTTTAGTTCGCGCAACAATAATACATTTTTCCTAGTGCATGAGATTCAGCTTTCTATATACGCAGAGAACTGTAGGGGGGCGCGAGCGAGAGAGAGAGAGAGACAGAGAGAGAGAGAGAGCAAATTTAGCAAAATAATTAGTTAACACATTTGCGTTGATGAAATAGGCGAGAGAACATCCCGCGAGGTAATTCAAAACATTCTCAAACTGGGCAATTTTTAGGCGGGCGATGAGCGACGGATTTAGAAGACAGCGTATGTGCCGGCTGTATATTTAACGAGTTAGCTCGAATTTTCCGACGGGAATGTCCGCTATAAACGGGACGGGATCGGTACGCGCGGGTGTGCGAAAGTTTAAATAATGTTTTGGGTTAGTGAAATAGCATCTCCCATCGGGGGCCTCGGAGTTATTTTCGTTCGCTTTCAAGCTGAGGCGACGCGCGTTATTACACCCACGAGCACGGTGAGCAGCGACGTGCCGAGCGAGTAGCGAAAATCCAATTCATGAATTCGCGCTTCCGGCGATCACGGGAGTGCCGGGGACTCGGCGATATCGAGCGTAAATAAGACGCGCGTAAACGCGCGATTAAATCCGCCAGCGGTTCTCCGATCTCGCGACGCGATCCGATCTGCCTGCGAACCGGCTGCCTTCGATCGTTATCTCCGTCGCGACTATCGCGGAAGAAGACAGGAGAATCTATTGTCATAATCCTTGGTTGATGTGCAAAGTGGCAGGGAGCCACTTTTAGCCAAAAATTAACCTCGAATGACATTTTTCCGACGAATATAATATCGGGGGAAATAATATCGTGAGTCGTAAGAATAATCACCGCGACTCGTCAGGGAATGATCGGCCAAATTCGTCGAGATCGGCGCCGACATTCGGAGCGCGGATCGCGCGACGATCTGTTTTATTAATATATCGATACTTCGTGCTTGTCTTTTTTAGCGACTCGCCGACCCCCCACCCTCCCCCTCCCACGCGTCGGCAGAACTTGCTTGAAATTTCGGAGCCAACTCGCTCGCCGTCGAGTTCTCCGCGCGAGAGACGCGCGCGCCCGACGTTCTTCAGGGTTAGGCTCGTTATGATGGAAGGCGCGTCCGTGACTTCTCGGCTTCCCGGCGGAGTTTCCACGGAGTGCAGGCTGGACGTCGCTCATCGCTCACCGGCGACGTATGAATAACGTACAAGTTCGCTCGTGGACGCGAGGCACGAAACGAAGCCAGATACAACGAACGGGGGAGGGGGGAGGGGACAAGAGCGGCGCACGTAGGCTACGGTTTCATACATAAATAAGCGCCGGCCAGACGGAGAGTTTCAGTTTGCGCTGCGGTATTTTCCGCGGGGGAGAGCGCGCGCCAGAACGTCCCCTCGCGGGGGATGGCTCGGCGCCCAGCGTTGCACCCCTTGAAAATACGAACGACCGCGGACGGCGATGGCGACGGCGACGGCGACGGCGACGGCGACGGCGACGGCGACGCGGTTGCCGCGCGCAGTCGTTTGTCAGCCACGAAGACTCGCTACGAGAAATTCACTTTCGGCGTCGTTAAGCCCTCCCCGCTCGTCTCGGATGCTCGAGCTGCGGCCTCTGTTTTCCAGTCGGCTCCGCTTCGTTCGATCGCGCCGGCGGAGAATTACGCGACACACGTCGCAAATCGTCGCCGCAACGGCGACGCCTCGTCGAGAAGTTCGCTCACGCGGTTCACGCAGTACGCGCGCGCTTCGTGCACTTCGCGTGTCTCTTTCTGAGTCTGAGAAGAGAAATTACCGGTCGATCGAGTCGCGAGACAAATTCACCGGCCATAAGTGCTTCTCACCTGCCTTCGTCGGCTCGCGCTGCAGCAGCGATTCGCGGCTGATTCGCGCGCGCGGCTGAGCACCGCCGCGTTCCCGATATACTCGGTTCGTTCCGCCTCGTGGGAAATACTTTAAACATGACTCGGCCGTGGCAATGTACACCGTACATCGACACGCGCGCTAAGTCCAATAAGAGAATACTTAACAACGCGGCTGTCTCGCGCCACGTAGCGCCGTTTCAGCCGCTCCTCCGCTCCGGCCGCCGCGTGTAACACAGATTTTTACGGCTCGACGTAATTCATTGCCCGGACGGGAATTAAAAATCTCTCTCTCTCTCTCTCTCTCTCTCTCTCTCTCTCTCTCCCTTCCTTCCTCTCTCTCTCTCTCTCTCTCTCTCTCGCAGAGGGGCGAGATAACGTACGTTGCACGTACGTGTATCCGCATCGGAGATTTCTCACAGAGAGCTACTCGCGCCCTTCGAACCCTCCGGCGTTTCCCAGTGGCGCCGCGTTATTGTCATTTCGCGACCGCGCTCGTATCCCTCACATGCATATAATATCCGCGCTTTGCGCTTACCTCTACGATACACTAGATCACCGCGAGGGAGAGAGAGAGAGAGAGAGAGAGAGAGAGAGAGAGAGAGATATGGTAAACTACAAGCGATACAAGGAAGCGGAAATAGCCGCATCTTCGGAGATTTACGCGCGACGGCCGCGGCTACACGGTAATCGCCGTGCGATCCGGAATCGCCGCTGGAAGCGCGACAAGACAGAATGCCGTTGGTTTTCTTCATGAGCATTTTTTTTATTAATTCCAGACACCCCGAGCGTGGGTGTCGTTCGGTCGTCGGCTGATTTATGCACTCGGTGTCGAAACGCCGCCGCCGACGCCATGTCCCCCGATAATTAGGTACCAGCATTATCATTCTGCGGCGGCGGTCTCGCGTGCCGCGGCAACGAGCTACAGCGCGCTAGCGGGCTATTAGCGTAGGATATGAAAGATTAACACGTGTCCGCCGTCGCGTCGCTCATACATCCGTCGGCCGTGCGCGCGTTGGCTCGACAGAGCGCGAAGAGCTCGCTCGCACTCGACGGCTGACTTGGAGAACAACCGGATTAACGCGCGGCCTCATCATCCGCAGACTCTCCCGTCTCTCTCTCTCTCTCTCTCTCTCTCTCCCTCCCCCTCCCTCTGCCTCCTTCTCTTTCTACTTTACTCTATTCTACTCCACTCCACTCTCTCCCTAGTCTAATTCTCGCGCTCGTCGAATCTTCAGAAGCTGGCTGGTGGCGGGAATTAATGTTCGCCGCGCCCGCTACCTCGTCCTACCTCGCCGGAGTTCTCAGCCGGAGTCGTGTACGATGGCGCGAGTTCGCGAGTGTTTTCTTCGCGAACGAGCTCGCGAGTATCCGCGGATTATGCGAGATGCGGCTTCGTCCCTGACAAATCTACGACGATAGCGCTGCGCGTTGTTGGGTCGTCTCTCCAGAGTGCCTCTGTAATCGGATGCGACGGTACGATATTTATCAGGCCAGAGAGAGCTTTCTTTCTCTCTCTCTCTCTCTCTCTCTCTCTCTCTCTCTCCCTCTGTCTCTTCTTGACAAAGTGTTTCACTGAAATTTTCTTACACTTTTTCTCAGCAACGGTTTGTCCTGTTTGTTTCGGGTTTAAATTTGATTTGGCTTCCGTACTTTGATTTCTAGCAATTCGTGTGGGTCGTCATGTTTTCATCCATGCTTTCGTTCCGCGTTAAACCGGCGACAATACGTAATGAATACAGCGTCGACGTAATAAATCTCTGACTACCGCGGTGGAAATGGAAAGAATCTACATACAAAAATAAAGGATCTGCCTCTTACGAGGATACACCGCCCCCCGGCGTGTTGCTGCATTAGCATTTCAAGCGCCGTGTCGCGCAGTCCATTGAATATTAGCATCTCTCACATTGTTATTATAATATAATTCGGCGCGGATACGTTGGCGTTTAATGGAACCGAAAGCCGCGCGCAATTCTCTCTCTCTCTCTCTCTCTCTCTCTCTCTCAGCAGTCGGTCCGTTTCGAAGACAATGGAATTAATGTTTGCTCCGCTCCTCCACGTCTGCCTATCTTACGGAATTTCCGGTCCAAGTGGCGTGCATTATCGCGCCAAGTCTGCACTTCCGAGCGCATCCGCAAGCGCGTGTGTGCGCGCCGCGTGCGAGCGCGTTCGCCGCATTTCCATGCGATCTCTTTCCCGCGCGCCAGCCCCGCGGGGCTTTTGTATCGGTGCATACATTTTGCAAGCTCGCGCCGCGCGCGCATAGCGGTAGATCTCGCCGCGCAATTTACATCCTGTTCCGACAGGAGATCCGGCCGATCCTCATCGCGCGATAATTCGCCGCGAGTCTTTTATGATCGGGAGCGCGACGCGAGGAGGAGAGCAAGGACGCGTGCCGCTGTGCTCCTTGATTCCTCCGAGCAACCGGGTCACCATCAGTGAGTGATTTCGCGTGCACGTTATCGCGCGTCTGGTGTCCTGCGCGTTTGAAAAATACTCCTTGTGTGACGCGACGGCTCCTCGCGATTGCGGATGTGAAAAAGTACGTGGCGCCGTGGGTGCGATCGGAACGGTTTCCCGGATAAATGCTACTGTAAGAAATATTGAACTATCATCAGCGGTAAACGCGTGGCAAAGCAACGAAACAAGCACGACAGATAGTCAGGCTTATCGGCAGCTCTAAGAAGCGGGTAAACAAAGAAGGAGAAAAAATGAAATGGAGACAAACAAAGAAATAAAGAATCGGATGGAGAAAAATCTCTGATAGAAGGAGGTGAGACAAGAGGATGGGGGCTTTTTGGCCTTTTAGCTTTTTGGCTCCGACTCGTTACGGTTAACAATCTTTGATCGTTTAGCAAGCGTTGAACAATTCGTTAGCGTATTAGGGCAGCTACGCTTTGTTCCGCATTTGGGCCAAGTCGTTTATATTTTTTTGTTTATTTTTGTATACGCGTTCACGTTTCACGTTTGTAAAGTAATTTGATTAAAGGTATTATAATTGTTACATATTGAAGGGAATAATTCGTTTCCTTGCTGCTATCTTCATAATAAATTTCCTACACTACTCGGCAAGCGTGTTTTAATTTCTACGACAAACGCACGCGCTCTGTCTGAGATCTCAGGTCGTATTTTACGACTACGCGCGGCGTTGTCGTTAGCATTTCGCGGCGCTACCGCGAGAGATCGAGGGATGATCTTCCCTGAATGAAATCTCAAGCAGGCGATGAGAGCGAGGAGAAGCACGTGATTTTTGCAAAACCGCGGGTATATCGGCCGCGTCTCGTTGCGCGGCGCATTACAGCGCTCGGGAGTAATTAAGAGCGGCGTAGCGTTAAAAGCGGGAAGACGGCGCGCGCGAGGCGGCTCAAGCTTCCTCTCCCGATCCGATCCGGGGAAATAAAGCCGAAACTTTCCGCCGCCGGTGAAGTCCCGCGCTTCTCCCCCGACGAGGGAGGGAGCGCGAGCGCATTTAAAAACACTCGGAGCGATCGGCGGGAAGATGGCTGGGCGGCGGCGCGGCGCGCCGGTAGATTAGAGTTTCGAAGTCGCTGAGGCGCGAATAAATTCGTCCCAGCGGCCTCGATAAGGAGCTTTCCACCGAACTGGCTTCATCCGTCCGTCGATGCTCATGGTCTCGCGCTTTTTTCTCGCGCCCCGAAGCACTCACCGCTCCGGACTGCATTGAATAATACGTCGTCTGAGCCGCCGTCGCCTCTCGCGGCGCCTCAAAAAATCGCGAACAACTAACTCGATTAATCGCGCCCGTCCCTCGCGCTCACGGCCGACTGAATTTTTCCGGACGCGTTATTCCCGAGGAACATCCGGCGCGCCGCGCTATCGGGATCGCCCAGCAGCCAGGAGCGCTGGGGAAAGCCGCGGAAAGGAAGAAGAGCCGAGAGAGAGAGAGAGAGAGAGAGAGAGAGAGAGAGAGAGGGAGGGAGGGAGACTACCAAGCTCTCTCGTCGCCGTCGTTGCGGGATAATGTTCAAGCAGTCGCCTTTGTGGTGTAAATTTTTTCCGAAGTTGCCGCAGGCTAGGCGCGCGCTCGCGCGTTCTGGCGCTGAAATACCGGCCGCTTTCAAGACGAGTTAATACGGGAATTTAAATTCGCCAGGCGCAGATTGACAGGCCATTTCTCGGCGGACGCGAGAGCGCAAACGCGAGAAATTCATGAGACCCCCCCCCCCCCCCCCCTCTGCGTGCTAGTCGTGCTGCGAGTGCGTTCGGCTGTTGCTGAAAACGCCGAGTGTTGCCGTGTCGTCGCGTGAAAATCTCGGCGCGAGTTCGTCGGATAATTGGGGGAAACGCTCCGCCGGAGAGCGAGACGCAGGTTCTCGCCGGGATCGCGATCTTCCGACGTGCGTGGACTCGCGCGAGTGACGCGCCGGCGATCATCGTCAAGGGGGAATCGCCAAGGGAGACGGAGCTACCTGGCCAAGCGAGGTCATTGACTGGAAGACAGACGTCGCCCCCGACAGCCACGCGACGGCCGTGGGCGTCGACGGAATTTCTCGCACGGATGCATGTTCACTTGCAAAAGTTTCCCGTCAGGTCCACCGGAGCTAGAGCTCCTCCGATCGATACGATAGGAGGATTCTCCCGCGAGTAAAAATCATCTCTCTCCCTCCTTCTCTAAAGCATCACGTAGAGAATTACATCTCGGCCGATTGGCTGCACTCCCTCTGTATCAACACGTGGGTATTCCGCGAAAGAAAGGAAATTTCCCGAAAATCTCGCACGTGCCACGTTCCACGGCGCGCTTCAACGCGCAATTTCCTCGAGAGCTTCCGTCGAAAGTGTGTGTATATTCTCGGTCCTCCACGACTTCAAGATCATACACCGAGATCGACAGGTCTCTTTCCCAATCTCGAAGATCGATATCGCAGATTCGACGGCTCCCGTTAAGGGAGCGGCGGAGCAATCGCGCGCCCACCGTGAGTATCGCGCGATTAGCGTAATACGGCAGGATCGGTCGGGAGCGCGTCGTAATTATGTCGATCGCTCATTCCACGGCGTGCACAGACGAGGCCGGCAGCCGAGCGACGAGCACGCGCGATAAAAGCGCGGCCGCGAGTCGCGAGAGGAGCGGACAGTCGTCGTTGAGAAGCGTGCCATCTGGCAAACCGGTTAGCCCCGATCCCGCTTGTCTACCGCGCGGCATAAAGACATTAACACGCGAAACCGACAATTACGAGCTAGACAAGCAACCGGTCGACGAGAAAGAATTCAGCGCGCGGCGACACGCGACGACGGGTGTCGATGGACACGGCGGCGGCGGTCATTTCGTCCGAGCTGCTCCCCGCCTTCTGCGAGCCTTCTCTGCGTGCTGCTTCTCGCCGATTCAGAGATCTCGCGCACGCTGCGTGAATTTCGCGCTGCTAAAGCGCTCGCTGTGTGTCGTGATCTCTTTGATCTCTCGAAATCATAAGGCCTGTTCTTTTCAGCCGAGTGAGCTTGTGCGGCGCGCTGAAACTGGTTTCGCTCCAAAGGCGAAAAGTGCAATCCAGTTTAGCCAAAAGGAACAAGTGTCGGCGTTCAGGTTTACAGGTTCTTTACGCAGTGGGCTCGGAATGCTACAACTTCCTTGGCAACATATTAACACCGATCAAACGCTCGATGTTCGATACCGCCGAATCCAGACAATCGATCCCCGATCAACTGGCCTTTTTTAACGACCCTCTCTACGGCTGGTCTCCTCGGCGAGGTATTCAATCGGTAGAAGAAAAAAAAAAGAGAAAAAAGAAACGGAATTTCGATTCGAAGCGCGTCAGCGTGAGGTAAATTCGACGCTGGACGATTACGTGGAAATGAAATTGTCGGTTTAGCTGTGCAAAGTGGCGGTTCGGCGACCCGCCGGAATTTTTCGGTCCAATTTTTGACGGAGTTTTGTACGCCATTTATCGCGAAATGAGGCTATCGGATCGCTAACCACGTAAAGCGGCGCGCGCGTCCCGCGAAATTTTTTCTTTTTTTTTTTTTTACCCCGGAAAATCGCGGAATCGGTAGTTCATTGACGATGATCGATCGAACGGAACTTTTTAGCTTTTAATTAAACGCAGAGAGATCGCGGTCGTTTACACGGCGGACTGCACAACGGGAATTTCGATGCTATTCGCATGAAAAATCTCGTTCCGCTCGTTCGCGGAAAAATTTTATCGCAAATTTTTTTCCCAGCCCGGTACATTGATCTTTCATTCGGCATTTCTTCCTCCACCTCCGCGGAAAGGAGCCTCCGTTAACGGGAGCAATACACCGAACTAAAAGGGAGACAAATTTTTTGAGAACGCGCAACGCTGGTCACGACGAATCAAATTAAGCGACGCGAATAAAATCTACCATGGTACGAAATATCCGGGACGTCCGTATATTCGCAATAACGTTCTCGCAATAGTGCGTGATGGCTGTCAAAGTATCCGAATGTCGGAAATTCCCGGACGGGGGATTATTACGGCGTCGAGGGGGAAATGTGTCCTTTCACACGCGATAATCTCGTTCGGCGTATAATAACGCGCTCCTAAAGCGAGCCGAAAGTTAATTTGCGACACTGCGACAATGGACGCGCCGCTGAAATTTACGCACGGCTAACATCGCCTTTCATTAAAAAACGGGAGAGAGAGAGAGAGAGAGAGAGAGAGGAAAGGAAAAAGAGCAATCGTCTGTTTTCCCATCAGCGAGAACTCGCGGCCGAGCAATTTGCAATCAAACCCTCCACATATTCGGCGGCTTAAGAGCGATTTAAAATTATATCCTGGCGCTCCCGAACAATCTCGTCGCTCCTTTACAGTTCCTAAAATTCGTGTTATTCTCACACGCGGGCGGGCAATTTCTCGTCCGATTGGTGCAGCAATTTGGGCGAAAGCAACGGGCCGCGAGGGTGACACGTCGGCGTCGGCGTCGGCGTCGGCGGCGGCGGCGGCGGCGGCGACGGTCGGGAAACAGGCAGAACAGGAAAGGGCGCAAAAAGGACGAGCGATGGCAGAGAGACGCGGGTGGAGCGACCGCGGAGGACGACGCTCGCGGCAAAAACGAGTCTCGGCTTTATTGGCCGACCGGAACGCGATACACCGACCCGACTGTCCACCCCGGGACGAGATAATCACTTAATTACGCTCGATGCCGGCCGTCGCGTGCACGCGATCCCCGAAAAGGTAATAAAAAGGAGTCACCGGTGCACCCGCTGATGGCGTTCGCTCCTGATACACGGTGTCGCGAAACAACCGAGGTGATTTCGGCCGTACGATTTTCGAGCTGACCTTTAGACGCGCCATGTATGTAAACTTTGCACGCATACGCGTGTTGAAGGCCGACTAGCCAGTTTATACTACGTCTCGCGAAGCGATTGTATGAAAATGCGCGCGCGTGCGCGCGTGTTCGAAATATAAGGATAACTCGAGAGTTTATCCTCCGAGGAAGCTCCGAGGAAGGCTCCAACAAGAATCTCAATGAGAAAGCAAAGGGCTTCAAAGTAGAAACGTAAACGTTTCTACTTGGAGGCACATGGCGAAGACACTCTGGGACACTCGGTATGCATCGGCTGGTTCGGGGAAAACGCATGAGGGGCTGCGGCACCCTTAACAGGTATGCATTGCGTGTCGCGCCGCACGACCACGCCCGCGGAGCAGAGACCACGCGATGACCATAAACGTCAACGGTGGGATATTACGAACGTGAGAGCGTACGCGAAACGGAAAATCTCCGGAAAGCGGAGATTCATAGTATCGGGTCGCTCGCGAGTCGAAGCGATGGGAAAGAAAGACCATGCGTTCTGCCGAGGACTACTCTCTGTCGCAGGACTTCCTGGCCGCGCGACCGGCCGCTCGTGAAATCCTGCACGAGGAGCCGAGTTGGCTGCGACCAGAGTATTCTCACGTCTGAATTCCCCGCCGGAGCAAGGGAGAGACCCCGGCCCTCGGCGAATCGGTCTCAATTAAATCCACCTCGCGGGTGATCGACGATACCCTTGTGCGGCAATCGATGCTCGCTCGAGGGAAGATCCTTCCCGCGAAAACGATCCGCCTGCGCGCGAGCTTCCTTCCGACCGAAGGAGGAACGTCGGCCGGCCAACGGCAGGTCGATCGCGTTGCCGTCGCGGACGATAGCGAGAGCGTGATGGGGTCGAGGAGAGTCGCTAGCGTCTCCGTAGGAAGCGAAACAAGAAGAGGAAGATGACTCGGACGACGAAGAGGCCGGATCGAGTTCAGGTAGCGGCAGAGACAGAGACAGAAAGAGAGAGAGAGAGAATGAGCGAGCGGGAGGGAGAGAAAGAAGGCGAGCGACAGAGAAAGAAGCGCAGAGAAGGACGAGGACATCCGAGAGGAAGCTCGTACGCCAGCCATATGTCACGGGGACCTTACGTAGGTATCCTCGACGTATCTTATCTTCCGCTTATAGCCGCGAGCGTAATCCAAGCGGAAGACAAACGCGCACGAAATAAAATCCGGACCGGTTCCACGGGACTTCCTTACTCTCCTTTACGTCGCGCACCGGTGATCCGGGGAAGCGTCATGACCTCCCTCCCCTTGTCCTCGTCCCCCCCCATTCGACCCCGTTCTCTTCCGCCTCGCACTCTCGGGAGAGAAGGAAGTCACATAAGCTCGACATTTCCCGGCAGCGAGCATGAGTTTTTCCCGTATTATGAGGGGAAGCTACGTGTCGCGCGTCACGACATTGCTGCGACATTGCGCGGTTTCCGGAAAATCGAAGACCCCCCCCTTTTCCAGCATTCGAAATAGCCTCGCTGGAACAGCGATGACAGCGGCGGCTGTCCCGTTGCTTCGATTCGCGAATTAACCAGCGGAAACTGACTCGCGTATCTCGCGATGAAGCCACCGCGCGTTACGCGTTAAAAGATGGGAGCAGGGGGGACGGGAGCAGGCTTCTGTGAGAAATCAAAACTCGTAATGAAAAAAACTGCGGTTGACGTTGATTTAATTTGGCGAAAATTTCCGCGCGAAGTGCCCGGCGTGAAGCTCCGAAACGGGGGGCCACTTTTTCCCAGCGCGTTATTTTAATAGCGTAAATTGCCAAAACGTGAAATGACCGCGCGACGCGCTGCTTCTGGAAAGCGCGAGCTTCCGCGTGCCGGAAATTCGACTGATCTCTCGGAGTGAGCTATGGAGATCGCCACGGAGATTCCCACGGGACGCCGGCGAAGCGTGGAATCGCGACGCGTTGTGGTTTTCACGATGGAAGATAACGAGAAGGGCGACGCGGGGAAACACGCCGAATTTTCCGGCTTCGCGCCGCAAGTTACTCGAGTTGCTGCGCGCGGATTCGCTGCGCTTCGGGGCGCGCGGGGGGGGGGGGGCTTCCGAATCCGGCGAGTCACGTCCGAGGGAACTTGGAAATTCTGATTGCCCGGCTGACGGGGGGAGCGGAGGGCTGCGGCGGCCGTAAAGAAGAGGTCGCGCGAGCTTGCTGGCGCGACGCGACTTCTTTTGCAATTTAAGACCTCGACCTTTCGTCGTCGCTCGCGCGATCCCGCAATACGATGGCACCGCGCTTAATCCACCGGCGGCCGAACGTGTGCGAAATAATATTCGGACCGGTTTCAGGCTGCGGCTCCGCTGCCGAGTTTAACCGTCGATTTTCACGCGCGCGTCAGCACGCGGTAAAACGCGGTTTGGTAACTGACGCTTTCGAAGCTGGACAATCTCCGCGAGTTTCCGCGGCGAAAATACTCCCGCGAGGCCCGCTGTGAAAAAGCGAAGTTTCAGCTCGACGGCGGGCGAGAGCGCGTGTCGCGCGGAAATATGTTTGCAACGATCGCGATGTTCATTCTTAATTGTCATCGGCAAACGCGGCGGCGAATCGAATTTGTGGCAACCGACTCTCCTCTTTTTGCGCGTACGTCGAGAAAAACCTTCGCGGGATGTATTTTTATTCAATACAGTTAAACGCCGATGATGTATTTGTCTATAAGTTAGATTTACAGCCGGCACACAGCAACATCTGTCGCATGGCTCGGCTCCAAAACTCCAGCGGAGCCGAACGAATTTGCTCGGACGCAACGCGCGTCGCGTCGCGTCGCGTCGGCCCAATAGACGCGTCAAATGTTACAATTTTTCAATCCCGACGCTCCGTAACTGGCGTCATGTCGCGCGTCGAGAAAAGGCCATGTTTAATCGTATCGGGAGCGACGCGGGTCCATGCGCGTCTCCATGTGCCTCAGGAGTAGAAATCACGGAAACGAGCTCGGCAGCCCGGCGCAGGTTTATTTCAGCAGCTCGATTAGCCACTAATTAATCCGCTCCCGATAAATCGCGCTTCATATCGCACGATAGACAGAGACACACACACACACACACACACACGTACAAATAATTGAGTCGAAAAGTATTGACGTGACGCGCGACGTATAAAAAGCGGGATTTCAAAGACAAGTGATCAAATATGAATTTCTTTTGCCAACTCGAGCGAGTCGGAGAGGAAGCGGAGAGCTAAGAAAAATGCAGAGCGCAGAGATACATCTAAAGCCGGAGCCACAGCCGAGGCTCACAGCTCGCGCTCCAGTTTCCCGAGGAGGGTCCGATACGGTGACTTTCAAAGTCCGAGTGCGACACAAAGACGACCGACGGATTATTATGGAGATCGCTGGGGCTTTGTGTCGCAGGCACGAGCTGCTGCGCCGCGCGCGAGGTTACGGCATTTTTTACCGAAGGGACACGGAGAGAGGAAGAGGAGGCGAGCGCGCGCAGGAGACGAGGGACAGGGACGGATAGAAGCACTTTCCGCCTTAGAACAATCCCTCCGAACGAAACGAGCGAAAGAGAGATACGTATCTTCCAGCGGGCACGCCACACGCGCGCGCACGTACGCGCTTGTGTGAAAACCCGCGTGTGACGCGCTTACGCGGCGCGTCTCTCTCCTTTTCCGCTCGCGAGAACGAAAGGCGCGACTTGCCGCTCGCGCTAACGAGGCCTAAATCGGACAGAACAATCGCATGTTCACACAACCGACGAGTTCTCCACGCTAAGTGGATGCTCTCCCGGTGGAGTGTCGCAAACGCTGACCTCCTCTGATCTCCGCTAGCGCTAGTGTATGATTTATTTCACCAAGTATCGCAAAACAAAGAGCGAGCGAGGGAGAGAGAGAGAGAGAGAGAGAGAGAGAGAGACTGCCTTTCGTTGGAATATAAATCGGTGCGCGCGAGAGTCTGTTGCACAGGAAAAAGTCTCATTTCGTGCGACCGAATGAGAAGCAGAAGGGAAGCTCGCGCTGACGCGAGAAATGATATTCCCATGGTTATCGCGGCAGAAAATATTCGTCCGAACATTCGGCTGCGTCAATACCCGGCAGAGATAATTGCAAACGATCGACTGACAATCTCCTAGAGAAATCTTTTCGTTTCTAAAACGTGTTCGCGTCCAAATTCTAGAGATAATTGTGCACAATTGACTGAGTCCCCTGCAGGAATCTTCTTGTTCCTAAAACCGAGTTTTCGTCTAAGCCCCGACCAAGGAAAAAAATCACGGTTTAACAAGCTGATTATGTCTCCGGTAAAAGTCGAGAAATAACGTTCCACTTGGATTTAAAAGGACTAAAGTGTTATCGCGCATCGGGTCTTTGCTCTCTCGCCCTCTCTCTCTCTCTCTCTCTCTCTCTCTCTCTCTCTCTCTCTTTGTCTCTCTCTTTCTCCTTCCCCTTCCTTGTTCCGCTAATATGAATGCAACGCTTTGCAACGGATGTCGCTGTTGAAAGCGGACGGACCGGCCGGAGATTAGGAATATTTTTCTCGCGAAAGTGGAACGCGCGTTTAGCAGCGACTACTAGTTCGCCGGCGAATGAAAAGCAGTTATCGCAACTGGAGGCAACTGGAGCGAACGTGATCGCGCGCGAAACGCACAGTCGCGCCGGCGGTTTTTTTTTTTTCGGTAAAATAGCGCCATTTTTTCGCGCAAAGATCGTGGAAACGTTCACTTCGCTTGGAAACGCTCCCGATCGTAAGTCGAGCGACGATTAACCCCGACGTCGGTGCATAAACATTTAATGAAACATTTAATCAGAGATCTGCTCAACGTTTGACAAGATAATTATGCATTCGCGCTGTCGGCGCGTGAAATGTCATTTCGAGAATGTCAGTAGTGCGACGCAAATGTCGCGCGCACCGCGCGCGCGATCTGTATGTGATGTTTGCACCTCCGCCCGGATTCTACTGGATTTACACACTGACCTGATTTGGACGCGAGGACGAAATTACAAAAGAAGACGCAAGCGGCACGAGACACTGGCGGAAAATCGATGCTCGCGCTCGAGTTCGACGCGCGTACGTGTGCTCGTCGTAAAGGTCGGGACGGTGGAAACGAAGAAAATTAGGAAATATCCGGACTGAACGAGGATCCGGGTGCGTCACTAGAAACGTGCTCCTCGCGCTAGTCGCGGCATTATCTCTCCCCCCACGTGTACATATGTGCATTATACACGTAGCAAACGGCCGTGTGCATGTGCGCGCGTCCGTCTGTATCCAGCGCGGATCGGCCGCACGTTTCACAAGCGCGTGCACGTGCGACGTGGACGACGGAGGTGCTTTCCCTCCCCCCCCCCCGTTTCATTTTTCACCTATGAGCTCCTCCTCCTCTCACCCGTCCGTCCCCTCCCGCCTCCCGCCGATCGTCACACGTCGATCGCACACGGCGCTGTGGGGGTGTGATTTAATTAAATACAGCGGCACCGGACGAAATTGGTGATTACTGGCGGCGTCGACGACCGCGAGATCCATCAAGAAATTGAAGACGACCGGCGGCGGGGTCGACGGACGGACGGCATGCGCGCGTCTCTGGCATCGCAGCTGGGAACGCTGGCGCGGATGTGCGAGCACGCGCTTGAATTTTTCACGTAGAATATTTCGAGCCGCGAGTTCACTCCCGCCCAGAGGAGGGCTGTATGACGAGACGAGATTGAAACGGCGGAGGTGGAAGATGTCACGAGCGCGGCGCGACGATGGAAAGTATCGGTCGAATGTAGTCGCGCTTGATCGCGCGAGCTTCGGAAAGAAGGATCGCGAGGGACAACAATTCGAGAAGCACAGAGAGAGAGAGAGAGAGAGAGAGAGAGAAAGAGACGCCTTGCATTGTCCCGGTTGATTAAAAGAGCGCGGCTCGCGTCTGAGACGTAACAACAATCAGCGATCTCGCTGAATCGGCTGAATGCCGAGCCGATGTTTTACAAACACTCGTTACTTGTCCGCAGCGAACACAAATTACACGTCTTTGGAAACTCGCTGCGGTACGATACGATCGCTCGATCTCCGAACAAAGCCGAAATCTTCGTGTTTCTCGGACTAACGAGCGGGCCGAGCGATGTTCTCCGAGCGGCCGATGATGGGTCTCTCATTGTTCGGCGCATCAGGTAGAACGGGCGGAAGTTTCGGCGTGTTCGAGGGCGTTAAATGGAGGCAGCAACTTGGACGTTGGCGACGAGGAGGATGAGCGAGAGAGAGAGAGGGAGGAGGGAGGGAGGGAGGGAGGGAGAGAGGTTCCGTGAAGACAGTCGGCCACGTGGACGAACCCCCCGCGAACCTAATTCCGTCGTGTCGACTTAATCGCACGGCTGGCGAGGCAACAATAACAGGGTTGCCGTCTCCCGTGATTTCGGCAGGTGATGGAAGAAGAAGGAGAAATTATGGATTATCGTGCGCGACGAGATGATGGAGCTCGCCCGGGATAATGACGATGCCGAGAACGCCGGGCTCGATCCAATCGCGCGCTTTCGATCGACGCTCGAACGATGTTTGGGGATTCTAATGAGAGTTGGCGGTGCGACCGAATAGGTTTCGCTGTCAGTTGGAATTATTAACTCGGACGGCTCGAACGAGTCGTCGCGAGACGTCTCGAGCACGCAGACGAACCGTGACGCGGTACTAAATCCCCGGGCTTAATTTCAATCACAACTTTTCCCTCGAATATGTGGCAGACGTCGCCATTTCCCGAAAGACGCTCTCTCGCGATGATTTTTAACGTCGACATTAATATCCAATGTTGAAAACGAGAGTATCTCGAAGCCAATTCCCTTCCGATATTATTGCACAATCCACGGTGACAAACTGTTAACCCCCCCCCCCTCCGCCGTTGTATCAAGTCGCTGTTACTTCTCTCATTTCGCGCGGCACGTTAGTATCATCCCGCCTTTGAAAACAAAGAAAGGCAGAAAGAGGAGGGTATCCCGCATCGGCTTTATTCCGGTCGCGGAGTAAATTCAAGCGCATTAATAAAACCCTGAATAAGCGAAGGTAAGGTCGTCGGGGCGCATAAAGATAATATAGCGCTTACAAAAGGGCGGCGTGCGCAATATGCACGTAGTGGACGAGTCGTGTCCCCGAGAAGAAAGGGGCCGTACGTGGCGGTTAAAAGCTCGTCGACCCTACCAGTAGTAGAAAATCGAGTCTTGCCGACCCCAGGCTGACCGGCCTGGACGGGCTCTCGACCGCCCTGGACGTTATCCTCGTACGCGAGAGAATTTCTGTTGACGGCGCCGTCGCGATAACTCGATTACGCTATCGCGAGCGTACGCAGCCTACCTCCGCCCGGCGCGTTTCTAAACACGGCAAACGCTCCGAGGTGTGCGAGAATAAACCCGGATATTTTCGCGTCAATGCGAAGCCGCGGCACAGAAAACCACATTCGCGTCCGCGAGACACATCGTTTCGTTAAATTGCAAGAAAAAGTGAATTGCGGGAAGCTCACTCTTGTCAAACGGGCGTGAACTCTCTCTCTCTCTCTCTCTCTCTCTCTCTCTCTCTCTCCCTCTCTCTCTCTCTCTCTCTCTCTCTCTCGTCCTCGTTCCCGTTAGATTCGAACAATGTGACGTGACAGTTTGTGCCCTCGCCGGAGCGGACATATTCGAGGATGTCACAAGTGCTTCGTTAAATCGCAATTAGAGAGAAAAAACATTGCGCACATTTAGGAAAAATCGTAGGCTGTTCACGTAGCAGGGTGTGCTTGGCTCATTTTCAACGCAGAATGGAGCAGAGAGAGAGAGAGAGAGAGAGAGAGAGAGAAACGCTTAGGAAATTATTTTTGTTTCGTCGTTGTCGAGGAATGTTACCTATTCTCACGGAGCTCGCGATAAAGACAATTTCATCTGATATTGTAACGCAAAATCTGCACTTCCGCGCACGTCGCCCTGTCGAAGACTTCGCGTGACACTTTCGAAGGTACGAGAATTGCACCTCCGACGTCTCACAATCGCCTGTTCCCAAAATCCCTTCGCGGGTCACGGGGGATCGGTATTTTCGGATATCTCTGTTTTTATTTCACCGTGAAGACGTTCTCACGCGCGAAGCCGAGTTAATATTGAAATGTCCATATGTTCCGTACGGCGACCTTCCCTCGATCTTCCCGGAATTCACAGAGGCGGACAGTCCTCCTAACGTTTCGAGGGACTCCGATTCGAACGTCTCGGATTCAGGTTCGACCGACGCGACGGGTGCGACTTCAATTCCGAGACGACGATCTCTCTCCCCGGGATCGATCTCGTTCCTCGTCGGATATAAAACCCTTCCACGGCGGCGAGGCGTATCCAAAACGACGGGACGACTCGGCGAGAGATTCCGTTTCTCGTAAACGATATCGCTCCCAGAAACCGAGCCCGACGTCATTCGGCGACGCTAATAGAGACGCCGAGGAAAGAGTTAGTGATTATATCCCCGGATATCTCTCTCTCTCTCTCTCTCTCTCTCTCTCTCTCTCTCTCTCTCTCTCTCTGTGTGTGTGTGCGTGCTCGCGTCTTACGTATTTGTGTGCGTTTCAGCTCCCAACGGCGGCTGTTAGCCAAACCTTTGTTCCAGCAGGTATACTCCCGTCCGTTCGCCCGTCGTTTCTCTTTAGTCAGGTGTGTGCTCCTTTCTCGAGACTAGCGCCTCTTCCTTCTCTCGTTCTCGCTCTCGCTTTCTTTCTCTCTCGCACGAGGGCCCTCCATGGCGAGCGAGCTGCCCGCGAGGCCACTCCAGAGTACCTCGCGAGCTCTCTCAAGGTGGAAGCTATCTCGGGAATGACGGACAACAGCGGACGGTTATACCTGTTGGCTCGCTGCCGCGATGATTATGCGGCGCTACACCTTGCTCGTCCGACCGCACGACCGGTTAGAGTAGTAATAGAGCTCCGATTATCTCACGCAATGCTGGAGTAGAGAAGGACGACGATGGAGTAGACGATGACGACGAGGAGGAGGAGGAGCAGGAGGCGGAAAAGGGTTAAGGGATCAAACGATGAAATATCGCCCCGACTTAGAGCGCTCGAACGTAATCGCGTTATTAATTGGTAATATATTATCCGAAACGCGGATTAAACGATAAAATATCGCTCGTTCGTACGTTACGTTTGATTGAGGCTATCGAGATTAGATTGCAAATGTGCTGATTAGATATGCTGAAATAATTAATACGATAATTGTTTACGACAAATAAATCGGCGAGAATCGGTCCTGAGACATATTGTTGTTGATTATTTTGCGCGTTGCTCGATGTTACACCCTTTCGCATTGCTCGACATATTTAGCAGATGCGTAAACAGTAGCCGAATTATATTAATTATCATCTGGAATTGCGATTAATGGAGCAACTTCACCAACCTCCCCCCTAACTAATATTTTACGCCATTAACAAGTAGACTCTGTCCCTCTCTTCCCCCCCCCCTCTCTCGCTCTCTCTCTCTCTCTTCTCTCGAACTTTTAGCTCACTGTTGAAATATTACCGAGCAATTACATTGTATCGCGATAAAAACAACCGGCTCGAGCGTTCGCGCGCCGCTTCACGTTATTTTGTCAGCTGTGATTAGTGAAAATCTCATCGCGCTAAGCCTGCAAGCAGAGAAAGAGAGATCCGTCTGTGAAGGATCGCGAAATTATTCGCGACTCCGGCGGAAACCGGAGGCGAGCGAAGAAGCCTGACGAGAGAGAGGTGACGGAAAAGCAAGAGCATAATGAGCAAGCGGCAGGTAACGAAGACCGGTCAATCTATTCACGCACGCGCTCTCTTAACTCCGAACCGTGCTGCTGATCCGTTTAATTTTGACATAATGAATCACCGTGACGCCTTAATAATTCGTTGACGCACGCATATCCCGGCTGAATCCGGGAAGAAATGGAAATCCGACGAGCGCGCGAGGAGAGTCCGAGGATTTAGTTATCTGGAGATCCCAGAATCGGGCATCGAGAAACTCAGGTCCCGAAAGCGAAGCTCGGGGGATTTTAAGGTCTTAGACTTAGCGAGGGCTTAATTTGTCCGGCAGTGCCTCGTCGTTGAAAAATTCGAGAGTCCAATAATGCGAGAACTTATCTCCGGAGCACACTGGAAGCGCTACGCGAATTAATAACTCCGAATTGATAACTACGTCACACACACACACACACACACACACACAGCGATGCACTCGTAAAATGTCCCTCTCACATATCGAGTTCCTGCATAAAATCCTGCATAAAAATCGCGCTGAGAAGGCTGTGCGTTAATCGGATCCTTCGAGTGGTCGGCGCATGCACTTTTCGCCAACGGCGTAACTCCGTAGAGACGTTCGCCGTGCCACTCATTCTCGCGTCGCGCCCATCGACGGTATCGATCGCGACGCTCTCTCTCAATTCCTGAGCAGCCAGGTGCCCCTTCGATTTTTTTCTCCCGTCCCCTCAAAAGGGTCGTCGACGAGGGCGAGCCGTCGCAGTGACAGTTTGCGGAGGATTTTCCGCAGAGCGGCTTTAGCCTCGGCCCGGAGCGTCGAGAGTTTTTGGGACGTGTTTGTGGACTGACCCCACTTTAGGTGTGTTTGCACGCGACCCACCGTGGGCACTAGCGATGAATTTCTGTTTATACAAATATGACAGCTCGAAAGATAGCAGGAGCGAAGCGCGGAGTACGATTCGACGCATTCTCTTCGAGATCTGCGGAGTATGCGCCGAAATTTACAAGTCTCCAGTTCCTTGACACTCGGATTTTTTAACGCTCTAATAACGCACAATACCCGAAAACGATGCGCTCGCGACGGACAAACGGGAGGAAGACGGCGCTCGCCTGGGCGTAAGGAAATTGGAATACAAATGGCTTTTCGGGATGTGATCTAAATGGAAATGCAGCGGTTTCGGCGGAATTACTTTCGGCGCGTCACGCCGTGCGCGATTGATCGTGTGATTTTTAAATTTTATCGTCGCGACGACTACTCGCGTGTTCACGTCCGAAAAATTACGCTACAAAGGATTCGCTCGTGCGAGAAAAATTTTCGTAGCGCTCCTTGCACACAGAAATGACTCTTCCTTCTCTCTCTCTCTCTCTCTCTCACTCTCTCTCTCTCTCTCTCTCTCTCTCTCTCTCTCTCTCCCTCCCTCTCTCTCTCTCGATCGATCGAGACGCCTTCATTTCCATGAAGTTAAGTCGAAGAGAATATACATGGCAGCGGTCCGACCCGAACGGCATACCTGACCACCAATTATTCCCGCATCTCATCCAACTGCTCTTTACTCTCCCTCCTCTCCATCTCAATCTCCTTCTCTCCCCTGCTTCCCCTCCGCCCCGCCGAACGCATCTCGTCGCTCACGAACCGGCGTTTTACGGACCACCTCGGTCCAAAACACCGGGAAAGATAATTCAGATATCATCCCTCCGATTCCCAAGCAATCCGGGTGAACGAGGATCGACCCGTGTCGACGCGCAACACGGGGGTGCCTCAGGGGCTCGCGTGCCAACTGACGTCTCCCAAAGCGGGCCAGATTATAAACCGGCGATTACTGCCCGAGTCTGGAGCAGCAGGACGAAGTGCGGGAAAACATGGCGCGGAGGTCGCAGGAGATGATCGGTGTCGAAGTGAGAGGGGAGAAAGTGATGAAGAAATCGCGCTGATGAACGCTGGTAAAAGGGATTCACGCGTTAGCTAGGAGAGAGTATGCGAGTAAGTGGAAGAAAAAATGAGGAAACTTTCGAGAACGATAGAGTCGAAACATGAAGAGGTGGCCGCGTAAAGAAACTCCGGTTCCTGAGGGGAGTCCACGGAGAACACGTCCGAGACATTTGAGATTCGACGACGATCTTGCCGAGTCTACCCCGACTAGAAATTTATCCCATGGTCCTGATCAGGTTAACCTCATTTGGACATCAGATCGCAATAAGGTAATACTATCGCTCATCCTAGTAAGTCATGTAACGCAGCATGGATATCAGGACCTTAGTAAGGATTCATAGTCAGGTCCTTATTGAGTTACCTTATGGAATCCTTATTACGTTTTTTCTTTTTCGAATTAGGACTCCTGATTACTCGCCACGGCTATATTGGAAAATTTCTTCCAATGTCATTTCCAAATAAAAAGATATTTGCATGAAATAATATTTTAGATCGTTTGAGCATACTTGTAAAATGTTTCGGAAAAGAAACATAAAATGAATATTATAAAATCATTAAGTATCATAAGGTGACAAGACATAAAGTAGTGTTAAAGAGAACAGTTGCGTGTCACGTTAATTTTACAACTATTTGTTGACTGCTGAAAAAAGAATAGTTTCTACGGCATTTTACAAATATATTCAAGTGATCTCAAGTGTTTTTTCAATGCAAACATCTTTATATTTGGAAATGACACCCAAAATTTGTTTTGTTAAAACTTGATAATGCAAATCATATCAGATACAATGAATAAGAAAAAGGTCCCGACAAGGACCTGATCAATATTATATCATATTATGTCATACACTAGGTTGGTACATTAAGCTCCTAATGTGGATGCAATCATTATAACCTTATAAAGGTCTTTCTTACTCATTTGTCGTTAGGACATTATAAGGACTGACTTACTTAGGATTACCTTTCATTCACCCTATTAGGTCCTTATCCTTATGTTAGGTGAACCTGATGAAAATTTCTAGTCGGGACGCTCGTATCTCGCGGTGCACGAGGTCGAGTCGAAGTTACGAGGAGAACAGAGTTTTTCCGCAGCGGGCTAACGCGCCGTGCAACGTTCGTTTTGTAACACCTGGTATATCTCTTCTCCCGTCGGCGGCTTATCGAGGGAACAACTGACGCTCGACGGCATTGGTCATCACCAAAGACACTATTCCGACCAAATTCAGGTACAAAGAGCGACAAGAGGTAGGGTGGAGGGAGGAGAGAGAGGGGGAGGGCACGAGGGCCGAGAGTGGAGTGCTCGTGAGGTCTTCCCGCTGAGAGACCTGAGCTCCGAAGATCGGAACCATGCCGAGGGATTAAAGTGTTAAGAGCGCCGATTACACTCACGACCAGGCGTGAAGCTTCGCACCGGATCGATCTTCGGGGATTTCTTCGCGCGCCACGATCGACGCTTGACAATGGTGCCCGAGGGAAAGCGAAAGCTCCGAGAGAAACAATACTTGTTAACTCGTTTGTGTTACTCCGATGATGAAAATAGACGACACATTTTGAAGAGGATAACTAATTGCTATCACAGGCTGATACAAAACGTCCGTCGCTTCTCTATTCAATTCTGATTTAGTAGAAAATTATTGACTTGTGAGAACGACAGAAAGAGAGGAAAGAGCTCGACGTGTATCTGTCTGAAACAATCCTGAAATGGACGTCGTACGTTTTCATAAAAATAATTAATGCTTCGAAAATGGATGAGATTTTTCGAGTTTAATTTTATCCGACAAATGAATGAAAGAACAAATTTCGCAGCAACTTGACGTTTTACGCGAAAGAAAGTATAATGCTGCATATGAACAAATTTACTCGATAAACAATAACAATCTCGGACGAATCAAGCAACTTATTTCAGTACGCGCGGCGTTCGCTTTTTTCACATATGTTTCATTGACACGTATCGCACATAATGATTTATTCCGCGCCGGTGCGATTACTCGGTTACAAGATTAAACAAGAACAATCCCGAGGCATCTTCCGACCGTCGATTCAGAGTTACTTCGATAAGTCCACCCCGGCAAAGAACGCGGTAAAACAGCTCGTTTTCTCTCTCTCTCTCTCTCTCTCTCTCTCTCTCTCTCTCTCTCTCTCTCTCTCTCTCTCTCTCCTCTCTCTCTCTCTCTCCCTCTCTCTTTCCACCACGCGAACAAACGAAACGTGACTTCGCATCGGCACGGCAAAGTGCGTAGATCGTCGAATGGATAAGTCCCGCGGCAGGATTTACTACTTTGTTAAGTTTCCAAATAAGCCAGACGCGAGCACGCGGCTCGAGCAGCGACGGCTCACGAATGCGTTAGGCGTGCAAGAACGATGGTTCAATTAAGGATGTACCGCCGGTTACTCTTGCCGGGGTATAATCCCCTGGCATCCCCGAAACTTCTCCCAGAGCTCCTTCCTCCCCTCCCCCCTCCCCCGCCCTTTCTCACTCTCTCTCCTCTTTTCGCGGTGGAAACTTCGCGGCCTCTTCGCCGACGAGGAAAACTTCCGCTGTTTCCCTCCTCCGCGCGAGGCGCTGCCGGAAATCTCGAATTACCGAGGCGTTTTACGTTAAGAGCACCGGCCATTTTACCCCCGGGGGTAGGAACAACACGGCGGCTTTACCCCTTCTTCGGGGGCTTAGGAAATGGATAGACCGGCGGCACGCCGAATTCTGGAACCAGTCAGGGGAAAATTAAGACGCGTTCTTCTTTAGCGTACGGATACGATAAAATGTGCGGGCCAGGAGAGGAACGAATGAAGCGCTGAGGATAATATAGACACAAACTGCAGCTACCGGGAATCAATTTTAGATGAGAACGAGGAGAGGGGAGAATATAAGTTTGGAGGAATCCATAACTCGAGCAAATATCGAAGAGCCGCGATAACTACGATCTCTCCCTCTCCCCTCTCTTTCTCCCTCTCTCTCTCTCTCTCTCTCTCTCTCTCTCTCTCTCTCTCTCTCTCTCTCTCTCTCTCTCTCTCTCTCTCTGTCTCTCTCGTGCGTAAAATATTTTATTGTATACTCGCGCACGCGGCTAATGTCGAACAAGAGAGATAAGACGATTTAGATCGTCGCAATAAACACATATTACGGGACTTTGTCTCATCTCGCCCGCATTTTGCTGCATTATAAGCTCCTGTCTATTTTCCTCTGTTTACAGCATATACGAAATATACGGGGGAACTCGGTTCGTGTAACCATATATTTAACTTATCTGGAGACCAGACGAAAATTCGATAGGGACAGAAAAATTCCTGTAGGGGATTTCTAGGCGATCAGTTGTTCTCTGTTGTCTCGAACATGTTTCAACGCAGGCAAACGCTCAGTCGAACATTTTCTCTCGCGATAACAGGAATGTCGTCTCTCTCTCTCTCTCTCTCTCTCTCTCTCATATCACCGAGTTTTCGTCCGGGGCTCCATTTCGTGGAGTGAACTGAGGTTTCTTTCCCGTGTCGTTACACGGAAGAGGTCACTCAACGAAAGGGAGACCGTGAAGCACGACGAACCCCTCGAATTTTTCCCCGTTTATTCTATAGTTCTCCGACGAATGCATCCTTCTCGACTGAATGGAAAGGAAACTGTAACGTATGTCGCGAATACTTCCACGGTCGAACAATCAAATACGGTGAGTTCCAGTGACGGAAGACCCGAGGGTTCGAGAATTCCTTTTTAGAAAGATCAATGTAGCAGAGGCCTTTGAAAAAGTAGAAGACACGGCGACCTTGTTTTCGCGCGGAAACCTCCTACGGCGGCACTCATCGCTGAATGTCCCGTCAGCGGTCAAGGTCTACTTGACGGATTTATGCGCTCATGGTCGTCCGAAGCCGCGGGTGGCTAATTGGCGGCAGAGTGAAGTTGACCGTGCGACGAGTGGACACGGAGAGAGAATATAGCAAGATAAAGCGAGCGAGATAGAGGAAAACGGAGAATTCGGTGGTCATCGAGATTCATTCGCCTCGCCTCCTCGCTGTTCGTTCGCTGCGCGGGCAAGACGATCGTCGCACACGATCATCGGTGTAATCGTTCAGGTATCGTTAGGTCGCGCATATATTATGCAGAACGAGTCAATAAGGCTTGTGGTTTTTTACGAGGATATACTTGGAATATGCTTTGGGGATGTAGAGTGTCTTAATGCCGCCGGACATTCCACAGTGATGCGTCACATAAGGTGACGACACCTTTCCTGATTTTGATTCCTCAGAACCTCTCCATGCTTTTTCTCCGAATTTAGGTCTAAGGTCTGTTCTACGATACGTCGTGTGTCGTATGCATGTCGTACGTACCAATCACCAACCTCACAACTGACAGCCGACAGATAACAATCAAGGTTGTGCGTCAACGTCTTCCGACTGATTGTAGACGCAGCCTTTCTGCTTACTGCTATTCCCCTTCATCCGTTCTGGCGAATTTTTACACCAGTTGCAAACTAACATCAATTTGCCGAGAGATAGTAAGAGGCAAAATTGATGATAAGAGAAAAAGTCGGTGCAAATTTGAAAGGAATTGTCACTTTTCGTCTGTGTTATCATTTCTTTCGACTTTCCTCGACAAACTTCGAAAGGCGGAGGAAAAAATAGGGTCAGCCTAGCTCCACGAGATTCCGCATCACCGAGTCGAACGATTTATCGCTGTAGCGATACGGCTAAATGCCCAGGCCCAGGTTTATGTTTGGATTGTTACCGCAATTTGGTAACGCCTCGCCTCGCGAGATAAATTTACGATCTACTAACCGCGTTAATATTTCGAACGATACGGACTTTGTGGCACAACCGCCGTATTAAATTCCACGCGATTAACGTAAATTAATAGTCACGGCACTTGCCGTTACGTCTGCCGAGGTTTATCAAAGCGTAACGCGAGCCCGCACAGTTTCCGACGCTTCCGCCGGTCAACCGCGCGGAAGAAACATCGAGTATCTTTTTCACGGAAACGCGACTCTCGGAAACGCCGCGGCCGCGCGCCGCTGGCGGAGAATCGCTGGAAGACACCCTCATTTTTCCTCTTCACTCGCGTACCGGCGCGACGTCCCGACATTCGTCATGAGGGCCACTTCATATTGCGCGCCGGGATGAGTTACTGTCGCGAACGGTGCATTCTGCGGGCGAATCCGCCGCCGTTTTTCGCCCGTCCGGCGCGCGCGCGCGCGCGCCGGACCGAGCGAATACGGCTTTTAAATTCGCGACCGCAGACGAGGGGGTATCGAAATATATCCGGCTGGAAATAACCGTTCGACCGAGAGCGCGCAGCCGGAACGTTTCCGACGCGCCTGGGAAGCGTTATCGCTCGCTCCCGTGCGTTCGCGTCGCGATAACGCGAATCGCCTCGTGACACTAAGTGATATTTAACGGTAAACCGGGGAGAGGCTGCTTTTAAATTTTGGAAAATACGCAACGCAGCGGCTACCTTCCCTCCGGCCCCGGCGCGCGCGCGCGGCGCGACGTTTGACGAAACGAACGGCACACGTTGCATCCGAGCGAACAATTCGAACAAAGCGGCATTCTTCCTCGGTCTGACATCGCGTATACGCGCAGTTATGCGATGCGCGAGAGTTCCCGGTCCGTGCGTAATAATATCACGAAACACAGTGTACAGCGCGACGGGTTTCTTCTTATAACAATCCTATTATACGATCGTTTGATATATTACACCGCGCAGCGCGCGTTCTCTTTCATTTGCGTTACCTCGACGAAAAATATCGATTATTCGAGCTGACTCTCCGCTAGACTACGCGTCTCTCCTAACAAGCGGGGTAACGCAATTCCACCCCGTCCTTGATCATAAAACAAGAACAGGCATTTCAATCCCTAACGAAGGTACGCGCGCAAACATTCGGTCGAATCGCAGATTCTCGCAACGTAGAACAAACCTCGGCAGTATTTACCTCCGAAGGGCGCGAATAAAACTACCAAACCGTCGCGCACGGCGGCGGCGGCGGCGGCGGCGGCACAACGGCGGGTGTGTAACAAAAAGCTCGCGATTTATTAAGTTTCCGCCGCGGTACGTAGCTAGAGGCGCGTACAAAAGGAGGGAAGGAATAGAGAACAAGTGTCGAAAAAAAAGAGAGGAGAGAAAGTGAAAAAAGGGGATTCGGCGAAAGCGGCTGTGCGCGACGGATCCGGCGATAAATCCGCGCCGCGCCGCGCCGCGCCGCGCGTCGTGCTTCAAGGCTCCGCGCTGTTTCATCGGGAGTCTCAGAAATTTATAAACCGCCGCGTATGCACCGCCATCGCGATCGTAACTATGAATTCCACCTGATTTTTCCAGCCCTTTCCCGCCTCTCTCAGCCTCGTGCATACACGCGTCCCCTTCTCTCTCTCTCTCTCTCTCTCTCTCTCTCTCTCTCTCTCTCTCACTCTCTCTCTCTCTCTCTCTCTCTCTCACTCTCACTCTCACTCTCTCTCTCTCTCTCTCTCTCTGTCTCCCGTCGTGCCGTCCTCGCGGAGTGACGACCTCTGGCAGCCGTAGGTATCCGCAATTTATTCCCGGATGATAAATCATCGTCCACCTACGCCGCGGCGATTTCTTTTTGCGCCATAAATCAGTGAACCGAGGCTCCCGTACATAGACACCTGCGACGGGGTGCAGCGACGGTGTAGGGGAGAAGGGAGGACGGGGAGGAGGAGAGGCTCGTTCAAAGGGTCAAAAGGTGCCGTTTAATTCGTGTCCGACGTCGTCGATGGGATCGCCGAGTGCGTCGATAAGGAATCGTGGTGACGCACCCACTCGCCGCCGCGGCGGCTTTATCACGTTTTAACGCGTAAATAAATCGATACGGAGCGAGCCGACCCTGACGAGTTTAAAGTTAGACGGGCTAGTGGAGTAAATTTAAACTTAGTAACCGAGGGGACTTTTATCTCGGCTCTCGATTGTACGAATGATCGCGCGTTAATCTAAGCGTACGGTTATCTGCGTGGACATCTTCGTGGACATTTAGATACGCGAGGAATGGGAAATAAATAAATTCGAGACGCAACGGGTAAAACTGTATAAAATTCGAAAACTTTCCACAACCAAAACAAATGTCTGTCATGTAAAGTATTGACAAAGTACGTTCGGAGAAACGCCACTTTTCATCAACACGTAAATACACACTTTCCGTGCGAAACATGTGACACCACCACGCATTCTCACGCACGAGCACTTGGAAGTCGTCGAATCACGTGTCGTTCAAGAGCGGGAGCCGTCTTCGTTAGCGCGAGATTCCTTGGCGCGGCTGGCGACGGAAAAATCGGCAGGTGTTGCGACAAACACTTATTCCCTCTTATTCCCGCAGTTCGTCAACCGATAACGCTTCGATAACCCGCATTATAGCGAACTCCGTTCGCTTCGTGGGCGGGTGGATCCGATCGGCGCGAAACATCGAGCGGCGTCGAGTGAGTCAGGTCGAACGGCGGCCGACAACGAAAAAAATCCGTGACCAAAGGAGAAAGGGAAAAAAGCGAGCGCCGAAGTGGAGAGGGAGCTCTCTCGGTCGAATAAATCGAAAGAGATTTACATGCGGTTCGTTTGGCACATCGCGTCGAAACGCGCCGGGAAGCGCGTCGACACCTCCTCCGTCGGCGGCGGCCAGTTTTCGAGTGCAGACGCTGTTCCACGGGGACGCGAGTCGTCGTGGAAATTGCCGCGATGTTTACCTTCAACTCGATTGCGATTACGTTATTTCGCCGTGTATGTACCGTGTAAGACGCAAGTCTGCTTATTGTACGGGGAAAACGTTATAGCTCCTCCTCCTCCTCCTCCTCCTCTTTCCGCAGAAATTTTTTCCTCAATTTTGCCATATTTTCTGGTAGCACGCGAAAATAGACTCGGTGATGTTTATCTTTTGCTCTGAGGGAGACACGGTATATTTTCCGATAGTAGATTTCACTTCCTAAAGTATAAATAGCGCATACGAAACGAAAGGATAATAAATTCAGACGGAATGTCGACGTATATTCCCCGCCTCTACCAAATTCTACAAGTAATTTTTACTCGAAAATTCTCCCCCTCCGTGTGTATGATTCACGCCTGCGCTTAAAATTGTCGCGGCGCGTTCATAGTTGGGAGTTTCGTCAGTGAATTGCGTATTCCACGCGAATGTCATAATTTATTTCTGTCTAATTAGTTTCGAAACAGATATTTGTGAGAGTGTCGAACAACTCGTGCAGAGAGCAGAGATACCGCATATTTGCTTGGGTTATCGTATATTTCGGTGCGTTTAGCCAACGGGAAAGAGATACGCTTAGATATTTTCGATCCAAGTTAAACAAGATATAGATACGAACCGAGCAAGAAAGTTGCGCAACGATATCATTGTTTGCATAGCTCATGATACCGCCGCTTTTTTAGAAGATTTATGATCAACGTCATATTAATACTTTATTATATTAGTATTTCGAAGGAAATGTCGGTCTCGATCAAACCCGGTTTCGATCCCGGAGAACTTTATGCCCATAATCTCGCTCTCTCGACTTGAAGACGCGAAAACGTTTCTTTCCTCGCAGCAATATTTATCGCTTAATACTTGGCGCTATAGTTATTTACCGTGAATATTTAACGCGCAGCTTCTAGGATTCAAGAATATCAGCTTGTTTGCCGTGGATCTTGGAGCGTCGAGTCGAGAATCTTCGATCGACAATGCAGCTCGACGGGAGCATTCTTTCCGACCCGAGAAGGTTCGACCATATCGAGAATACATTAACGACATAGTCTCGGCAACTCGCAAAAGGCTACGAAAGTATACTCGCTCCGGGATAGTACACAGACGACGAGGATGTTTAACAAACACTCGGGAAATTCGCTGCATCATCTTACGGGGCGGTCGTTGGCAAACAAGGCACGCCTCGAGTGCCTCCCAAAAAAGCCCTCGGCGCCACGTTAGGCGCCGGCGATGCACTATTCGGGAAAAGGAGGGATTATCTTGTTTTTAAACAGCCCGAGACCATTATCCCTCTTCCGCCCGGCGCGCGTTTACGATCCTTCGAATTATCGCACCTATTTGCCATGCCCGCTCTATCGCTTTTCTATCGCGTCGATAAAATACTTGACTTTAGCGTTCTCTCATCAAAGAGGCCATTAGCACAAGTCAAGATACGCCAATTTTGAGACAATAAGTAGACACTGCGAAAGTGCGCCATCAACCCACCACCTTACAATTTTAAGTCACTTTTCGTGATTATCGAACTCTGACTCACCGATGAACCAGGAGCTCAGGATCGGCCACGTGTGCTGCGCTGCAAATCTGTAACGAAAATAATAATATCGTTGATTAGATACTTCGTTGATTAGAACTTGACGGCTCAACGGAAAAGATACACGCGAGTGCGATTTTTTCGCAGCTACGTTCGAGCGAAGCGGGTTTAGCGCAAGAGAAGTTTTTAAAGAAATTTTTGAACGTACCTTCGAGCCGACCCTGCTCGGCCCGAACCGGATCCTCCGGTACAGCAACCACACCTCCTACAGCCACAACCCCGCGAAATCTGAAACAAAAAGCAAATTTTCCGATTAACCTGTGAAAAGATCTCTCCCGAGATTTTTTTTCCCCTCTAGACTGTCCCCATAATTTTTTAGACTCTTCTGCCTTCTTTCGCAGAAATGCATTCTCTGAAAATGTCACGATATGTCGATATGACAGATCTGCGACTCAAAGTGTATGTAACCGACTGCTCAAACGCGGTCACCTCTTTCAATGGACATCGATAAAGCGGCCATGACTTCGGAATCGGAATTCGATCACTAACAGGAGAGTTCGTGGGCACAACAACAAGCTCCTATTTCTCGACAAGGCGTCTCGCGAACTCTAATCCCGACGTGTTTCCGCGGCGTTCTCGCGTGGGAGAGAACGAATTGTCGGCGTCGAAACCGTCGATCCGCGCCCGCGGCGCGATGGCCGCAGTTTCATGTACATCGTGGGAGCTTTTTCGGGCGTACATGTCCGGGATATCCCTCGGGAAACGCCGACAGACGGGAATGGCGACCTGACGCGACGCGGTAATATTTGCAGTCGACTGGCCCGGCCGCCGTTGACACCGGCGCGACGCCCGGGTTCTCATCGTTTCATCAGCCGCACTTGTGGTCGCGTATCCATGACGGAATTTTTATCGCCATCGACATTTCCTCGTTAGCGAGGAAAACCCTGTCGCCCGGCGAACAAAACATAACAACACGAACGCGCCTCTATCGACGGGAAACATTCCGTTGCGAGATTGGATACTTCGGTAGGATCGTAACTTCCAAGATGCTGAACGATGTCGGAAAAACATACGTGTATTGGTAAGTCGTGGGAAGGAAGTCAAAGGATTGCAAAATCAGAGAATAATGTTCGTTCGATCTGCAATTTTCCTTGTCAAGATAATCGTTGCCGGTCTTAGCCAAGAGACATATTATCGTGCTCCTATCGATGAACAAAATATCGTCGCGATATTATTTTAATATTTTATATTTTAATAATATATATTTTAATAATAATATGCTAATTTCATTCGGCATTATTCGAACGATGTATAACCGCAACTGCAAGCGACGGCGACGGAAGAGAAGTTTCACCCCAGAGATATATAACGATATTGATTTTTTGTGTGTTTCAAGCGTCGGGGGAACGAGCCCTCGTAAAATTTAGCTAAAAGTTGGAACGTCCGAGGATTCTTGTGAGCTGAAAAAAAATTCTCATCGAGGCTACTCGCGTTGCTAGAACAGATCCATTAAACCGAGGCATAACTTCCGGCCAGTAGCATTCTTAGCACGCTCACAGGATACTTCACGTGTGCCAACAAAGCTCCTAAGTTACCCACACGTAGCCGACCGCGTCTTCGAGAACAACGGGTCGAGAGTATCGACCTGACGCGCCGACACGCCGATATTTGCAGTCGACTGCTCTCTCGCTTCCTCCTCCTCTCTCTCTCTCTCTCTCTCTCTCTCTCTCTCTCTTCCTTGTCCGTCTATCTATTACGTACCTATCCCGTTCTCGATTCGACGGGATCCATTTAATATTTAACAAGCCAGTATCCGTCTGGTATAACCGCTTAATATTTAATCTTTAACATATCTATCGGTCTGTATAGACCGAGTAGAACTTTTGGTTCTGTATTAAACTTGCAAATACGATCAGGCTTGGAGAATCAATGGGAAATCTCTCGAGATGTAACGCTATACAGTTTTACCTGCGATGCTACAAATAGCTACTTATTGCTGCGTTTCCAACTATTTAATGCTGTTCAAAAATTATCTCAATATTCCCCCTCCCTTCCTCCCTCCCTCTCTCTCTGTCTCTCTCTCTCTCTCTCTCTCTCTCTCTGCCTTTTGATCTTTGATATTAATTTCAATAAGCACACACAACGTATCACTCGTATAACTTGCTTAATTGCAGATAGAATATGTGCGATAAGTAAATATGAAATCGTTGATATGGATTAATATTACAATAAAATATCTCATCATAATCTCATTATTTCGTTTTAATTAACGTTGGAAATTTTTATAGAATCTGCACATTTACAACAAACGCGAATTTAATAACCAGCGAAATATTTCAGTCGCACGGCGGAAATCGTAAACAACTTACCGGTATGCTCGCTCCGTGTCACGGTAGGTGCGTACCTCGCGATGACTCCGGATACAATGATTCGACCGCGCAACGTACGAGACTATCAAAACAACGGAGAAAAGAGCTATGTCACCGCCCTGCTCAATCGCAAACAGTCGTCGTCCGCTGATCAATGACGAGGACATTCGGTGACCGAGAAATCACAACAATCAACGCTTTCAAAACATTCCGGATTTGCGCGAGGTAGACAAATATTACCGAATAGCTAGCGATATTATATCATATATAATATTTTGATATGGTGTTTGATTGACATGATATGACGATCTCGCCATCGGTAATATGTGATCATTAGTTAACGCCATGTCGCCGCAATCGATTCGTTCGTTTGTTCACGCGACACCATTGAGTGCCTGTCACAATGACGACCAAGAGGACTTCTGGATCGATTTACAAAACGCCGGATGTCGTGGCAATCGCTTACGATTCTTTCTCTCTTGCGTTCCTCGAATCCCGAAACTCTATCCCGTAAAATTTGTAATCACGCCAGCAGAAAATATCCGATCAACTTTCGACAGATTGCTTCATATCTGCTTACCGCGATATTCTATCTGCAATTAGGTTGTACAATTAATACGCTGCTTACTGAGATCAAGCATCAAGAAAGATTCGATGCGGGCGGACGATTTGGAGCTACTTGATATCCAACATCCTTTTGTCTATATAATTTCTATTTTTCTCTCTCTTACTCCTACATTTACCTAGGCGCAAATAATCCTTTAACGTGTCACGTATGTAACGTAACCGTTTCGTGGCTTGTCAACTTCGCCTACGTATACTTTACCTTCATTCTGTCGGGTTCGTTTGGCATTGTGTACCATTGTCCACTCTTTTGTACGTATAACTTACTACTCTGAAGGGGAGATTTAGTCCCAAACTACTCGGCAAATACGTCTCTCCCTCCTCGTTTCCCTTCCCCCCTTTTTCCAAGAACCTCTCGTCCTGAAACCAGTCTTCGGCCTCGTTTGACGAAGTTTTCAATGCCGCCGGCCAACAGGACGAGTGGTCCGACCGGCCTCGTCCTATCCCCTTCCCTCCCTCTCTCACTCTCTCACTCTCTCCTCTTCCCACCCTTTTGCCGCAAAACGCGAGGTCCTCCAAATACTCGTTCGCGGTATTTGCGGATATCCACCGGTAGTTTCGCAATACCAGCCGCGAAATGGGAAGGGGTTGCGCCGGGGGCGGCATGAGGCGAACAGGGGGACGAAAAGGGGTGGAAGATGGGGTATGGTCGGTCGTAGGGGACGGCGTGAGGAGGAGAGGAGCAAACAACGAGACCCTCTCTCACGGGGCGCCTGCAATTCGATCCTCAAAGCCCACCGAGTAAATACAGCAACGACGACGGCGGCGGCGGCGGCGGCGGCGGCGGCGGAGGCGGCGGCGGCGGCGGCGGCGGCGGCGGCGGCGGCGGCGGCGGCGGCGGCGACGGCGGCGGTGGTAGTGGTGGCGGCAGTGGCAGCGGTGGGAAATGGCAGGGGTGAGAGGAAGAGGATGAGGAGCGGTAGCGTTTAATTAATTCCATCCACCGCGTCGCTACGATTGTATAACACAGCCGGCAACCCCCGCTCGTCGTTCGTTTTTGCCGTCCCTCGAACGCGCGCTGCTCCTCGTCGCGGCACGGCCATTCGTTCGGTTACCGAGGGTGGAAACGTGCACGATGGTCTCTGGAATAACGCGAAGGTGCGAGCTTCGAGAAGCCTATGAGACATCCTCGACCGTATTAACCCTTCTCCGCTCTCACCCGCGCAGATTAACGATCGATTGGATTCGAGATAATAGCAACTCGTGACGAAGCGGTGCGTATATTTTCTTATACGCACATGTGCACACATTATGTGTACTTTTGTTCACTTTTATTAATATTAATTAATATATATATTATTAATTAATTTATACCGTGTGTTTATAATCCGTGTGTAAGCGTTTTTCCTTGAAGACAATCGGCACAATATTGATGACAGTTTCGGAAAGATACTCGGAAAAGAAAAAATGCGGCTGTACGAGATCGCGAAATTATGCGGGGAAAGTAGGTTACACGTAGAGGGCTAATGATTATGGAAATGGCACATGCGAGATATTCATTGCCGCGCAGAGCGCAGCGTCCTAGGAATCCTCGTACATGTGGATATATTTATTTTTGTATGTTAAACGCGTTGCAGAGGTGGGATTACGCTCCGACTGAGGAAGAGGAGGAGGAGGCGGAGAAACAGGAGGGGAGAAACGGGAGAGGGGCAGGATCGTTGTCAAAGAGTATCGCGTGTCCCGTTATCGCGCGCAGAACTTTGTTTCGCGCAGTCCTTTGTGCTCCGATTAAAAATGCTCATAACAATGAATTCTGTTGCACACACAAGCGACGTCTATGTTTATAATATTATAGCCCGCTGCACGGTTTGTTGTCAATAAATTATACCGTTGTCGCATTTAGCTCGAATTGCACTTCGTAAGGGCTTCGCGGAAATTAAATGAATATCACATTTGGACCGTGCATTATCGGGGTTGTAAACTATTCGCGGTGTATATTCCGCCGATACACATAGAGCGTCCCCGGCATATCCGGCGTTATAATGACAGATCCATGAACGCGCGCGCGGCCTCGGCGCCGGCTCACGTTTCTTGCACATTCACTCTCGCGAATCTGGTATATTATTCTCAAATCGTATAACTTTTCCTTCCTCCTCACTCACTCACTCACACTCTCTCTCTCTCTCTCTCTCTCTCTCTCTCTCTCTCTCTATCCGCAAGCTACATCGTAAAATAAATTCCCTTCGAGTGTTTATTTTCGACTCGCGCCAGGCGTCGCGTCCAACAACTTTGAAGCGGGAATTGCTTCTCTCGCGCGCGTGTACGAGAAAACGATCGCGGGCGCGGAATCGAAAAAAAGAAAACCGTGAAAAATCGTATCGTGGCGCGGGTATAAAACTCCCTCCTCCGCAATTCTTTATTCTTCTCAAGAGTAATGGTCATTCTGACACGTTCACTCTGACACGTCCTGCCGGCGGGGGATCCTGTAATATTACGGGCCGCGTCGAAGGCACGGGCACGTTCCCGGTTTCCTGTGCGCGCTGGGATATCCTTCCACACGCTGCATATCCTTCGTCCAAGGATATCCCTTTCGTCCCGCCCCCGTCGTTCTCCGTCCTGTCTCGCGAGAGCCAAATGACCCACATACGTCGAATTACGGTCCCGCGCGAGTTTCAGCCCCGGGATCGCGGACTTCCGCCCACAATCGATAACAAGACGGACGTTCCGTTACCGCACCGTCCGTCTAATTCGACTTCCTGCGCGAGGAGCAGGCCTGATAAGCAGGTCAGATAAGAAGTACGAAACTTTGCAGCAAGTCGCAGGCGCGCGCAAGCGCGCGAAAATCGGGAGACGTAAATCTCCCGACGGATTGACGATTACAGCGAATCGAGCGGATTACCGTAAGCATTACCGTTTGCACTCGGTGACTCGGTCTGTGAAGGAACTGACGAAAGAATGGGACAGTAAATTTTTGGTCTGTTCTTTTTAGCTGCACTGCTGAAATGGTGCAACAAGTTAAAGTGAGAAAAAATATAGTTTTCTCATTCTAACTTATTGCACTAGTTCCGCAGTGCAGTTAAAAAGAACAGACTACTTGTCTCGAGCGGAAGCATTTAACCGTAAATTAACCGGGTTTATATTTTCATCTTCGCCATTTGGTATATAAATGTGAAAAGGAATTTAGCACAGCGCTGGATAAACTGGTTTCCTCATTGAAACGCACGGATGGGGAAAGAGCGAGACAGAGAGAGAGAGAGAGAGAGAGAGAGAGAAAGAGCGTTGAGTAATTAGAAGAACAACCTGTGATCTTCGTAAGTACAAATTCGATTTCCACCGAATGGCTCTCGCTAACATTTCCTCTTTTTTCCTTTAATTCGCCCACATTCCACGGGAGGTAATTACGACGTGAGCGGACGCGAAGGCGATCATTATCGGTTACTCGATCCGTCATGCACCGCAGACTCGAAAGTGCAGCGCGGCGCAATCGATATCACTTAGCTTAGGTGGGTCTTTTACGGGCGCGAGGAATCAGTACGAGTAACACGGAAAAACTTTCCTGCGACGGAGATTAGGCGAGGCGCGGCGTTAAACGCCAGTCGATTAGGCTTCCCGCGGGACTCGTCGCCCTCGTCGTCGTCTTTCAAGTTCGATCGCACCCGGATTCGCCGACCGCAAAGAAATTCCAACGGGAGCGAGCGCACGGAAGAACACGACAGCTCGCTCTGTCGCGGGATTAGTGCGTTTTCCGCGCGACGACGCGAGTTTCCTTGTTTGAACTGCATTCGCCTGATACTCGCCTCTAACGCAAGACGTCGTCGTTCCGACGTCGTCGTCGACGTCGACTGCCACGACGACGACGTGAAGTTCGCCGTCGCAGTTCCTCCCCCGCTCGCCGTGTCTTATTTACAGAATCCCGCGACGAAACGTTCTGTCGTTCTTACCAGCGGCTCCGCTTCATTGTGCGAGCTCGTCGACGCGAAACTACCGCCGGCGAGATGTAAACTCGCATTCCCGTTGCTCTCTAAGAGAGCACGACGAAGGGAAGACGGTAGGGCGACGAAGGGAGACGTATCCGCGCGGAACGGTCGCGCGCGCGCGCGACGCGAGTCGAAGCGAAGATGCAAAATTGACAGACTTTGACAGACTTTTGCGCGTCGTTCCTGACGGCGCGCGGACTGATCTCGCCAAGAGCGTAGTCGTAATGGCCGTGACAATTATTCGATCGCTTCCGCGGCAGTCTCGATTTACCGCTCGCCTTGTCGCTGACGACATGGCACCACTCTGAGCTCTTGCCAATAAACGCAAACGCTGAAAACACGGTACCCTAGCGGATGCTCCCGCTCCCGCGGCACAGAAAGATTACAATACAACACCGAATGCCTTTCGTTCAATTACCTTTGACCGTTGTCGCGGCTCGTCGCGGAAAACAATCGCGTCGCGTCGCGACGGATAGATGACGTCGCGTTCAATCGTATTCTGTTTATTCGCGGCGACATATTATGAGAATTACAAATGCCTCGCTAATGCGGGCTTTGATAGCCAACATAAACGGCACGGTAACATACGGCTTCCGACAAATGCATGCGCATAGGAAATGAACTTTAAGACGATATTATTCATGTGTCTACACGAAACATCCTTCTGTGTACAATGGAAAGTCCTGTTACAGTCGAGAGGGCACCACTGTACAAGCAGACAGGTACGCTCCGGTCCTTCGAATAATACGTCAGGCTTGAAGGACCTCGAAACTGGATCGCCCTCGGAGAGAGAGCGACACCGGCGGAAAGTTGATCCAAGTTCTACCGGATCATCGCTTTATGGTCGCTGTAACGAAACGATGAATCTCTCGCGCATGATGCTTCGACACCGAATCGCTGCGAATAGCCGTTTCAGCGCTGATCGATGACGACGGAAGACGAATGCAAATGTCGGAGGGGATCGGTTTGCCGAGTATTTGAAACTTGATCGATCCGTCGAAATCCGATCGATTCGGTCGTGCTCGAGATAATTGGAAGGCGCAACTCGGAAGTCCGCTATCGCTCGCGCTACGCAGCATGAAAAGTAGCAAGATATTCGAGCAGAAGTCGCGAGGGAAAATTTTATCGGCCGGCTCGGTGAAAACAAACAGGTGACCCTCGCAGAGCGGAGCAGAGCGAGCCGACACTCTCGAGGAGTCATCGTCAGGATATAACGACGGATCTACGTGAGGATCGAAATCCGAGAACAAATCGTAGCGGTGAATTCGAGCCTCCCCATTCCTACACCGTGCTCTCACCGTGCGCGCATCGAATGAACGAAAAAAACACCGCTCGCTCCCCATCCCCTGCACTCTTTTCACCCCCGATTCCGCGTGCGGCGGGTCACCCTCGTGAAAGGAGTTCGCCACACGCACCCGAAGAAAGAAGAGGAGCCGGTCGACTCCGACAGCACACACATACACACACACACACGCACGCACGGAGAGAGAGAGAGAGAGAGAGAGAGAGAGAGAGAGAGAGAGAGAGAGAGAGGGAGAGAGGGGGGACGTAGAGGGGGAGAGAGAGAGAGGGGGGATCGCCAACGCATCGGGGCTAGCTAGGGTAGGGGAAGCTTCAAAGTGGGGAACGACGAAGCAGTGGAGGGCGAACGACCGAGCTCGAAGCTGCGGAGGAACGTACAGAGCAACAGTGTGCCGCGCGCGGCCATGAAGCGAAGGTTGTTCTGGCAACGAGAGAGGCAGGTAGACGAAAAGTGAGTCGCGCTAGAGGAGGCCGCGTTGAGCCCTGAAGCTTAGGGGGACTTAGAGGAGAGAGAGAGAGAGAGAGAGAGAGAGCGCGCGCGCGCGCGTGAGCTCGCACAGTGTGATGTTAATCCTGAACGCGCTACCACGGCGAGTCGCAAAGTCCGTCCGGCTTGACCCGCGGCTGAAGTTTCGAGGGCCCTCCTCTTCGACGGTACCTGCTCCTCGCGCTCGCACTCTCCGTGTGACAGTGACAGTGGGACGACGGTGAGACATAAACAAACGTCCGGCAAACCTCGTCGGTCGGCGGCGAACTTGCTCCTCGAGCGAGCACTCGCCGAATCCGAAAGGGGGTGGTTACCCCCCGCGCCGCGGCAGCACGTGAATGGAAAGATGGTGAAATTTAACGCGCCGCCGGTGCCGGAGCGAACGTGAAAATTGAATCCAGCAGTGAGTGAACATCGGAGCGTACTACCGGTTGAATTTTTCGCGCTACGAGTGGAAGAGAGAGAGGGAGAGGGAGAGGGAGAGGGAGAGAGAGAGAGAGAGAGAGAGAGAGAGAGAGAGTGGGAAAATGGTACGGTGGTGCACGTGAAAAATAGCGTCGCGGAAAAATAACGGGCCGAAAAAGAGTCTCAGGCCGCTGTCGATGTTCGTGCTGTGAGTGTTGGAAATTCCGCTAGTGAATGATCGCGAGGGATTTTTTCCCGTGTCCGCGAATGGGAGCGCGCGAGCGGCGCGACGAAACTCGCTCGAATTGAACGCGCGCCGGCGGTGAAGGTGTGGATTTTCCGCGGTGCAGCGGCTGGCTGAAGAAGAGACGCGCGCGGACCGGCGAATTTCGTCGATCTCGACACGCGGACGTGAAGATTCATCCGGACGGCGTCTCCAGGCGGATCGTTGCATTTTCCACGGAGGAAAGAAGAAAGGAAGGAAGGATGACGCGCCGGTGAGCGGCACGAGAAAGTGCATTAGAAAATTCGCCCGACTCCCGAGTGACCCCGTGTCGCAGGCGTCTTTGTCACGCAACACCGTAGCTTTCTTCACGATAAAGAAAAAAAAAAAAAAACACCGGTAGTGCGCGCAGCACGACGCTGGTTGTCCCTGTCGCATCTTTTGTGTTTCTCCGTGACTCTCCCGAGGTGTGTAACCCGAGTGTATGTGCGACCGATGTGCAGTCGAGAAATACCATCGCGAGTGCAGTCGTTGGTCCGAGCCGCAAACCTCCCTCTCTCTCTCTCTCTCTCTCTCGCTCTCTCTCGCTCGAGCACTTTTCTCCTCATACATCTTTTCGAAAGAGATGCAAAAGTGCCGGCGCTTCGCTAGCCGCGAATCCGTGTCTGCCAGCCAAGTTTACTGACCCCCTTGGCGGGGTTGGCGACTGCCACACTCGCGAGACGAAGGGAGAGACGGCCAGACGGCCTTTTGTGCCGGCTTGAAGAGCGTCTCGCGACACGGTGACGCAAACAGGGTGAGATTACTTTCCTCGGGGCTGCGTATGGCTGCCGGTACTTTCCACGACTCGTGCTCTATCGTCCGCGGGGATCAGTGCTAAATCATCAGCTTTAGAGCGCGCCCGTCGCTTCACGCCGCCGCTTCCGTGGCCGAAGACCGTCGCGGCAGCGACGTGATCGCGAGTGCGTGGGGTGGATCGTGGGGCGAAAAAAATCGTGCCGCGCGAATCGCCCGTGTGTACGCGACGTGCGCGCACGCGGAAAAAAGCAGGCAATTGTTTGCGAGTTGGTAGCGAAGACGGAAGGGTCGCAGGCTCCGTCACGCCGGTCGTGAGGGAAAGTGTCGCGCGGAAAATCGCCCGCGGTGGAAATGCGCTCGTAGCGAATCGACGTCGTCGCCGCAGTCGCAGTCGGATCTGTAAGGTAAGCGAGCGCGCGTTTATCACGTCGTCGTCGTTTCTTGCACAATTCTTGCGCAATTCTAACAGCGCAAGGGAGATGATTCTACCGGTTATATACCCCGTTCCGAAAATGGAACGAATCAGAGTTTAACAGCGTTTAACTCGCACCCTCCCCCTCCCCCCTCTTCCCTGTGTCGATAAATTGCAAAAGTGTGTGACGGGAAATGAGAGTCGCGGAAAATTTAAACGACGATGTGATCTGCGAAATTAGAAAGTGCGAAAATGGAACGAGACCGTGCGCGGTGCAAGTGACTGCGTCAAATTGCGGGATGGCGCGACGATTATTGCGCGAAAAATAAAAGCGGGGATAATTATATGCCCAACCGTGTCGAGAAGACACGAATTTCCATTTGTAATGGCATGCGTAACGGAAAGCTTTTAAACTGTCGTAGTTCAACGTAATGAGAATGAGACGGTGTGTTAGGTGCACAATACGGTTAGCATTGAAGGCGCGAGCGGAAAAGAGAGAAAGAGAGCGTGCCTGCGCGAATCCATTTAAATAAAATATAAATTGGAACTTTTGAAACTGTGCCATTTTCGCGGTGAAAAGGTGTCCGGAAACGAACGCCAATATCCTCGTAACAGATATCCGAAACGGATTCTCACCGAGAACGCGTGTTTCTGGGGGAAAAAAAAAGCGTTTTTGCGAAAGAGGGAAAAGCGGGAAAAAAAGGAATTAAAAGCATCCTTTCGCGACTGCGAATTCCACGCGTGTCACGTGGCGAGTTTCGAGGCGGAAAGAGCGTGCCCGCTTTTTCGGAGCGAATCTCCACCTCCCCCGTCGCCCTCATCGTCGCTGCCTTCCTTTTTCGCGCAGCCCGGTGCAAAGAGGATTACCTCGAATCCGCTCCTAAAAGCATCTCGACGAACGGCGATTTCCATCGCGAGCGACCTCTCCTCGCGCGCGGACGAGTGACCCGCGCTCCGCATGGATTATCGCGCTATCGATCGCGGATTTGAGATATCTCGCGCGGAGATCCTTCTAGTTCACGGAGAATAATGAGCTATCCCTTTTGGATAGTCTTAATAGTCGCTTTCGAGCGAGCTCGCATCGTTAGGATCTGAGAGACGCAGCTTCAGTACGACACGTGTCGTATCGACAGAATTATCTCGTCGAAATTATTTAAACGAAACTAGCAGCTTATTTAATCGAAAATGTCCAACAAGAGAGAAGATAATATGAAAAATAGTGACTATGGATTACAATGAGGCTCCCGTTTTCTCACGAGTGGCGGAAAAGTGATTGCACGGATATCAATTCGACCGTCTCCGCGTGAGAGTATTTGGTGCATCGCGAGTGCAGCGTCGAGGGGAATTTATAACGATTCGTTTAAAACGAGCGTTGCGCTTAATAGTGTATAATTAAGATGAATGCTTACAAGGATAAGAGACGATAATATAGGGAAACGACTCTCTCTCTCTCTCTCTCTCTCTCTCTCTCTCTCGTGCGCGCGCGCGCCCGCTCGCTCGTTCCTGGCCCGTTTAACGCGGCAAACTCGATAAGAATCGCGAGTGATTCCGTCGATCTTTGGAGCGCGTGCACCGTGAGAAAGCATATTTCCCGAAGAGAAAAGCCGACGCAGGCGATAAAATTTTACCGTCGCTCGAGCTGCCAGGAATATCGGCGAACCGAGATTTTAACGCATCGCAGTCGCGACATCCGCGGTCGTGTTCTCGTACTTTTCATCGACTCGAGTTCGGAAGAGAGCACCTTGTCGCACCGGAAAATCTTGACGCTCGAGTGGAATTCAGAAACGCTCGTCTCGTCTCGCCACACCTCGCCGGAAAATCCAATGCAGTCACGGAATTTTCGTCGTATCGTCGCGAACTCGCTCGCCAGGACGTTACGACTCGTCGGGAAATCCTCCTCGTCATTTTTGCGAACTGCGTTACATCATGCACGCTCGTCGTCTACGACGACCAAGTCCGATTGCGCCCCTTCCCACGTTAATTCCACGAGTGCATTCCGGCAATAGAAATTTTTCTCGTCGACTTCATCGAACGCCCCGCTTTTCCCGCGCGTGTTCTACCCTCGACCCGACTCCAATCGCGACTTCTTGTTATTTTCCTGAGTGCATCCCGACGACAAGGGATTTTTCTCGTCGGCGAATTCGGCGTAGCGTTTCCGAAATTGAGCAGAATTTCGTGTGCACGGGTGTTACATTTGTCTCGTGCGACGCAAAGTGCAATCGCCTCGTATATCGATGATTCTTCCTGCGAATCATGAAATTCGGTCGTTTCGTGAAAAGAATATCTGCGAAACTCGCACACGCGTTACGCTCTTTCCGACGATCAGTGTCGCAATTCCCTTTATCCTCCGCGAAACTAATTCGGCCACGAATAGTTTCGTCGACGTTCGGCGAGACCGCAAAAATTGCTACGCGCGTTACACCTTCGATCGAGTCAAATCGCGAGTCCTTGTTATTTTCTCAAATGTGCATCCCGACGATAAAGAATTTTTCGCCTCGACACGGTTTTCCCGGCGCTAGTATCATACACTACGCTCACTCAGAATCCGCGAAAATCTCCACGGACGTTACGTCTTCGATCGAATCCAAGAGACCAAGTCCTTGTTATTTTCTTGCTTGCATCTCGGCGACGAAAATTTCTATTTCGCCGGCCTTCTGGCGAAACACGCGGAACAAGAGAAAATTACGTTACCAAGATGAAAGAAAATGTTATAAATGTGTAGGATGAAATAACAATTTTTTCATAGACCTCCCTCGGGAAACTACGTGTTAAAATACCTGCTACCATCGATCAAAAAATCGAACAAGTTCGAATTCTCGTTACAGATTTCGAAATGACATTCGAAATTCTCGAAGAATGAATAATATGATTTGACAAATTTAAATAACGATGGCGACAAGTGACGATTTTTCTTTTTTTCTCTTTGACGGCGGAAATCCATTTCTATTTTCGCTCCTGCGAACTCTCGTGACATATCGCGCGACGCGCTACACCGCGGTTGATCGAGTTCGCGAGGTTGGCATTTTTTCGCGGTAAACGTAATACGATAGCTCTACATCCGGATCCAATATCGCGCCAGACATCGAGAAGGAAAAGAGGGAAGCGGAGAAAGCCGCGGGATCCACCGGATAAACAAAGAAATAAGAAGAGAGGAAAAAATGGTCGCGACCGCATGGTGGAAATTCGCACGCTGTATCACGAGTACTGTTAGTACATTTCACAACCCGCCGAGTGTCATAATGCCTCGCATTTTCGTGTAAAACATCTGTAAAATCGGCGACGCATTTCAAATCTGTAAAATGTCATCGCGGATTAAATTTCGCTCACCGATTTCCCCATCAATCGCGAACTTTGTGCAAAAACGCATTGAAATATAAACCCGTGAAATATAACAACTCCGAACAACGAAGAACATTGCTCCGGTAATAGAATTTCGAGCTCGTTCCCACGGATTCTCGCGAAAGCGAGCCCAATCGCGGCGACCTAGCCTGGAGCTAATCGACGTCGTCGCACGCGACAGAACGCGCTCGATCATCGAGCCGGCGGGTGTCTTCCTCCTCCGCTGTTCTCCGGCCAGGAACGCGGGGAAGAAACGCGACCGCGGAACTGTCGCGTATGTCTTCTCGGCGCGCGGATTCTATTCTCGGGATTAAAGAGAGTTACGACGAAGTAGCGCGCGGCCGGGTCGCGGGTATGAGCTGGGAATTAATCCCGCAGCTCCCGTTCGGCGGCAGAATCCCGGATCCGGGAGTTTATAAGTGCGACTGCGGTTGACAGTTATTGGGCTGACACGGTTATGGGGGTCGCCTATGGGCGAAAATGCGAGCGGTGTCCTGCGGCTTTCTTCCGCCGCTGTTTGCGATGCCGCTCACTTTATCCCAACGAGGCGCGACGGCGATAATCAGGACACACGGCGTGTCCTCGTAAGGACGCTGGGATAGAGTGCATGTTCTCATGGAGAAAATTACTATCCTCCCTCTCTCTCTCTCTCTCTCTCTCTCTCTCTCTCTCTCTCTCTCTCTCTCTCTCTCTCTCTTTCTCTACGCCCGACACTCGTGCCAGAAGCGATTTAGCCAACGACGAAGGAATCATCCTGATAGCTCCTGACGGCCAACGAGCGGATTGAAAACAACGTCGTTCCCACATATCGCCCGGTCGTTATCCTATAGGGAAATCCTCGACGTCGGAGAGAAACGACACATGTCGACGGAAATGCGTCGTTGTTGGCAACCCTATGCACGCCCTTACTCGTAAAACGCGAGCACCGAGCGAATTTCTGGCGAATGGCTGATATTTTGTCGTTACGCTTCCTAGCGCGATATGGATACGCTTTCCGGATAATGCGAAACCCGCCGCAGTGACTTAAAGGATTAATCCTGTGATCTCGATACGCGATAACGACGTACGTCGGCTTTACGCTGTGCATTATCGCGTAATCTTTATCTTCGAGGTCCCCGGACTTCCAATATCGAGCTCTCTCACTCAAGTATCATGAACTTTACCGTCGTTGCTTTCCTCTAAATTATTCATATTATAGAGACTGAGTTCATTTTTCTTAAATCTAGATAAAGTGATTTACGCGACATTGCCTCGTGAAACTTTACGATTGCCCGAAGTGTCGGGACGGTAAATTATGCTTTTCACTTGTAAGCGCGATTGAAGATTTTTCATTAATTTCAAATCGCTATTACGTCTTCAGTAGCGATTTCAAAACTCCCATACACCGTACGATTATACATTATCAGTTCCGTAATGTACAAGTTGGATTGCCAATGTCATCATGCGGTTTGAATGCGGATAGAAGGAGAAATCTGCGATATCTATGCGCGCGACACCGTTGTTCTACTTGCGAGTCATGGAATATAATGCGAATAGCTTTAGTTCTAAACTATAAAACTGATTCTAATTGGTGAGTTCTTGTCTATTTCAACATCATAAGACTAGTTGCGGCGTAAATAAAAAAGAGATAGAATTTAGCCAAGTGATAAAGTTGAATTTCGCAGGCCAAAGAAAAAGAAAAAAAATTATCATGGGAAGAGAGAAAGGCAGAGTGAAACGCATAAATGTGAAAAATATGATTCATCTTGACTGAACCATTCGTTATCCACATCTCTTTCTCCCCCCCCCTCTCTCTCTCTCTCTCTCTCGTAGCTTAACGGATAGGCGAAAAAATCGCGAAAAGCAACAGAATCAAAACCGCAATGCTGTTTCTCGCTCGCAGTTTTTGCGCGTAAAATAGTCGGCACATTTTGCCATATTGCGTATCGGCTTTGTTTTTCCCGAAGATTTCTGCGCGAAAGGAAACTCTCGAAATTAGATGAAAACATTTATCCAAAAGTCGCATTAATATTTGCGAATTTATACGCGGTGATTAACACGTAATAATATTTTTCAAGACAGCTCTCGCGTTCCCACGTAATACGGTAAAAATCTAAAAAATATTGGATAAACGTCAAAAATATTCTATGATTGTGCGCAGAAAATTCTGTTGAATTGTTTTCCTTTCACCTTGCTTTGATTTTCGAGACAGGAATGATTTGAACGCGACGTAATGAACTAATATCACAGAGTCATCTCGAAAGACATGCATTTCATTGGCAAATTATTACGTTGTCGGAAACAAACGTAACGACCGACGAAAAGGTTCCGACGAGCACAGTCGCTCCACGTAGCCGCTGCAGCAGAGAGGTACAGCCACTCGACACGAGGGGGAAGCACAAGTCGATATGCGGCAGGGTGTGCATAGGCACCGGCGTAAAGCGGATGAGGAGAAGTGCTCATGGATCTTTTCGCGCTCTCAAAACCGCTCTCGTGACCACAAGAAAAAGTCGAGAAATCCGATTCCGTTGAAAAAATATAATTTTATTAACTAAAACTTCTCGGCTGCAATATTTCTTCCATTGTTCTTCTTCTTAATGATACGCTTCTTGATGAATCCTTTGCGATTTGCTGTTTCAAGAGAAATAAAATTATAGTAATAAGGCGCCACGCTCAACCGGACGATTCAGCCGATTAATGCATATGAGAATTTCATATCTTTCGAAACACCTCTACGCGCCACGCTTAAGTTCCGCCGATTCACGTCTACTCGGATTAACGTCCGCGCGAACGAAATCGCTGAAATTTCCCGTATATTCGCTATACCGCGTAATGCACTGCGAGATTTCGTGCCCCCCCCCCCCCCCCGGCCACTCGCGCATTTACTATAACCGTAGTTCAGCAGGACCATATAAAGAATGATTTAGCGGTTCGTTCGACCGACACGTGAAACCGGTGGGGAAAAATATCACACGCTCTCTTTCCTGTTATTCATTATCTTATTCTGTCCGCGGTATTGTAAATCAACGTTCATTCGTATAATTGTGAAGGCTGAACATTGAATCGTCGTCAACGACGGCAAGACTGCCATTTGCATCGTCAATAACAGCAAGATTTATTAGCCGCGAGGACATCTATAGAAATAATCAAAGAGAAAAAAATACGGCGCGCAAACGAGCACAAATAAAATCACGAAATCCCGGTGACATTCGCTTCGCTTCACTCTCAAGTTATATTCCCGGTGTTTGATTGCCCAAAAATTTGTTTTCTAATTTCGTAGAAATTCGAGTCCTCCGAATTATTGACAATCCGCGCTCATTACGATCCATCTCCCTGTGTCCGATGAAAGAAAGAAGGTGAGGGAAGAAAATGGAATAATTCTTAACAGGAATAAGACGCTCGCGATAATTTGCTCTCGCGATTCGGCCTCGCACGCCTTGGTTGTCGGGACGCTGCAAGCTTGGCTTCCTCGTGGCGGCTCCACTTAAACCGAGTTTACGACGGACGGGAACCAGCAACGTTTACCCGATGGACACACGAGACCGGGCTTTATCGCTCGTTAAGCCCATCGCGATTAGCGTCTCCCTGGTCTCCGGCGGCCTCCTCTTCCGACCACGACGGAAGAGTACTTTTACGGCCGGAATAACAGTCCGGGTAACAGGCGCTGCTACGACGGCGCGAGACGCGTTTCGCGGCGGTGGAAGTTCCGATACGAGCACGCGCGTTGTTAATGCGATGTCGCGCGTGATAAAAGTTCCGACCTCGCGTCTCTCAGCCGTTCAAAGAGCCTCTCGCGGGCGCGCTGCGACCCTGAAACTGACGTGCTTGTTTCCACGTGTCCGAGACGTCACGTGCAAAAATCGTGCGTGAATTTTTTGCAATGTTCCAATTCGTTCCAATGTACGATCCATCGGAAATCGACTGCAATCTCCCGATTTTTCCTTTGCTCGCTTTCACGAACATTTTCAAGCAAGTCTCGTGTCTCCGTTTTATTTATCCATTTTATATTTATATTTAGAATTTCGCGAAATATGTAATACGTTGTTGATCTAGAGTATACTGATAGGTATTCTGATGAAATAGGTCGCTAACGCTCGATAGTGAGCAATGAGACGAGCAGCGGCTAGGATCTTGCCCTCGTTGGGATCATGTCAGTATCCCCGGCATCATCCCTTAGTATGCGCTCGTCACCCTCTTAGTGTGTACCATGCAAGCTAGCCGAAATCGTTTCCATTAAAGGGAAAGGCACCGGCTTAATAAAGCACCGGTGAGAAACTCGAGACACGTGCGTGCGAAAGCTCTCTCCGCGGACTCGAGCGGAGGACAGGCGGGGAGTTAAAAGTAAGAAGAAGCGGTGGCGGAAGAAACTTACGAGGGTAGCTTGCCGGCATCTTGAGGGTGACGGAGTTTTAGGTATCCCGTTACCTTCCCTTTCGACCCCGTTGCGGCCTTACCTCGGCGGCTCGAATTAAACGATCTCCGGGAGAGGCTCGTAACTTCTAAGTGACGCGTTGGTGGAGGGAGGGGGGAAAAGTACAGGGCAGGGTGGAAAGTAACACGATCGAGATCTCGCGAGAGGAGGGTGACCCGCCGCGCGATCCTTGGCGCTTGTTATTACCGAGCGATAACGTGTCGTGCGTGTGTATACGTGTGTACGTGTATTTAATTACGATTCCAGATGGAGTACATTCCTAGGGGGAAGATATAGGGGATGTATAAATTAATGGATATTAATTAAGAGAGTAATAACTATTTATATAGTTTCGCATCCGTTTAGATCGCATCCGTCGCGGTACGTTAGTAATCTCCTTCGTTATCACGGAGCTAAAGACCAGAACAGAAATTAATATGTCGCGTGAATCGAACGATCCACAGGGAAGACACGATTGAGACGTCCCTCGTGGAATTCGGTCGTTTCTAGATAACGACGAGGGTCCCAACTTTGTTTCTGCACTTTCGCGCGACCCACGACCGAAACGCGCCCTCTCCCATCCCTCTACCGGGTAATCGTGAGATTCGTGACGGGAGTATCGACGTTCTCGTAGGGGATCATCCGACGAGATTGCTCGAATACCTTGACCTTGACTGACGTGCAGAATTTATCAGGTTATAAAAAAGGACTTTTATACGTAAGGTATGTGTGAATAAATTTGTCTGCACATTTGCAACTTTATGTAACAAATTACATGTATAAATATTATATATATTTATTGAACACATTTTTCATAGCTCGAATTCGAAGAAACACGAAACTACTTTGTATCTTTTTCATGAAAAGATTTTCCAATTTTAATCGTTGTTATAAAATTCGTATACTTTTATTTAGAACTCTTTTCTCACACACATACATACGCGTACGCGCGCATGTACGTGTGTGTGTGTGTGTGTGTACTGATAATGAATGATAAATTATTTATCTAAATTATAAAAAATGCCTATACTTTCTCTTCCTCCTCTCATTCTCTCTGCGAAAACATTCTCTTTATAACTTACATCTTTATTATGCTGAAATTCTGTGATTGTTTTACGCGAATAAAACTTTCGTCGATGTTCCGTTATGACCGGCCAGATGAACTAAATTCTAGACCGAGTAGAATATGAATCGACGGTATTTTGAACGACCTACCCGAAATTTGAATCTGAATAGCTAGCCATTCGAGTGCACTACGTGATGTTTCTCGGAGAAGCACAAAACCCCGCAACACGTTTTATCAGCGACGTAAATAATTGCGGACATTAAACCTTCATCCACGTCATTTTTCAGTGGAATTTTTTTACACGAGATAGCCTTTGTTAGTTTTTAATTCCTCGAAAAAAAATGGTAGCGGCAGAAAAAAAATAAATATTCGACAGTGAGGAACAAGAGAGCGAGTTAATAATCGTTTTCGACAGGAAACGCAAACGACGCTATTGTCAAAAACAAAATGGGATTGGCCAATAACGGCTGGAACGAGAAACAATTTTCATGTAAAAAATAATAGTCAATTTCGACATCTCGCGGTTTCGACTTGTCGATCTCTGATTTATATAGTGAAACTCGCTTTCAACCGGTTTTCAATGCGAAACAGTTTGCAATCTAAATGTAACCTTAATTGTCGCAAGAAAAATGACGAAATCTTCGATCATAGAATACAAATTTTTCTCCCAGGGAGTGCTTCACGGTAAGTGTCTCTCGTCAATTTTAATTGATTAACAGCACAATTAAACTTAGATTTGTACTCATCACCCATTATTCAACTGTTTAAGTTGGTATTTTTTGTTGTATTGAATAAGTATAGATACATACATAGGTTATAGAGAGACTGTGAATATGTATAGGTAATATGTATAGGTTATATATATGGTAGATGGTTCTCTCGCATACGTACACAGATTCGTGAAATTATGATTACTTATCGTATGCTAACCAGCCACAAGAGAGAGAGAGAGAGAGAGAGTACCAATCTAAATTTCAGTATTTCCTTATTTTCGTCAAGGTCGTCAAATACCTTTCAAAATCCGAAATCTGCATATGATTTAACACACCTGAAAACATAGGACGTGTTGTCGGTCGCATGTCGGCGGCGTCCTTCGCCCACCGTTTTCAGCATCTCCGTCTACTCCGATCTACTCCGTCTTCGATCTACTCCGTTATGGCACTGACATTAATACTGACACTGACACTCGCGAAGATGCGATTCAATCGGAGAAACGCATGTTAACGAACGGTTAATGCCGACGAGAGAACCCGATCGAGCACTTCACGACGCCATATTCTGCGAATGTTCGGTAAGACCGCGCGTCACTAACAAAAGCTCTGTTTATAAGGAGGCGCGTCGTTCGGCTATCTGCGATGCCAGCGACGTCAGCGACGCCTACCGCTCGATTGACGAAAAGATACGCGTCGCGCTAATCGCACGGAAGTATACTATCTTTACATAAAAAGTCTCCCGTGGGACGCTTACGGTCGTTGTCCGCCATTAAACGAGATCGAGAAACTCAGGACGATCAATAGTAATACGGAGACGTTTCTTTTGAGTCGGTCAAACTCACCTTCGCGTGTCGCGTAAATAAACAGTCTTCGGGCGTCGAAAGTGTCGATTACGTTTCGAGCCGGCTTCAAGTAGTAAACACCGCGGAATAAATACATCAGTACGGAGGTACCTTTCATGCGTGCGTGTGAATGTGCGAGTACAAAGTTCCGGATCTTGAGATGTTGAATCGAACTTTCGTCGGCATTATGCTGTCTAATATGCACTTCAGTCGAATTTACGCGAGTTTAGTGTTAGTGTCAGTGTTAGGTGCTGTGTCGGTGCTAAAACGGAATAATTAAGATGCTACATCAGTCAGGATATAGAAAGCAAATGAGAGGACAGGTCGCCGGGTTGCGGGGGGCCGCCAACACATTATACATGTATTTCCAGGTATTATATTATTTATTAAACAGAAGGGTTTTTTATACGATTGTGATCTTTCGACAAGCTCAAGCATCTCCTACCAAATGTGTGTACACGTCTATTAAACCGATATAGCTACTTTATGCATGATTGAATGCGGCTTGCATAAAATTTTAGCATTGTTCTATTTTTGCAAAATTGTTGTAACATTCCCAATATCGTTGTTCTAACCGTTTCGTTAAAAACAGTATTCGTGCTAACTAAAAAGTAAAATTAATATAATTATATGCAAAGAATGCCTTTAGAAAATTATATTGAGAAAGAATATTCATTATTCTTGATATTTCTATCTCTATTAATTAAAAACTTTTCAATCCTATTTTATTAACTCATTTCGAACAGCCAGAAGGAAAATCATACGTAATTTAAATGCTCGAAATTATCAGCTTTCCAATATGATCCCTCTGAACTGTACAATTCCTAGAAGTGAAGCCGTCGACGCGAGTTCATCGATTCCCAGAACTAAAGATGTGGGAGAACATCGAGCTCTGTGTCGGTAAATCACATCGAGACTGTAGACGTGGCCAGTGTCGCGTTTAGCTGATTACTCTTGTTTTACGAAATTCGCAACTCGTATTTCGGCTACGAGAAAAACTGTGTGTTAATGTAGTATTTAAAAAAATCTTATATCGCTATTAGATTAAACTGAGAATTTTCGTCTCATTCAATTTTCATCTTTTTTATGGTGCGGTGATGAGACAAGAAAATTAGAAAAAATAGATTAAGAGTCGCAGAAAAGGCGCAGAATTTCTGCAAGTTGCATTCAATTGCGCCAAAGTGCCTATGCCTGCCTAACAGACATTGTGTTCGTCCGATCGCGAGCCGTCTCTGAGAATCTCCGATTTAGACAATCCCGCAACGCTATCGAGTACTCTCCGCATAGAAAGACAAATCGCCCGTCGAGACGATCGTACGGGGTAGAAGAAGACGAGCAAGACGAGGGGAATCTTGCCGACCGGCGGTTTCCGTCGAACGCGTTTCAACGCTGGACGCCGGAAGTGCTTCTTCTTCCCGACGGCGGTGACGGGGCCGAAGAAAAGCGCACTGGAAATAGAGGAAAGAAGTCGCTCTCAGACCGCACGCATCTCCCGCCGGCCGTGAAGACGTTACGAGGAGAGTTGCCGAGGTGGATCGCTCCCCGGGGAGAATCCCGCTGAGTGAGGACGTTATTTCTAGATCGCGAAAACTTTTAATAGCTTTCTGGTAGCTTATTGGCCGAGCTTGTAAATAATTTCATATCTCATATCGCGCCGGGCATCCCTCCCGGGCCCCTCCCTTTGACCGCCGGCATTGACCTTTCGCCTGGGAGTTTCCCCAGTGCTTCGAGGTTAACATTTGTGTAGAATGACACGTGAAACGCGCTGATCAATATTCCCCTCCCCCCCCCCCATTGATATTATCTCCGTTTGATAAATGACATTTGTTCGAACTTGCGATAACGTAACCCCGGTGCGACATAAGCGAAATGAAATGCGAGAAGATTTGATATTATTTATTTAATACTAAAATATTATCTCCCAATCATATGTGAGATTTACCGATTTTTTAACGAGACCGCATAACTGTTAAATACGACGCTTGACATTTGTCGCTGATTTTGTTACGATCGTGAATCACCACGAGATGTCTCGATTGAGGACCTTCGCCGAAAGGAGATCGGCTGAAAATTTGACACGATCACTTGAAATTTGACTCGCACCTTGTGAAATATCCTCTGTTACGCGCGTCTGGCTGCTCGCTCGTTCCTGACGAGTATTTCGCGACTCGTAGCCCGACCGTTTGAGCACGGTTCATCGGCGTAGGCGCGAAACGAATAATAATAAAGTCAGAGCCGTTGCGGTGAGCACAACGTCGTGAAAAGGCGCGCGTAAATTCGTCGCGTTTAACGCTCCGTAAATCTGCGGGCATCGGGCATCTCTATGCGCGCTATAATTTCCGCGCGCACGGCTGAAAATCCTCGCCGTAAATAATGCGCGCGTGAACGCATAAAAGCGCACGAGTGCGCATATCGCGCGACATCGGCGCCGCGCCACGCCGCGTACACGTTTTAATTCCAACGCTCGGGGCCGCCAAAAAATTCCCCCGTTATGCACGCGGACGTTTATTGATATTTACGTCCGTTTTCGGGCGAGACGTTCCTCCGGCCTGACATTCTGCCACCGCGTGCGGTACTCCCGCACGCGCCGTGATCTTCCGCTCTCTCGTCTCCGAGAGAACGCCAAAAATAAGTCGCTCCCCGAATAGCCCTGAAGTCAAGGTGATACTTTTTGCGACAGTTCGTTCGTTTTTTTTTCTTTTCCTTTTTTTCTCGGAAACGGGAGAGAGAAGGGTTTATAGAGTCACTTTGTATTTAACGGTGGAACAGTCACCGACACATTTTCGCATCATTGAGGAAAGCACGACGGCGCTCGCGCTCGTAATTGACCTCAAATAAAGTAGAATTCATGGTCCGACTGGCATTGCGCGTTTATCGCTGATTTGTCCGAAATTATGCGCATTTCAATCGTGGGACCTAAAATACTTGAATATTCGACGAACGCATTACCGTGGTAGGTCGTTCCGGTCGTTGAGCAAAAAAATCCTAATTTTATTACCTCAATCGCAGTTTAGACGAGATAAGTTGCAACGGAGCGTTAAACTCGAGCGAAACCCACTGGTTCGTGCTCTCCGTTCTCGTGCCATTAGAGTTTCGCAATCTCTTACTGTCAGATCGATCTTCTATCCGCTCTTTAGTCGTTAGAATTTTCCTTCGCGACAATAGCGTGCATTCTCACGCCTCAGTATGTCTTGTTGTACTCGCAAGACCGTAATACGTAAACGTTGTCTCATCATCGCAGAGGAGAGAGGCGGAATATGAAATGCGTTGTGAAACGCAACGGGGCCGCTCTTATTTCAGCAAGCTGAGCGTAAAGTCTCGCGTGAGATCGCCGCGACGCGCAGCCTGTTAAGCTTACTATCGACTCGAGTCCTCCTTCCGCGCGCGATACTAACTCGTGAAGCATGCTCGTCACTCGACGACGACGCATATCCTATTTCCAGTCGCGTGAGCAAATATCGCGGAATCGGTGTGGTCCAGCAGATTGAAGCCGGGTAAAAGCCGGCCCAGCCCCGAGGCTGCGAGCGAGCCGCGAGGAAGGACGACGTTGGTGAGGAGCGGAGGAGGAAGATCCTGTCGCGCACCCTGTTCCTTCCTCGGAGGAGCGGCATGGCGGGCACGGAGGGAAGATTAACATAGAGATGAGGTCGCCTGGAGTCTTTTCCGCGAGAGTTATGTTCTCGTGATCCCCGACGGCCCTTCTTTACGATCTACCCGGTTATCGGTATACAATTGCGCACGCGCGAGTACACGTCTACACGTGGCTCGGCACCGATCTTAACTTTTTCAGACGAACGGATGCAAATCCGGATTATGGGCGGCTAAATATCGGGGAGGGTTTCTGGAGAATCCAGAGGGAGTCGCGATTGACCGACGTGAGTTGATACATTCTAATTACTCCCGGATGGACTTTGCGTTCTAACGAGGTTTTAATTCGAGGTTTAATCATCGAGGTACTCGACCAGCTCGTTTAACGTTAACGTCAAGGGTGAAGAAAAAAAAAATATAAAATACCCGGGTTGAGAGATAGGCTCGAGAGGATGTTTTTCTTTTTTTTTCTTTTTTTTTTAGAATTAAACCATCATTTTGAAGCATGCGGTCGACTGTTGCGAAACGCCGTCCGTGTGCACGTGGAAGACGTAACGTATATCGCGGGTATATATATATATATACCTCGAGACACACACAGCACGTAGAAATACCAAGTCCATATATAACGTTGCATAAACCGTTAGCTCATGAAGCACCCGTCATACTCCTTTCATCGCGAGCTCATTGCGCGGTTGCGTTTAGATAGAGCAAACTCGTAGGACTGAAGCAATCTTGCAATTCGGTGCGATCGCGGGACAATCGACAAAGCCACGCGCGAGCCAGATGCTCGGGTATTCACGGTGACAGGTATAAATATAAATCACGCGCGATGCCTGTACGATGATTAATGTCGACGGATACGAACAAAGAGTTTCACCGTAACGCGATACGTATGGTAATCAGTGTTTATGAGCGTTATAAATTATTATAGAATTTTATGATAAACACGCGCGCCCGAGCGAGCGAGACATTGTCGTTCGCATATATGTCACAACGACGTTGTGACATATTTCTCTCTCTCTCTCTCTCTCTCTCTCTCTCTCTCTCTCTCTCTCTCTCTCGCGCCCCTCTTAACCGGGATGCGACGAGAATGATATCTCTCTGTCATTAAATTTCTGCGTTTTTAAATCCCGACGCGAAAATGTAGCGTGTGACGCGGAGAACGTCGCGCAACGATGTTTAACGAGACGCACCCCTCGCCGAATACGTGAGGAATAATTTATTAATTGTTTAAATAATTAATTATTAATTACCGCGAAGCGCGCATGTGTCACGCTCGACGCGGAAAATTCTGCGAAATAACTCGAAAGAGATACAGAGGCGCAATGATAATACTAATAATTTGTAATTCAGAGCTCGATATTATCAAACCGTAAATTAACTTCCGCTATCAAATTTACGATTTTATAATGTGGACATACGAATAATAACTTGCAGCTTGCGCGACGTGATTACGCGACGAGAGTACGCTTCTCGCTTAATTTTCATCGCATTTCTACATGATTGTGCAATACCCGTTTAATTACCGAGTTATCTACCGGTTTCGGGAGCGTAGAAACATCATCAGGAAACGAGAAAAAGAAGAAGAAGAAGAAGAAGAAGAACTATTCGTCCAAGAAAGATTTCCCGCGCGTTTCGCGTGTCCCGAACAAATTACAAAGCTTCAGCTCGGCCGTAAACGTTACATCTCATCTAACTCTCGCCATATATGTTAGTTCTTGACGAAGCAGCGTAGTTTCGCGTTTATTCGGTAACCCCTTATCAAGCGTGGACCTCGCGGGAGGGAGGCGGTGGTGCGCAACGTCATAGCGCACTCATCGGTCCTTTGTGAAACGTCCCTCCAATTCCACCCCCGCTTCATCCCTCAGCGCGCTCACCCCGAAGTTAGCGGAATGGTACACGCGTGATTGTATCACTGCTGATTGCATTACCGTTCTGCCGGCTGTTTGCAAACTGCAGTAATAACCTGCAGCGTGGTGCATTAGCTATACACGCTCACCGATGTACTAGTCCTCCCTCCCTCCCTCCCTCCCTCTCACCCTCTTTCTCTTTCTCTCTTTCTCTCTTTCTCACTACCTAACTCCCCCCTCAGCTCTTCTCGTTCCTGTATTAGTAAAGCTCGTATCACTTAACCAGGAGATACGAGCCGAGTGAGCGAAGCTAATTCTGAAATAACGCGACAACTAGCCGCTTGGTTCGTTTCGCGTTACCATATACCGGAAACGGCAGCGCAACACGCCGCGCGCCAGTCCGGAAAATAAGGTCGCATCCCGCGTCCACGTAGCCGGCGAAACGCGCTTTTTAATTAGACATATGTCGCGGTACTTTGTCTCTCGACCGAATCATACGAAGGTATCCAGGATCGTGGAATTTCACGCTCGCGTGTAATTCGCATTTTCGTCATTGAACATTCGCACGCTCGTAGTTCCCCGAGCGTTATCTCGGCTACTGTTTCTAAAACGATCGGACGGATGTAAGCGCCAATTCACGCGTTCGCGCACACGACGAGGACAAGACTTCTCTCTCTCTCTCTCTCTCTCTCTCTCTCTCTCTCTCTCTCTCTCTCTCTCTCTCTCTCTCTCTCTCTCTCTCTCTCTCGTCTCTTGCACTCTTCAAAGCTTTGTAATGGAAATAAGCTTCGTGAAGGAAATATCGTAAATCCTATTTCTCTCGGGAATACTCTTGCCGATAACGACATCGATCGACGCTGATTTCCGTTTAAAGACTCGGCAAGTCGCGCGAATTTCCCGTCTCCGTCTCCGAAAACGGTATCCCTCGCGAAAATCAGGAAAGAACTGTGTCTCTTTCGATGCATAATTATTCACACGTCGTTCCGGATTAAAGAATTCTCACCGTCCTGTCGCCTTCTCCTTCGCTCCTCTCTACCGTATATTCACTAATGACTAAATTTGTCCAATTACCGCGGCGGCGCGGCGGACTCGCTCGGACTCGTTATTTCAACGGAAGGCGGCCTATACGGTATTAACGCCGTTCTTCACTTCGCTTCTCGCGGACTCCCTCCTCCTCTCTCTCTCTCTCTCTCGCCCCCCTCTCCCTTTACGGTGCCCGGTGCTCGAATCGACCGTTGCCGCACTCGGATTCCGCGCGTCCTCCGATAAAAGTTTGTTTCGTGTGTCTTCGGGCGAGTCGTCGGGCGGGTTAACGTCCAATTAAAGGAGTTCCTCGTTAGCACGGCTAGCAGGCGACGACGCCGGCAGTTCTGCTCTCCCGAGGCGCCTGCTGGCGTCTGTTGACACTCGCGACTCTCGTATCCCAGAGCTGCTGGTAGTCGAAATTCTCTCCGACCAGGAGAACCCTTACTTTCCCGCATTGCGTCGTTCGCGCGGGAATTGGCGCCTTCGTCGGGCGAATCGAAGAGAGTCGAGCGGCGCACGATATGTATCGCGGTTCTTGGATGCAAGCGACAAACAAACACCGAGGACCTAAGAACGTAAACGGGCTTTCGAGACCCGCTGCGCAACTTGCTCGCCAAGTCGTCACCCGATAGTCGAGCCCAGTCAGTCTGATACATCAGACGTTACTTAACGTCGGAAAATTAGTTCGCGAGAGAAGACGCGATTGTAAATCAGAGCGGCGCAGTGCGAAGTAATCTTTGAATAAAATCGCGAGCGTCGCGATTCGAGCACGATACGTTGCGCAACGTCGACTGGGGGATTCGTCTAATTTATTTATAGATCAAATTATAAGTGAATTACATCGCGGAGCCCGTTATTCGCAATCCTGAGAATCCGCGAGATTAAAAGTTCGAGGAGCCCTTTACTCCCGCGATAAAAACATGATTAACCCCAGATACAGTTCGCGGAAGTCGGGGCGCGGCTGAATTATTGCCGTGGGAGGAAAGTCGGGGTTATTTCCCCCGACGCTCGCCTCTCTCGAAAATTCGCAGTCAACGGCGGCGACGTCGGCGGACGTTCGCCGAGATCGGACGTCGCGCACGGCGCGCGCAATAATGCAATTACAATCACTGATGCGCCGGCCGAACTTTCCGCGAACTTCGGGCACGAGCAACGACCGTGCTTTAAGTCGAATTCGCGCGATTTCATTTCTCGGAGAATTTTCTGAAATCACATCCGCGCTCTTTCCTTCAGTCTCATTATAAAAGAATTATCGATTTAACGAACACATGCCGTGGAAAATATCAAATATGACGAGCTCGATGATTCCTCCGAGCGAACTTAAAGACCATTCATTCCGACAGCATGTGATTTAATCCGAAGCAGAGAAATCCAAGAAATTAATGACGACCCTCTTTCGAGGGGAAGAGGGCGGAGCTAGTTTCTTTGGGGGGGGGGGCGAGGGAGGACAAACTAGAGAGACAACCTCGAGACAACTTCAGCAATCTCTCGTCTACGCTTGTTTCCTCTGATGGGCTCTCGCGACGGCCTCCTCCTCCTCCTCCTGCCCTTCCGTTGCGGAATTTTTGGAAGCGATTACGGGGCCAAAATTTCGCCGAGGCAAAACTGGATTAACGCGAGACTCCCCCGCAACGTTTTCAGCGGCGTTCGAGGTTAGTTCCGGGGCTAATCTGATTACTTAACGTCGGAACTTAACAAGAGCGCCGACGAAGTTTCCTCGATATCCTCCCTCTCCCTCCCCTCCGCCCTTCTCTTTCCTCCCCACCATCCTTCTCTTTCCTCTCCTCCACCTGCCACCCGTCAACCCTCCTCGCGGGATTAAAATGACTTAATTTAAACTTCGTAACGCCGACACGGACGCCGCGCAAAACGACAATCCAGCGATTTTATCCTTCGCAAAGCCACCCACGCCGCCCGCATTTAACGCAAGCTAATTCGTTGCCCTCTGTGAAACGGAGGCATAAGAGGACCCAACACTCTGAATCCTTTCGTCCCCGCCTCAAGAAGCGATTACGGCTTTCCCCTCTTATAAAATACTCTCTTTGCCGCTCTTGGTCCCTTTTCCGAAAATTACGAAAATTCGCACGCTCGAAACGTCTGGCAAATGTCCTTCCCTCCACAAAGGAGAGCTTACGACGTTCGAAAAAATATACGTTGCATTCATTCACATCAGGTTCAGAAGCAACATTCTGCCTCAATCATTCTCATCTTCTCGATCGCTTTATCTGTACACACAATCACTCCATTGTAGATCTTGTAAATTGCAATTAAGATCCGTTACAGCAGCCAAACAAAACTTTGATGCGCGAAATCCTTCTCAAAGATCACCGTCCAGTCGTCGTCATTTTCGAAAATATTTTTAAAACGGGCAAAGCGGGAAAGGTCCGCCCCGCATCCTGCTTTACTACTACCGGAGGGAAGAAACGAGAGAAGTGGCTTAAAATGTATAATGGCCCGGCTGTGTCGCGCGATGATCATAATTCCCCGTCCTTTCTCTCGGAAGTCTGTACAAGGCTTGGGAAAAATACGTCGTCTGCCAAGCACGGCAAGCTCGCGTCGGAAGAAATGATAAATATCGCTGCACAGCGTACGTGACCGGGTCAGTCGGGGATTTTTCGGGACGGCGAAAGGGTGTCGCGCCCGGACGAGGCTTTATCGTGACAAATGGCCACGGGCCACGAAAATTTGCCTAATTAAAACGTAGCGCGGTCAACGCGGGCGCACTCGGTGGCACACGGAAAAGGGACTAATCCCCCTCGCGTTGCTCCACGACGGAATTTAACCCTTATCCATAGCGCTGCCGGGCTTAGCTCTGCTTTTATTTCGCAACAGGGAGGCGTAGCGCGAGAGGGAAACGACTAGATTGAATTTTGCTCGTTTGTTCATTGACCTCGGATTGCCCGAAACGTCGGATTGCTCTCTCCACTCTCCTTCCGCCCTCCCTTGTTCCCCTTATTCTCTTTCTCTCCGTTACACTTTGAATTTCGTAACGAGCGCTTCGCAGGAAGTATCGGCCGATTTCTCGCGATTGGTGGCCGCTACTCCGACGGCCACCAATTGTTTCTCGCATCGATTTCGCGCTCAACTCGCTCAAGTCGCGGGTAGTTGCGTTCCATCACGAGTAGACATCTCGCTTTTAATAAGGTCGATCATACGGCAATAGCCGCATCCTCGTCGTTTCTGTCTCGCCGGGTCGTTTCTTCTAACTCGATAGCTTCTCGAGGACTTCGACGACCTCCAATCGGCAAGAACGCCGCTCGATAAATCCCTCGGCAATTCTGGCGCGCCGAAAAGGGTCGCGGCCAATCCCGTCCCCCCAACAGTCGATTCGCTCTCGCTCGACCACTCGGAAAAAGCATCCGACCACTTTGCGGTGTCCCCCCGCCCTTGGTTTACTCGTTTTCTTGCTCTTTCCTTTCTCCATTTCTACGTCTTACCGCCTGCAAGTTCGACGGTGGACGAGCTTGCACCGCGGACGGGCGCGAACTGGAGCTTCACGGCCCGCGCGACGACTATATCGATTTACTGCAGCCCGAGAGCCCCTCGCCTTTGTCGGAAGTAGTGTATTATTGAAATTACATAATGTCTTGATAGCCGCGCGAATGCACGTGAGTACGTTTTTAAGCGTGTCAAGCGAAACTTTACGCTCGCTTCGGCTACGATCGACAGTCTGGCTGTTATACGAAGTAAGTCTCACATTGTATCTCTGAGGGAAGGTTTCGCCTTATTTCACGCCAAATTACATTGAGCCGACACACACACACACACGTGCGCGCGCGCGCGCGTACGCGCGCCAATTAGTAGAAAAGAGGACAATTTTCGCTGAAAATTCTGCCTCTACTTCTGATTCATCGTGATATCGCGCGTATTATCTTCCGCTTCATCTTCGCTTTGAAGTACAACCGTACTGTGGCAACTTCGCGAACATGCGTCTCCATTTCGCGTTCGTTGTTAACCATCGGATTTATCTTAATTAACGCGGAAGTAAGTGAAAAACTAGTTTTGAAACAAGTCACGAGAAGGAATATATGATATAGCACCGCTAGTCACTTTTCCCGCTTCGTTTTAATTTTAAGTGAATTAGTCTCATCATCCTCTCTCACTTGTGTATTATTCGCACGTATGTACCCTGATGACTGAGACGACAACAGAAATTATCTTGCAGAAATTAAAAAAGAAAAATACAACCGTAAGACTATTCTGGAGTAACTTCACACAGCTACACTAAAATAATAAAAAAAAATATCCCTCGCGCGAATGTCAAACGCGCGATATCTGCTTTCGCCCGAGTAGAATATTTCCTCGCCATGTGCATTTTCTTCGCAAGTGCTAAATGAGAAATTACATCGCAAAGACAACGAAAAGACTCGCAAGGAAGATTCGTCGTTCGGGTCGCAACACGACGACAAGCCGCCGTTTCATCGGCATACGCGGCGTTCCTCTCATCCGCGACTTGATCGCGCGACGCGTTCGTACGTGCATCACGCAAGCGACACTGCCGAGAGGGATGGATATCCCGGGAATTCTCTCTTCCCCTCCCTCTGGAAAGAACGCCCAGTCCCTGCGGAGGATTGGGCGGGAGTGGGAATTAAATAAAAATCACGCCAACTGTAGATTTGGTCCGCGCAGCCGGAAACAAAATGAGCGCCGCGCTCGCTCGACTGGTCCTCTGTTCCTCGCTCTGCATGCGAATGAAGGAACGCGATGCAGCGGCAAGGAGAGAGAGAGAGAGAGAGAGAGAGAGAGAGAGAGAGAGAGAGAGAGAGAGAGAGGGTGAGAAAGAAGGACAGAATGCACGGCCGATGACGCGGGGGAGAAACGAGCAACCACCGCAGCGATAGGTAGGGAGGGTGCCAGTTTCTCGTCGGCCACATCGCCGAAGCCAAGTCGAGCCAAGAAACGGAACGGAAGGAAGACTGCATTTATTAAACTGAGCGCAAACGCGCCTCCTCTTCTTCGCCCCCTCGCTCGCCTTCTTTTCGTTCCCTTTTGCACCCCGCGAGAGAGCTACGAACTCGCTCCGCAACCACCCCCCTCCCCTCCCCCCGCCTCTTGCGCGTTCGTAATTCCTGGCCGCTGCTACTTCCGTGGAATGAGGTCGGGTATGTGTAAAATAGTGCTCGATACGCTCTTCATCAGCGAGTCGCTTCTTCCCGCTCGCTTTATTTCCTCTATTCCCGTTTTCTTTCGCGCTTTATCCTTCCCTCCTCCTTATCCCATCTCTGTCTCTCGCACGTCGTCGCTCTTCTTGGTCTCCCTCGCTGGTGTTCTTTTGACTTATTCTTCTCTTTCTACTCATTCTCTCTCTCTCTCTCTCTCTCTCTCTCTCTCTCTCTCTCTCTCTCTATCTCTATCTCTATCTCTCTATCTATCTATCTCTATCTCTCTATCTCACTTCGCACCGTCCCTCCGTCTCTTTGCCCCGTTCAATCCCTCCACTCTCTTTCACTCTCACTCTCTTTTCACGATTCTCATTTTTCCTTTCTTTCGCGTTATTCGCCGTCTATTTCTCGCTTGATCCGTGTCTCTCTTGCTCTCTCTCTCTCTCTCTCTCCTTTGTTCAGGCGCTCCTCTCGGATAACGCTCTCCGCAGTTTTGTGGAAACATGCATACGCTGTCGTCACACTGTCGCGTCGCACGACACATATGCGAGATTCCATTGGCTCGAATTTAGACTGTCCACGCTCGCGAGAATCATCGTCAACCGGAGGATGCCGGAAGTATCGATCGTGATCGGCGATCACGGATGACGAATATGCGTCGGAGAGGATATCGCTTTGCGATCCGCGCTCTCCTCGCTACGATGCGGACCTGCGATGCGCTTCGCGGGAAGCGGGGAGCGCGGGGGCGCGGGGGCGCGAGACAATTAATCAAGCGGCATAATCGCGCGCGCATCTATTCGCGACTCGACCGAGTCTCGTGACTGATTCATTATGAGACCTTAATTAAGTCCCCGGACGTTAGCATACCGACCACACCGCAATCTTCCCTTTCCTCTCATCCTGCTCTCACCTCCGGTTATCTCGTCTCTTCGCTCTTCGATATTCATCGTTACTTCGAACTTTGTGAGATTTCATCATTGGACTAGCGACAGATGGCGATTGCAGCGTCGACGTGCTAACGCATGCACGCACGCACGCACGCAGCGTGTGTCTCGCGAGTAGGTCCTCCCGCATCGATCGATACTTTTCCGAGGAACAACGCGTCCTCGTTTTTCCTCCCCCGCACTTTGGCGATTCCGGCTAACGTTCGTCGCCAATAAGATTAATCGTGGATTCTCTTGCCTTTTCAGCACGCTGAGGTGGAGGATGGAGGAGCTGGAGACGCTGGAGAGCACGGAGTGCCCGGAGTGCCCCGGGCCGCCCCCTGAGTTCCGGTTGCCGCCGCCCCCCCGGCCGCCCTTCCTCACCGAGGGCACCTTCTGCTCGGAATCACCCCTCGCCGAGCTCGAAGACTGCGTTGCCATCCCGGTGAGTCTCTCTCTCTCTCTCTCTCTCTCTCCGTTTCTTTTTTCGTCTTACTTTGTCCGTTCTCGTATTCGAGTCTTATCGTTCCACGCAACGCGATTTGCAATTTGCATGGCGCAGCGCTGATAACGGGGCTGATCACTCGTCTCTCTCAAAGTTTCTGGTTTAATCTTGGATCGGAGACCGTCCTTGGTCGTGCTCGAAGGAGTTATTGGCGAGGTAAAATATGTGCCTACGAGATAGAACTCGATATCAAGCGACGGGGATTCGAACGGGAAATGAAGAAGAATCTCTGCTGTAGGTCTACCGGTCTCGAGATGTCGAGAGACGCTCGATCCGGTCTCATCGAATTAATGTGAAGTAGGTATATGATTTGATTTTTGTGCATTACGAACCTAGCGGGACATGCGATTGTTACTCGCGTCGTCTGCGATCGTCTCTCGCGGACGATTCTCTTCTCGACGGGCGAGTGATATTTTGTTCCTCGCCGGATGACGCGTTCGACGGCTCGATAGATCGGCGCGCAGCCGGCGACTCGTGCTAATCTGCAAATCGCCTTTACCCAGCCCTCGTCGAGCAACGTGTTCGTTAATTCCCCGATGTGACTCGCTACTTCACGTCCATAACTAACTCCGTAATTCGGCCTTCTTTCGACGGCTTACATCGATCTTCGACGGTCGATACCTACTCGAGGCGCGACGCGACGCGACGCAAAGTTATCGCTTTTGCCGTTTTGCTCGCCCGCCCGCGCTCGTCGCCCGGAGAATATTTGCGCGCCGCATTCGCGTATTCATGAGCGGCCGGAATTCGAAGATCGATGGTCGAAAGTTACTGCGAATACCTGCGGCTCCAACTGGAAACTTCGCACGAGTGTCGCGATTATTAAAATGCTGGCGAAAAAATGGCGGAAAGTTCGTCGGAGGGAGTCGGCCGCGTGAGTGCTCAATCGCATGAAAAATTATTGCGCAATGCGAATCGTCGGGAATATCGAGCTCTTATGTCCACGGCATGTTTCACGGTACACAAATTCGCAAATTGTAATCATTTGCCGTGTAGTTTTGCAAGAGTCGTCAGCGCTACAATTATTTTAGTCGATTACCGTTGAAACTCGTCGCTTGTGAAAATCGGAACGCCGTTGTGTTACATCACAATTATTATATTTACAACAGCAGGTAATACTAGAGAGAATAAATTCTTCGCGAAATTCGACGCGCTACAATGATCAATGCTCGTTGTCGATCTCCAATCAACGCTCACATCGCCATGTTGAGCGTTGTTTAACGTCTGAAACACTTGAGAGGCATCGTTGCAATCTTAAGAGGTACTAAATTATTCTAATTATCTGACCCGCGCGCATTTTTCTTCCCCTACGAGAGAGTCAACGTGCACGATCGCGTTCGGCCAGGTTGGAGGCGGAAATCCTGCACGTTTCGTAAGAATTCGCTGCCGAGCTGCCGGCCGCTTAATTGCAATTACAATCGTAGGAGCCGGTCAAAGCTATATTCTCCCCCTCCCCCTCTCCCAAAGGAGATAAATTGGATATCCTGCTGTTATCTCTTTGATCCTCCAAGTGCGCGCAAGAACTGGCCTGAATAATAGAGTATCAAGGAGAACGGGAGAGAGAAAAGGGTAGAGGAGGGGAACAAAAAGGCGCGCTACGAATGGTAAGAGGTCGGCGGGAAGGGGGAGGGTGGGCAGAGATTGAACTTATAATGTAAAATACATAAACGAAGCAGTCGCGCGAGCAATTAGAGCAATCAGTATTCGCCAGGATTTTTCCGTCTTGTCTCGCTCCTCCATCCTTCCTATTCAATGTTTCGTCGCGCTTGTCAGCGCGTTTTGTGTAACATGTAACAAGCTGCGCTTCCTGTTCGACAATTTTTTCGAATTGTCACGCCGCAGAGGCCGTGATTGTCCCATTGTGTATGATTTTGTCGCGCATACTGATGAATTTCCGACGTGGCTTCATTTTTTATAATTCCCAACAATTCGTTAATCGCATTCGCGTATGCAATATTAACGTTCATCAATCACGACAATTCTAATAATAGCGTGCGTAGCTCATTCTCTTCTCCTCTCTCTCTCTCTCTCTCTCTCTCTCTCTTTCTCTCTCTCTCTCTCTCTCTCTCTCTCACTCTCACTCTCTCTCTCTCTCTCTCGATGCACGCGCATCGCGAACCGCGACGAGTTCCGCTTTTTCGAATGGGTAAACGAAGCGTGCAAATAGACGCGCGCGGAGCGTGCTTAATTCTCAATTATGACGTGCAAATGATACAAACACACCGCCATGTGGTGGCAAATCTTTTCGCGCGAAATCGTTAAATTGCGCGTGGGTGGAACAGCGCGCCGGCGCGGCGGGTGAAGGCAGTTTTTTTTTTAACATCCGCATATCGCGTGTACACGAACGCGTGTAAAGCGTATGCGGGGTCGTAGGCCAGGCTCCGCGGTCTTCTAATATCTGTCTTCAGCGTCTTCTACGGATACGCAATGCGCCGTACGTAGCTTCCTTTGTCCGTTTGCGAGATGATCTATACGTTTGCGCGAGCGGACGTGAATGGGGGGGGGGGGCATCGCAACTGGGAGAAGAATTCCAATTAAAGCGCGACGTGCGACCTCTCTCCTCTCGCCGGCCGGCCGGAACTCTCCGGCGACTTCTTTTCACGCGGGACAACTTGACCGTAAGTCACCGCGAGTCTTAATCGTTATCCGCTGACGTAAACCGCGCGAATAACCGCATTCTGTCGCATAGCGAATTTCACCGACCGAGATCCGCTCGGTGAGCGGAGCGTTACGCGGCGTTGCGTCTTCACCGGTGTTTGGCGACGATGATGAACGATGATAGCGATGCATTCAGGACGTACACACAGGACTACGATTTTTGCAAATTAAATTTTGGCAAGGCGTACCTTTCGGCGAGAAGTATCAGTGGAAACATTTCTGAAGAATTAACACGCATAGAAATATTATTTCTGTTTATTTAATTTGGAATTCTTTTGTTAATACGTACAACGATCCCGGCGGCAAAAACGCGCGTACATGGCGGATTTTTGCAGCGGCGGCATAACTTGCGACGTTGCGCCATAAGTTATCAAATTCGCTCGGAAGCCAAATTAATCATTCCTTTTGCGTGTGATACGCGTTTTATGTGTTTTGCGCGATTATGCCGATCGCCTATAGACACCGCGGCGGGCAATTTCGTAGTGCGTCTATAGTTGTCCATATCGGCGAGAGGGTTACTCGCAGCGGCGATCTACGTCAGACTAAGAAACGCGCAGCGACTATCACTTCCATCGCCGTGTCTCTGCGAGGTGACTCGATAACCGCCGCGCGAAACGCGAATCACTTCGCTCAGATGGAGTCGTAAGGCTTCGCTTTCTCCGAGAGAGAGAGAGAGAGAGAGAGAGAGAGAGAGAGAGAGAGAGAGAGAGAGTTAAAGAGCAGCGCTCGCAAGACAAAACTCTCGTACACGGGCCAACGCTCGCGTTACATCTTATCGTCGGTTAAACGGAGCGAGATAAAAAGAAAAACGCCCGACGCAGCTGGCGTTAAAAGCAAACGGGTGGTAAGAATAATCGTGGCGACCGATGTAAATAGAGGGAAGCCGCCGGGATAAGCGACCGGGAGAGAGCGCCGTTTCGGTATTGTCTTTAGCGGGTGGCCGGGGCGACCCGTTAAAAAAAGCGTATTTACCCTGACAGGCGCCATCGCGCCATCGCGTCGGGCTGCCACTGTCTCTTCTTCTTTCTTCTTCTTCTTCTTCTTCTTCTTCTTCTTCTTCTTCTTCTTCTTCTTCTTCCTTTTCTCCCGCTTTCTTTTCCATCTCGTCTTTTTCGTCCTCTTCTTCGCCGCTTCGTGGTCTTCGCGCGTTCGCCTCGCGCGGCGATAAAAACGGCGCACAACTATTAATAGAGAACACGTGTCTCGAGCTAGCCTTGCACATCGCGCGAGCCATTATCGTCGCGCGATTTTACATCATTACTGGTAATTGGAGACATGTCTCCTGTCGCTCGTCCGCGCTCGTGTCTCGATAGAACGATATATTTCAGGAAGTTAACACCGATCTCGAGACCCGGCAATTTTCAGCTTGTCCCCCTGTGGTCCTTGAAGTAGCTGCATTCACCATTAAGACTATAGACTCTACTGAATGAAGGGTCTGTTCTTTATTAGCTGCATGTCACACACATTCTCTACAAAAACGAAATATATTCGAGCCTCTCCGGGAGGAAGAGCGAGAGAGAGAGAGAGAGAGAGAGAGAGAGAGGAAGAAGAAAGACAGAAAGAGAGCGAAGCGCGCGATGGAAAGAGACGAGGAATATCAAATAGAGCTTAACTGTACTCAACGTCGGCTTCGAACTCTTCGATTTGTTTATCGGAGGTGAAACATACGATATGATCGTTTTTGTCGCTTAATATCGCTTCAAGTATCGCTCGCCGCGAACGCGAGTATCGTCGAGCGCGTCACGTCGTTCATCATTCATGAGTGAGCTAGACGCGCGATCGCCGTGTCGAACGATTCATATCGCGCGTTGGTAGAAGCGACGCGACGGGTCGGGTCTCGAGGAATTGGCCGAATCGAAATTAATCGTCGAGGTACACACGGTCGAAAGTGCAGCGCCGCGACGCCGTAGTCGCGCGAGAGAGCTAATAAGGACGCGCGGGGAGGGGGGGGAGGTGTTTCGGTGGCCGCCGACGCCTGCAGCGTGTCGGCGAATTATTTTGACACGAAGCCGCCGGTGCCGACCCGTGGCCGTAATCGGAATTAATTGCTCGCGGGATAATAAGAGCCGCGCCGCCGTTTCGCGCGCGCGCGTGTTGCACAGCTCGTGAAACGCAACAGCACCGGCGCGGCGCGGCGCGGCGCGGCGCGGCGCGCTCGCGACGACCGATTGTTAATTATTTCCCATTTTCGCCGCCGAGTTGAAACACACCGCGGAACGCGGAACGACCGGGGCCGCCGCCGTCTAGCCGCGCACCACCCCCCCGTAGCGTGTGTTTAATCCGAACTAATTGCCCGACGTGGCGTTTCTCAATTTGTGGGGGCGTACCTTGAAAGGAGATCGCGCGCGGCTGCACGCCGTAGATCGAGCGCGCGTGACGCGAGAGAGACACATCCGCTTGGCCGGAGACGCTTTAGCGAATTGCGGCTGAATCGACGATATTTAACGACAAATATTAGACACGTCGATTCAGTGTTTTCGAAGGGCGTTCTCGAGGTCGCGCAGTCGCGCGCGCGCGCGCGCAGACTCGTAACTTTGCTCGAGTGGTGCTCGCCCCCATTAATAGCTCATTCAGACTGTCATGACATCTGTCTTTCTAACGATGATATAGAATTCTGTACTTTTCTCTTTCTTGAAGTTCTTTCAACATTACGAGTATGTCCCAATGAAGACAAAGCGGTACGGTATCTTTCAACTTATGAACGAGCCGATATATTGCTCCGGGTAAAGTCTCCTCATAAAACATTCATATACGCGATATGTAAAAAGTGTATCTACTTCACTCGCAGTACTTTGAAGATAAAACGTTTGATGTATCTATTTATCGTCGGGCATTCTAATCCCGATGTAATCATTCTCCGTAATCTTTTTCCCTCACTCTCCCTCTCCCGTCGCATCAGCTTAATTTAACACTTCGCTACGAGAGCTCTCCCGTTTATACGAGGTGAGGTATTACGCGGATTTAACGTTGTCGATGGGTTAACGCGAGAAAGGCCCGACGAGGCGACGTTTATTCCGTTGCACCTCGCCGGCGCCGATGCACATGCACGCAACGCCCGCGCGAAACGCAGGTGGCGAATGCACACGTACGATGATGACGACGACGACGACGACGACGACGAGGACGACGACGACGCGCGACACGCGCAAATCCCCGCCGGTTTCGAGGGAAAGCTTCCCGTGGTTTTTGCGCACTCTCGCGTCTGGCTTTACGGGGCGTTAAATGCATCGGGTAAGTCCTTAATTGAATTCTCACCCCCGAGCCATAGCCCCTCGCGCTTGCGCTTTCAGCGTTACAATAAGTGCCGGAAGTGCAGTAAACATTTTGTCCATCCGCGGTTTTTGCATGCTCTCTCTCTCTCTCTCCCTCTCTCTCTCTCTCTCTCTCTCTCTCTCTCTCGGCGGCCGAAATTAAAATAATGCGTAAAGACAGCCCCATAAATGAACAGCGTGGGACGATTCTTGTGTTTTATAATCGCGCTCCTTTTCCAAACAGAACGGGGAAAGATTATTGCTCGTTCCAAGTAGAGCCGTCGATTCTTCGAAAAAAGCGCATCTCTCATGTAACGGAGCGGCGTTCGTTGTTATTAGCACGCGCTTCCGCAACAAATGCTCTTTCAAGATTCGCAATGATATAATATTCCGTCGAAGAACGTGTACTTTCGGGAAAAGATATTCCAGGCGCGTTACTGCGCCCGCAGGAACATTGCGTTTACGTAATGCCCGTAAAAACGCATCGGGCACGTATGAGAAAACGTATGGACGACTATTTACGGGTAGCGCGTTACGAGCGGAGAATAATGCGCGTCGAAGGAAGCGGTGAGGCGGGCAGGCGGAGGATGCGGCCTGTGAAACGAGAAGAGAGAGAGAGAGAGAGAGAGAGAGAGGGGGGGGAGGAGAAAGGGAGAAAGACGAAGAGGGGAACAGAGCGGAATAACAACCGAAGAAATTGTCTTCGCCGACGAGCGGTGGAAGAAGTTATTAGGCCGCTTTGTGAAGCCGAAGCCGAAGCCGTCCCTCGGAGCGCGCAACCCCCTTTGTGAATTTTTTTCCGCGTGCCCCTCGTGGGAATTCCATTCCGCGGAGAAACACTCGATTCGCGTTGCGCGAAAGTCGAGTTACTTTAATTCCCGTCGGATTATCTCGACTCCTCTCATTCGCGCTCGGACTCTCTTATCGCGCGAATGTTCTCAGGATCATGTAGAACAGCAGCAGCGGCAGTCGCATTTAATCCGACATGAAATTTCCGCATAAGTTGCGTGCCGGCGCGCGAGTGATTTTTAATCTCCTCGCGATCTCTCCTTCTTCCGCCGTTCGCCGAAAAGGAGAAGGAAAAAGAGAAAGAAGGGCGACGGGCGAAACTACGCGGAAATCCGCTCGCGGATCTTAATCGAGATGTAATTGTACCGTTTCGGGGTAATATCCTTCTCCCCCCTGCCTTCCCTCTGCCTGAATGAAACGTTATACCCTCTTACGCTCGTTCGTTTCTGTTCTTCACTTCCGGCTGCTCTCTCTCTCTCTCTCTCTCTCTCTCTCTCGGCTCCTCCTCTCTCCGCCTCCCTCGCCGGACTCGTCGTCGTACGAGCGAGAGCGAATTTAGATTCTCCGCGAGTCCGCGCGGCAGATCGAGCGTCTATCTTCACGCAGCGGGACGGGTTATAGTTAGAGTCCGACTGTAGCCGCTTTGATCCGAGAAGGTCAATCGAGTTCGTTGCCGACTCGTATCTGGTGATCTGGTCGCGATCCAATCCACCGTGTGAAAATAAATGTGCATTCTTTTGACCTTTCGTTTATTTGCGCGACATTTGAACGTCGCTGGAATAACACGCTCGGGAATAATTACGCTTGCTTCTGAATTGTTTCCGATGGCTGAAACGTTCCTAAAGTACCTCTCAAATGTATAAGCTGTAGCATTTCTAACTACTTCTGAATACGAGTTTTTCATTTCCGTTTTCCCTCCCTTTTTCCGAAGCTCTCGTTTGGAACCTCCGGCAGAGGGAAAAGTTTGCTGAAAGTATGCCGGAGCTAATTTTCGGCGTATCTATTTATGAATGAACATTCGGTGGGATGCGTACACGTTGAAAAGTTACGATCGCGCGGGTAGAGGCGAAATTTCGGCTCGAGCTCGGCGAGACAGGATTTCAATGGCTTTCATGGATTTAATGGCAAATCTTAAAGAGGGCGTAATGCTTGACTCGATGTTTATTTCAACATTGCGCACACAATTCGGTCCTGATAGCCGCGCCGGTTCTAGTAGCAGCGTCCCCATTTATCGCGAAAGTAACTCAGCTGAGATGGCTCGTGTCAAAGCGGTATTCCGTTTCACGTTCAGGCATAATTAAGCTCTGGATTACTATCTGGAATACGCACGCCCGGCTCCCTCCCTCCCGTTCTCCCAAGCCGGGCGCGCCGGGAAATTCACCTTGCAAGTGTTGTTTACTGCCCGCTTCTCAGAATTTACTCGGGCCATTAACAGCTTTCATTCGCGTTTATTTCCGCGCTATTTTGCCGCCGTATTTTGCGCATCGGCCAGCCAGCCCCCTCCTCCTCCCCCCCTCCCCCGCGTGCATTATTAACGATATGAATCGATCATCGCGAGTAACGCGCAAATCTCGAGATTTCGATTCTTCCGACGTAATTATCCTTCAGAATATCATTCGCTAAATGGAAATATAACGACGGTAATCGCGGGCAGCAGGCGAGCTCAGAGGCGCTGGCGAGTGCCTCGTCAAACTCAGCGTGAGCCTCGACATCGCGTTTTTCGCGGACGTTTCGGCCGCGCTTTCGAGACGCGAATTAATTTGCATGCGCGGCGCGCAATGCACGGCGCTCGCTTTTCTCATCTCGATTCTCCGGCTGCCGTTGCCGTTGCTGCTGCCGCCGTTGCCGCTGCTATTGCTACTACCACTGCCGCTGTTGCTGCGTCGCACTTCCGTTTCCGCTTGCCGCGCGTTCGCGCGATACTCATCTGGCGCGCTTATGGGATTGGTAATTTCGCAACGTAATTTTCCCTCTGTCTCGTTTTCGCACGCGCGCGACGCGTTTTCCCGGCGCGAGACGCGCATATTTCCAGCCGCGAGCGCGCCGCACATACACGCGGAAGAAACGCGCACGTCGACGATCGCCCCAGCGTTTCGCGAGCTGCGCCGCTCTGAATTTCTCTCTAACCCCGGCGCGACGGCGAAAGTTTGGATTAAGTCGGCGGTATAATGCGACGAGTGCGGGCAATTGGACAAGTTTGGATTTGAATTATAGCTGCCGCGAGATTGCGAAAACCACCCCCCACCCCTCCCCTCCGCGTCGCCCCGCCGCTGTTGGCCACCTGGCCGCCTCCGGCTGACGGCGACGTTAAAAGTGGCTGTGCGCTGATTTCCGGAGGTGAATTTCAAAGTGTTCGCGTCCCCACCGTGGCCTCAATCTATCGGCGCGCGCGACTTCATTGCCGCGCGATTATCCGGTACTTCGGTGCGCGCGCGCGGATTTTAACAGAACGGTGTTTAGTTAGCGTTTATCTCGGCGCTCGTAAAAATGAGCGAGCGAGGTCAGACTTTGACCGAAGCTTTGACGCGCTCACGCTTTGATCGAAACGCGCTGTATAGGTATGATAATTCCACCCATTCGCGCGAGCATCATTTGCATATCATCGCTTGAAACACCCAGCTTTGAACATTAATACGCAAAATCGCGAATTTAGAGCGGTAAGGGCGGAAGATTTATCTCGAAAAGATAAAGACGTCGGGGAAACATCGGCCGATAAAATCGCCGACTTCTCCCAACTTTCTCCAACCTGGATACAAAATTTCACGCCGGAAGGGCGACACGGTAAGAGGGGTGGGTTTGAAACGCAGAAAGCAAAAGGAAGAGAGAGAGAGAGAGAGAGAGAGAGAGAAAGAGAGAGAAAAAGGAGAAGGAGGAGCCAGCCAGCAAGACGGCAAACGGTCAAGCCGTCTTTTTGCGCCGGCCAGAGTCTCTTTATTACGCGAGGGAATCCGCTTTGTTTCCACCGACGCCTCGGGAGTCGCGGAAAGGAGAATCGCGGACGCTGTGAGGAAAAAAATGAAAGGAACGAGAGAGCGGAGGAGAGCGAGCGAAAAGAAATGCAGGAAGAATGCCATTCGCGCGTTCTCTCTCTCTCTCTCTCTCTCTCTCTCTCTCTCTCTCTCTCTCTCTCTCAGTCCGGGAACGGAACTTTGCGCGTCTCCGAAGAAACTGGTGGACTGAAAAATGGGCAAGGAGAGAGAAAGAGAGCCGGTAAAAAGGGGTCGAAAGAGCGACTCGGCGTCGTCGTGTCACTGTGTGTTTAGCGGAGGAGAGAGGATTTTCCTTTCCTCATGCCACCATGTTCTCCGTAGCTTGAAGGGCTGGTTTTATCCGCCGATCGTCTAATGAAGCGAGATAACACGAGCGAGTCGGCCCGCCATGACGGATTATTCTCCATCGACTTCCCGCTCATCGTCGCGTCGGCATTCGCACGTTTCCGCGCGCGGAATGTCGCTAGATAACGGCTGTGTCCGAGGAGCGAAGGGGCATAAACGCAATAAAAATGTCATTCCGAGAGGGTCGCGCAAATGCATCGATTACTTGGTGCCGCTCGCGCGACAAAATCGCTCAGTTAGCCGACATCGTTTACGCATTTTTCGCTCGCGTCGCAAAATATCTCGATGGATTTATATCGGCCTCACGCGGAGGGGGGGGGAGGGGGGGGAGGGGGGGGAGAGAGGATACACGTATAAAACCGAGATTATCGCGTCCGACCGAGCGACGCAATTCCAATTTCAATAATAACAACGGCGCTGTATTACGCGAGGAAATTCCGATTTATATCGTAATCACGACAATAACGTAATAATAACGAGAGACGCGCAAACAAATGCATCCTTTGATCTGCTCCAGGCGGAGATGCGCGAAGCGGATTTCCCGCCGCGACCGCCGTCGCCGCCGCCGCCGCCGCCGTTTTTCCGCGCCTCGCGTATTGCCGGTCTGTCGTTTTGTTGCCATACCGTTTCGCCATACACGGCGCAAAGGACGAATCGACCTGACATGCCACGAGCGGCCGCACCCGCGCGCGCGCGCTTTGTTCCCGCTTAGCATATATACCAAGCCGCGATTTATTTCCCCGGCCGCCATGGCGCGCGTAATACTTTTCCGCTTTGCGAATCCGCCGCGGCGTATCATGGCCGACAGGGGTTCTTTGGCGTTCTGCGTATCTTCCCTCTTTAGCTGATTTGCGTCTTTTGATACCGTCCCCGCCGAGCCGAGAGCGCGCGCGCGCGCTCGCTGATCTCGTTCGCCGGGAATTCCAACGCCGCCGGAGCGTTCGCCCAGTTCCGGGGCGCAAGTAACGACATACAATTTCGAAAAATCAGGCAAATCATGACATTAAAGGACGGATGAGAGTCTCGCGCGTGCGGAGGCACGCAGTTGTTCAACGACTACGCGGAAACGGCGTTCTTCGCGAGATGAGCAGACTGTCGGCCCTTGCCGGCGTCGCGGGATTGATAAGAACGCAGGGACTCGCGTAATTGTCACGAACTCGTCGATGTAGACATGAGCGGAAGATTACTTTGTTGTAGCGAGCGGAAGAGACTGATACGCGGGTCGGCGGGCTGTTGTTCTCCGGTCGAGCGTCTCTCTCTCGCGGTGGTTATCTTCCGGCGTAAATCAAAGGATAATCTGCTGTTTCTTAGCGCCTTTAGAGTTCCTCTCGTTCTCCCGTTACGGCGAAGGGAAGGAAGGAAGGAAGGAAGGAAGGAAGGAAGAAGGAGATAGAGAAAGCGGTACTAGGATCGTGCGCGATTTTCCACGACATTGATATTCCTACGCATCGTTAGCGTCCGTTATTATATCGTCATCCCTCTCTCTCTCTCTTTCTCTCTCTCTCTCTCGCGCGCTCTATCCGCCAAAGTTAACCCGCCCCGCGAATTTTACTACGAAGCTGCAACCCCCTTCACGGCATGCACCCTTTCTCTCGCGATGTAACGAGGCGTCTTTTTATGCGGGGGCTTTACCGCGAATTACAGCCGATAATTCGCACACCCGCGAGTTTGCCTGACCTGCAAACCTGCGACGTATAGAAATCGCTGGATCCATCGGCGCGTCGGTGTGTGCCGAATATCCGAGAACGTTCGGAAAAATATGAGGATGATACAACGTTGCTTGAGAATCTCGCGGCTAAAATGAGAAACGGAGATGCTAGAGCAACGCCCTCGTATCGGAGTGCATAAAGAAAGTTTATGTTACGAGCATCGAATGTGTAAATGACAAAATGGCGGAGACGCGCGGTGAGAGAGCATAAAGACACTCGGACTGTCCGAAACAACGTGGCGAAGCGAAAGTAATAACACAAATCGCGTCAGGCCAGAATCCGAGGCACGTCCGTGGCGTGTGCTCGTCGCGTCATCGTTCCTCGAATAAGCGTAGCCCGGTCTGTCATCTGATTATAATTAGACTCCGGGGAGCGACAGAGGGAGTCGTACAACAGAAGCCAGACCGACCGAGAAGCGGATCCCGCCGTCGTGGCTGTTTACACAGCAGGCTTCCGTGGAAACAAGCGCGTGAAAACTTTCACGACCTTGCTGCTCGAGCTCTCGCTCGTGTCGTCGAGAGCTCAGTCGCGTTAAAGTCGCGCCCCCCCGACTTCTCCCGCGACCCGCCACAATGGCGGCAAACGAGCTCGGATACAGCTCGTACCGCCCCTGCCCCTGCCCCTGCCCCTGGCTCCTCCGCTTTGCGCTGTGTTCCTCCGCCGACATAAGCATAAACAACATTGTCGATCTAATAGACTTGGAAAATAGCGGCAACCACGGGGCGAATATCCCCACGTCGCGACGCGGGAGAGACGCGGCTCGCTTTTATACCTCGAGTCTCGGTCTTCATTGATCTCGCGGTATTATGTAAAACCGTAGCCGTGATTATTTAGGATAATCAATTATAATTAGTTGGGCAACTAATTAGGCAGCGTCGACTATAATTAGATGATGCGACTTTGTACAAAGATATGCGCATAACTTGGTCGACGTGATAATACCTTCCCCCATCCCCCTCCCCCAGCGCAAGCTTCGGATGCGAAAACTGAGCGCGAGATATAATGATCGTGCGTGTTCCGAGCGCTATTATGTTTCGTGGATGGATTTCGTTTCCGAATGTGCGTTCCGAGTTGGCGATTCGCTTGATTCCGATCCGAGTCCGAGGAGGAGATCCGCGCGCGCGCGCGAACTCGGGTTAATTGCAAACTAACAAAGTCGCTTGCGGTTGCGGTAACTTGATTTTCGCCAAGCACGTCTCCAATGGCGATTAAAGTTGACTGCCGCCGAGTTTTACGGCGACCTCGTTCGACGACGACGCCGACGAAAGTTAAATCGGTCTCCGCGAAATATTATTACACCGTCGCGATCGCGCCGCCCGGTCCTGCGCGGCGGCGAGCTATCGAAATTAATTCCATAGCGAATTAAATTACGCTCGGTCAGTTAAACATCCCGGCTATGTTTCATTGTAGCCATAACGCGAGTTAATTGTGCTCGATTATTCATATGTATGAATGGGCCGCCACCGGTTTACCTCCGCTGCGCGCGGCAACCATTACGAGCATTAAGAATGTATTCAGTTATTAAGGTAACTCATACCATCGTTAATATCGCGCAATTATTATTCTATCGTGAATAATTTGCAGAATCACAAAGTTACAGAATCACGGCAATTGCGAATTGCCGAATTTCCCCGTCGTTTGTTCGCTCGCCGAAGAAAAGTGTCTCGCGCGGTTTCCCCCCGTCGCGGACGCGCTCTCGCTTCTCACGCGAGCGACTGCTCTCCCTCGAGCGAGGTCACGTGCTCGACGAAAAAATAATGTTATCTCTCGCGCAACAATAGAAAATGAAGAATTCGCGTGATTGTTTAAGATGATTGTTACATCGGTGAAACGCTTCCGCAATTTTCGCGGACCCGTGGGTGCGTCCTCCTGATTGACGCAATAATCGCGATCGTAAGCTCTTGGAATGACGGAATCCGCGAGGACGATTTCGCGAGGACGCGGCCGATTCCAACGTTTAACGCGGCTGTTTCGCAGAGACAGACGCGCGGCGCGGCGCGGGCGGGAGCACGCGCTATTCTCGCAGGCGTTTGCAGGCCGAACATTTACGAGGATTTCTCCAGCCGGGGGCGGGGAGGGAGGGGGAGTAGGGGACCGACTGGAGTTTACTCGATGTTTACACACATTCGTATTCGGAATAATCAACGGCGAGGGCCCGAGGACGGTAACGAGGGTGTCGCAAAACCGCAAGCGTTCCATCCCCACCCCTCCCTCCCTCCCTCCCTCCCTCCGGCCGCCGGCGGGGGTGTCCCTCTGCTCTCTCGTTTGCGGGATCCGTTAATCGTCACCCGGGAAACGGGTCGCGTGGAAAAATGTGCGGCTTCGAGCCCGGAAGCAGCCCCTGCTCCATTAGAACTACCAGGAGAAATAAAGCAGCGACTCGGCTGGTTAATCTTGTGTATTTCCGTGCTGCTCGTAAACCTCCTCCCGTATTCTACCTGGGATGTCCTCGCAATGAGCGAGGTGAAGCACGCGCGCGCATTTTGCTCCTCATCCCGAGATGGAACTTCCCCGCCGTTGCGGCCGTTCTTGATGAGCCTTGCAATTGTGGAGTGTTATTGCGGAGTAACTAAAAATAAGCAACCCCCTCCCGAAGCTAATTCCAATGTTCAATGCGTCCTTCGTATGAGCTGTCGTTTTCGGATCGAAAGGAGCCAACCAAGTGTTTCGATCCCGCGAGACAGTTTTGGCCAATTACTTTGTTTACCGAGCAGGAAGATAAACACCGGATTTGGGCGAAATCGATTGCTACAATTCGGAGGAGTCGTCCCGTCGAGGGTCTAATGCCTGACAATGCCGGCAGTTCGGCAGGCAATAAGAACAAATCACTTGGAACTTCGGGACGAAGATCGAGCGATCGTCGTCGATCCGCCGTGAATTATATAAAACCCTCCAAGGCGACTGCCCGGGAACATTATCGGAAAGCCATTAATTAGCATTCAAGGTTCGCTGCATGCAAGGTCGTTTCGCCAAGGGGATACAGACGACGAGGGCGAAGGTCGCCGAGGAAGAGCCGCCGCTACCTTCGTCTCACGCGGGGATACTTTCGACTCTTCCGCCCCCGCGGAGCACTTAATTAACCGTACCGTAATTAATGACGAGGCATCTCCCCTCCCCCGCTTTCGATATCCGTGCGCGAGTATTTTTAAAGGCGCGCTCGCGGAAAAATTCATTAATTAAAACGTTCAAGGTTGCGAGCGCGCGCCGAGCGAAACGAGTCCACGAGAGTGGCGAGCAGTTTTATATAGCGTTTACATCGCGGAATTCCGATAGCGATGACCGTTAATGAATTTACAATCGTTCATTGTGTTCCTTTTTGCGCGGCGATTTCGCGAGACGCGCCCAGATGACTGAGAGAAAAGTATATGATATTTGGAACTATAATGATATAGTAACTAAATTATAGTCCGAAATATCATATTAAAGTAAGTATTACCATAATATCGGTAATAATTATCGTAATTATTATACGATATAGGCATAGTATAACCAATCATATAATATTTTTACTAAGAATTATAGTAAGTTAAACTAAAATTATTGTACGGATACAAATATAAAATGGTAGGTAAAGTAACTCTTTTATACAGTCAATATTACCAGAATATTCGCTAAATGATGACAGATGTAACTGAATATTAAATCTCACTATATTTTTGAATGAGAAATTATCATATATGTGGTAAAAGTAACGAAATAATTATTCAAGACAATCATTGACTATATATTTGTGTTTATTCTACTATATTTTGCAGGTTCCACGAACTATAAAAATATGATGGTTGACGCCAAAATGAACTATAAAATATAGTGAGATTATAGTTAATTCAACTATATTTTTCTATCAGTATATCGACAGCTCGTCTCTCTCTCTCTCTCTCTCTCTATCGCGCGCAACGAAGCCGGCCAAACTTTGCAAGGCGATGAGACGACGGGTATTCGCCCGTTAATCGCCTTACATAAATATGAATAATATTTTCGCGCAGTGTCGAGTTACACGCCTCGAGGGCGAGTAACTCAAACGCGCGCGCGCGCGCGCGCCGATCTTTGATTACGTTCGCGCTTCAAGTTTTACGCCCGGCGCGTTCGGTCCCGCTTGTAGACGTCGTTAACGCCCGCGCTATGACGCTCCGCGACGTTTAATGACATCATTAACTCCTAATGAACACTTCCACGAACTTTAACGACGCTGCACTTTATCATTGTTAATTCTCCGAGAATCCGACGCGGATGTGGATTAACAGTATCCAGTCCGCCTGTCACACTTTTGAACTTTCCGAGCGCGCGCGTGCGCGCGCACGCGCCTGCGACGATTATGAGGCGAGTAAAATCGTTATTTGCGCGACAAGCTGCGTAACAAGCATTTTGTAAGGGCACAACGCGCTGGATGAATGAATGTGCGCTCCCGGTAACAGATCGAGACGATACGAGATTTCCATCGGTGCAACTCCGGCGATATTGAGGCGACGGGGAGGGAAATATCGGAAACACCGTTAGCGACAAAAGACGCGCTCGGCTGTTCAATCAGACATCAAAGAAGAGGAAGACGTATTTCTCTCGAGTATTTCCTTAGCGTACCGCGGCAGAGCTTTCTTGTCTGAAGCACTCTCTCGCGCGTATATATATACATATATATATATATATATATATATATATATACTTCCTGATATATAATAAATTCCAGTCGCTTCCGCCTACGTTCAATCAAGAGCCCAAGGTGTCCAATTTGTTGATTAATCTCGCGCGCGCGATGTTCTTTAGCGTAACTCGTCTCGCACACTCCGACCCGCGTCTGCCGACTCGATCGGCTCGCCTTTCTCACATTCGGCTGGGAGAAACACCGAGATCCGCGTCGGGGGTGCTTTCAGGATTAATAATCCTGAGCGAACGAGTCTCGTCGATCCCGCGGCACGTGGTCTGAATTTTTCGAGTTAATCCCGAGTACACGTCCGTTGACTTTATTAGGACCTAACGAGCGGCCGGCGAGACGCATGATTCAGCGCGAAACTTCAAAGGAAAGCTCAAAGGGTTACATTTCCCGCGTGTTCCCCGCGCTCGCGCTCGCGCTCGCGCTCGCGGCGAAGGACACGTGGCTGTCTCTCTGCTCCTGCGGAGCAGGAGAGCCTCCATATCCTAGCGCGTCGGTCGGGGGACGTTGACGGGTCTCTCGATATTCAAGTGACAGGTTTGTATCCGGCGGCATAACGCGTGAGAGCCATGTCCTCCCCCGATTGCCTGGCAAGGGCTGCCTCCATGGAGGCGTGAAACAATATCGCGACGGCGAGGATAAAGGAGAGCGGACGGACGCATTCGTCTTAATTTTCCAGCCGGCAGCACGCCTGAATCCCTCCGCCGCGGCCGGTTCCCCCCCCTCTCTCTCTCTCTCTCTCTCTCTCTCTCTCTTTCTCTCTCTCTCTCTCTCTCTCTCTCTCTCTCTCTCTCTCTTTCTTCCCTCATTTTCCCTCGATGTAACATCTAATTCTCCAAGGGTTGCGGTAAACGAGGCGAGCCCCGGAAACGAGTATTGCCGATTCGAGGCGGCCCGCGCGAGATTGACCCTCCGATGGTCAACGCTGCTACGCAGGCTGAAGTTCTAAAGAGATGGGAAGCGATCAGCGCCCTCCGATCAATTCGCAGGCAATATTCTCTCGAATCGATAGCGATATCGCGACTGCGAAGTTACAGACGCGCGAGCACCTTATTCGTAGCGATGATTTTCAATTTGGCGACATTAGGCTCTCTCTCTCTCTCGCTCTCTCTCTCTCTCTCTCTCGCTCTCTCTCTCTCTCTCTCTCTCTCTCTCTCTCTCTCTCTCTCTCGCGGCCGGTATTACCGAATTCCCGCGTTTGGCCGGAGATGATGTCGCGGCGTGTAAGCGTCTCTCTCGACCGTCCAATCCTGATATTACATTTCAAGGAGAGAAACCCATGTGAATATCACGCTCGTGCTTTTTCACACGACGTACACACGACTCGGCGGCGCTTGGGCGTAGCGGCGTCTCGACGCTTTTTCACGCCGGTCTATCTGTCTCTCTTTCCCTCGTTCGCTCGAGAGGGAAGATAAGCGCGACGTAACTCTCAACGCAAACTCTCGGGTAACGATTGCAGTTGCGAGTGCAAGGAGTGCGGGAAAACGAGAGCGGGAGAGAGAGAGAGAGAGAGAGAGAGAGTGAGAGAGTGAGAGAGAGAGAGAGAGAGTGAGAGAGATGTGCAGAGTGCTGCCTAACGTATCCGCGCGATAGTGCTCATAGTTCTCCGTGAGCATGCCCGATCCCGCTTGAACTTCCACATTGCCCGCCCACGCAAACCGCCGATATTACTATGAGAACGGCGGCGCTCGAGAGCGCTAAATTATTCAGGAACGACGCGGTTCCCGCTCGCCGACGACGTTCCACGTTCACGAGATTACGCCCGGAGCTTTCGCGGCCGTCTCTTGAGGGCTTTCGCTGATTCCCTCCCGCCGCGCGAACGAGCGGATGATGAGGAGTGACGATGATACACGCACCGAACGCGCATTTTTCCGCTCGTAGCCGCGCCGCGAGTGAATGGCAAAGTTCCGCGGGGTCGTCCGCGGGTCTGTCGTTGAGATCAACGCGTCGGGTCGAACAGCTCGGCTCGAAAAACTTGGCGCGACTAGACTAAACGACATTAGTAACGTCAGGTAGGTCGAAGCTAACGCCGAGCTTACGAGGAGCTTGCATCCGTGTGCGCTTTCAGTCGCAGCGCGCTATCTCTTTAAAGTGGAAAGAAGGAAAATAAATGGCAGTCAATCGGAGCTCCTTCGCAGCGCGCGAGTATCCTTCGCCTTAATCGGATACGCGCGTAGAAGCCGCCGAGATTGATTTCTCTCTCGATCACACCGGAATCACTGATCATACCCGGCTAACGTCGACGTAGCGGCTTATTTATTACGGATAATCCCGGAATTCGGCGAGACTGCGGAGATCCTTCTTCCTTTTCCTTCGCGCGAAGAGGCAGTCTTCACCTTTCTTCCGCAGCCGTGTAGGATCAGCGGGAGAAAGAGGAGCCGGCGGATCGAGGACGCGCGACTGAGTCGAGCGGCTAGTCGGCTGATCGGCAAGAAACCCTTTCTCACCCTTCAAGGTTGGAGAGCTCGCTCGAAGGCTCCCTTGTTTATTCGACACTCTCGTCGCTCTCCCGCTCCTTCCTCTCGGTTCCCGCTAATGTTGTCAGGTATCAAGATACAGTGCCCAGATAGTCTCGTATCTCCTTCACGTGTCCGGGCGCTTTCTGCCGGCTATTTTCGCATCGGGACGCGCGTTTATACCGGTGAGTCTGCTACCTCAATTGGACCGTCCGCGTTCGATCTCGTTTCGATAACGGTGTGTCGATGCACCATGTGACCAACAGTTCAATTAAACTTCCGTCGGACGCAATACATATAATGACAACAACAGGCCCCCCGCCTGACACGTTTTACAGTCATTGTTTTCAAAGGCCATCTGAAAAGCCTGTTTTTCTTTGTATATCGGTTTTGTTAGAGAGAGAGAGAGAGAGAGAGAGAGAGAGAGAGGAGGGAAAGAGGAAGCGGAGAGTAGAAAATAATTTTTTTTTTTTTTTTTTTCCATAGTAAACTGACACCCGATACGTAAAAGATGTGCCTGTCAGATCGGTTTCACCTGGCGAAAAGTTGTATGTTTGCGATATATTAAATGTATTCGGGATATGCGATTTGATATGTAAGAAACACTTTAGGGGAAATAGATTCGGCACGCAAGAGCGATAAAGTGATCGAGTTCACGGCAACTTGTTTGGTCGTTTTTAAGCAGCCCGAATCCATCCCCGAAGTGTTGGCCACGTATCAAGCGCTATACGTCCACTGCACATACGTTTATTCGCGCGTGTAACCGGATACACGTTTTCTAACTGACCGTACGTCTTTTAGTAGCAGCTTTACTATCGCATCTCCAACAACGTAACGAAGATACACGGAGGCCGCGAAATCCCTGCGACCACCCCACAGCCATCATCCCTTCGCGTATCTCGATCGCGCGGAGAGCGCGTGTTCTTTCGGTTTCCGCATTGGCCGAGCCATCGTAAAGCGCCGTCGTGTCTAAGCAAATTTTACGACGGGATCTCGCGCACTCGCATTAAAGCGCGCAGCTGAGCGAAGCGACGACGACGACGATCGCGGCGCGAGGTAAACCGAAGAGACAGCGAAACCTATATCCCGTTTCGTTTCACTCGCACGGCACTTTACGTCCGCCTTTATTCACACGAAAGTGCCGTGAGAGATCATCACCGGTGAAAAATGAAAGACCGTAAATTTGCACGCAACGGGAGAAATTGAACAAGCACGCGTCTCGCAATCCGTAAAAGTAACCCACGCTTCATAAATATTGCTTATTTCAGCTGCGCCGTTAAATACGCGCGCGCGCATAATTTGCGTAAAATATGTTTCTCGCACACGTTTCCGCTAGCGAATGAGAAGCGGTGTCTGTTCGCGCTCAGATATACACGTTTCAATATTTTCTCCGGCCGGTAAACGAAAAATCATCGCTATGCAAATGCGAACGGAGTGGACGGGTGGGAGAGCGGGGGGGTGGAGCAGGGCGGGGAAAGGAAGTCGCGCGATGAACTGAAATAACGCGCGCGCGCTCTCGATAAATCTTTCATTACGATGTACAATTTATCGGCCGGGCTTTTCCGTCTTGCAATTTATTGCAGGAATTTATCGCGGGGATTCGGGGTGGAGGGGGGGGGGAAGGGGCTGCCGTGAAAATCGCCGGCGATTTCAGGGGAGGGTCAATTCGGGGCTCGTCGCTGTAAGCCTCTTAATTTCGCCCGGAAACAATCGAAAACCACAGACCGCCATCGAAACGTCCAACTCAATCATTTCCCTCGCCCCATCTCCGACGCAATAAAACCGCCGGCCGAGGGGGGGGGGGGGGATGAATGCGCTCGCAGGGGGCGGCGCTGGGATGAGCGCTCAGGAATCGTACGTTTAATCTTTAGCCACGTTCGATTTTTACGTTGCACTGAGCGTTAAATTACCGAGTGGTAAAAAATAAAAGTCCGAGCCGGTGTCCGAGCGATGCCTGCGATACCGAAAATCGTCCGAAAAAAATGTTGCGCGCCCGTCTCTCGTTTCGGCGCGGTTCAAGTTCCGCGCGTGTCCCTCGGGCATTGAAAATTGAATCGCATCGTCGTCTCGCCTCGAGAAAGGAAAAACCTTTTCAATTAACGGCTCATGACGCGGAGATCGCCGCGCTGGCGCGAAATGTATCGGCGCTGGCAGAATGAACGCGCGGCGGAGAACTCGGCGTGTACATTCCAAATTTGATCGCCGAAAGTGGACCATTATTGATATTGCAACCGCGTGTTCCAATATTGTGCCAGCGCGATTAAATGTTTAACGTCAAACGGCAAATAAAATATTGGCGGCCGAACGTCTGACCGAATGAAAATTTCCCGCGCTTAATCCCTCGGAGATATTTCCCCACGTTCATCTGACTGTTAATAAACAAACGTGAAGTAAGCGCGTGACGTAATCCTACGGCGGATTGTTGAATTAAACGCTCATTTGTAACGTTACACCATCGGTATATTTCCTTCAACTTTGTGTATACAACTGATTTCTATGTATACACATGTGTGTTTGTGTGTGCAAACATTATAATAATCCTGTGTATTCCTGTGTATTCATCGAGAATGAGCCTCCCGTTGAGAGTACTGTATTTATATTATATTGTCTCAAGCAATCTTCAAGATGATCATCGTCACAGTACGACGATCGCGCATATTCATCGTGTTCATTCATCTTTCTCGGGATCGGCAGACACGAGACGAAACAACATTCATCGCTCCCGTAGCGCGCGAACAAACGCAGTTAATTATTGAAAGTCTCTCGTTATTTCGTCGCGAAATCGATCGAGAGCCGCGATACTTTCCCCCTGAGCGCACCCAGACCGCAGGGGCGGCTCGCACCCTTGCAAAGCAAGCCGACAATTGAACACGACATTGCGGTGGTGTGAGGTGACGGTGGCTGTGCGTGGGTGTATTTAATGACATAAAGAGCAGCGTTGCGCGCGTGCTTTAATATCCGTCGCCGTATCGCATACGGGAGGATTGAAATCGGCCCTCGCGTGCCGCAGTCCGCCTAAAATCCGCCCTGCCGTGGCGGAAGTTGCACGGAAAAGCTCGCCCCCTCTCGACGGGGCGGGGGCGACGGCGGCGGCCTCCGGGGTGGCGAATTGTTTTTGATATTCGAAACGGAACGAATCCCGGCGTCGCGCTTCGCCGAGCGCGCAGCGCGAAACAAGTACGAGCGCGATTCACCCCTTTCTATTCGCTCCCCCGCTGGCGGCCTTTGGTGAAGTTACGCGAGGGTAGATGTATCGAGTGCGAACTCTCGAACGAGATAGTGATGCCGGGGCTCTGGCGAGACTTTCGGTGAATTATTTCAGTGAGACGGTGCGCGGAGGTGAGAATGCGCGAGGTAAGACCGGAATGCCGAAGTCGCAGCGTAAGCTCGCGAAATCGGAAGAAACGATACCGAGAGTCCGCGCAATTCGCAGCGCAGTGCATAATGCGGCGCACCCACACCGTTACGACGAATTACCGTGAAATATTTATCCAACATCGCGATTTGTCTAATACTTTCGAGCTGACATCGATGCTGACTCGACGTTGGCGAGCTCATGAAAGATTTTCTCTTCTCGTAAACACTCCTGTTTCGTCTCACGTTTCTCCCAACGAATGAACCTCGCTTTATTTTCGCTTTGAATATACATATATATATATATACACGTATATATGTATATATAGAATCGCTCTTGACCCAGCTTTTCATGTGCAGATAAATTGAATGATTACCGCGGAGAACGAAGGCGTGATTCTGCCGCGAGACAAAGCTGACGAGGCAGGAAATTAAAAAAACGGAGGAAAAAGACAGAAAAAAGAGAGAAAGAGAGAGAGAGAGAGGGAGAGCAATTGCGGGAAAGTGTGCCACTGCGGCGGCCGCGCGCGCGACACGTTAAAATACGAAACGAAAGATTGAATCGGCGAAGCGACGCTCGCTCGTCCGTCTAGTTCGCTTGCGTTCGCTTACGAACGCAAAAGGAATAAATACGGAATGAAATTTTCATAAAAAAAAAAAAAGAGAAAGAAACAAAAAGAAAGAATTCGTTACGCCGCGCGAGACCGTGCGGAATTAGATGGCTTCAATATTTTCCAATTTGTCCTCCGCGCAATATTTACGGGCGCATAAATGAATCACGCTCGTAAATCAATTGGTGCCGTTACGCTCGTGGCATTTTCCGCGAAAGGGCGCCACACATTTTACCGTATCAAATGATATCATTATGTCGACATCGATGTCAGACTTATCATTAGTTATGATATCTCTCGCGCGACGGGTCAGCAACGTTGAGCGAAATCGGACGCGGTAATCACGCCGATCTCGTCTCGCGATTGACATCGCGATGATCATCGCGCGACTTTTACGCTATTTACGAATTTTCGTGACACCGAATTGACGCAACTCACACACACACACGCGACTAATAGCCGCGGACTTTCACACGTACACGCACATGTCTTTTTGCATGTCCGTTGCGTGCATGCGAGCGCGCGCGCGCGCGCTCGACGAGACGTAAATAATGCCGCTTATCGTTCGCACCCCGCGCGCGATACACACGGCAGATTCCTCGTAGTTCGCCGCAGCGTTGTAGCGAGTAACTAGGTCACCGGAACGCGACCAATCGCGGTCTGATAACGAGCGGTAAGCATTACTCCCACAGGTGCGTCTCGGCGAGCGAAGACAAATGCGTCTCTAATGCCGCGCCCTGCTGCTCCGGCACAGCCGACCGCTTTCCGCTGCGGCGCTTCCAAAAAGGAAACGTGTGTATATCTCACCCTCTCCGCGTGCGCGCGATAATACTTCACTCACTGCGGAAAAGTATATCTTGCTGGTGTTTAAGCGTAGAATGCAGCCTGGCGCATGAAAATGCGCGTTCCCTCCGCAGGCTATTGCGGTCGACGATGTATCATGTTCCTTAGCCCGAGCCTTTCTTAATTAGCCCGAGTTTAACCGCCGAAACAGAGGTAATTTAAGACCTCGTTTAATCGAGAGAGATTATCATCTCCAAAGATACGAGGGCAGTCCGAAAAGTTCTTGGCCTGACAACGAAGGAAAATTTTTTCTCCCGTGAAATATGTTCTATTTCTCAATATAATCTCCTGAAACTTCAATACATTTATTCCAACGTCTTTCCAATGATTCAATACCATCGTTAAAGTGTGACTCCGGTTCTAAAGCTTCTTTTCGCACTGTTGTGTATAGTGGTGGATTCGAGTTTCATCAACAGTTATGAAACGACGCTTGAAAACCACTTTATTTTGCTTAAAACGATTAAAATGTGCCAAACACGCTTGAGAATTACGCATTCGAATGCATTTTTGGTCAGTTGTTAGCAAATGCGGCATCCATCTTGCACAAAGCTTTTTCAACTGGTGCTACTGCTCGAATGACTTGACAGGTCGAATAAAATTTTACATTTTATATCAGAGATGCCACTTTCCAATACAATTATAGTTTGACAGTTTCTAATGCCATGTATGTGTCAGGTCGAGAACTTTCCAGACTGCCTACGTATTAGATCTCTCTCTCTCTCTCTCTCTCTCTCTTTCTCTCTCTCCCTCTCCCTCTCTCTCTCTCCCTCTCTCTCTCTCTCCCTCTCTCTCTCTCATGCCTCGCTCGTTCGCGACCTGTCATCGCGATCGCGAATTCTCCGCGTTATATTTCCCGAGAACGAACATCCCGTCCACTAAACGTCTTCACGCGTTTTATAATTACGACTACCGTGCGTGGCGACCGGATATGAAAGCAACGATCGAGTTTCACCCTCGAGGTTTCTCCTTATCTTAGTTTATCGGGCCGGAGACGATGTCTAATTTGGAAGAACTCACGCTGGCTGATCGGCTCGCATCATTCTCCCTCTTCCTGTCGCTCCATCGTCTCCTCGTTCTTCGGCGGCGAGATGCGTGTGGCGCTAAAAGTGGCGTCGTATTCCGTGGCAGTGGGTTAGTAGTCCGTAACCGATCGCACTGTAATTCGCGCTTAAACCCGGCGCTCTCAGGTGCGAAGTTTCGGCGGGCGAAGACAAATGCGCTCACCCTCGGCAAGCGGCATCGGACGCTGGGCGGGAGGGAGGGAGGGAGGAGAGGAAATTACGTGTTGCGCGTAACGAACATTAAAGCCGGTAACATTGTTCACGGGGGATTAGAGTTAAAACCGCGGAATCCCCTTTTCCGCGAAAGGGCGCCGCTCTGCGGCGGGTTTTCCTGCTGGTTTTCTCCTCCTCTCGAGGAGGACGGACGAATTTCCGCGGCGATCGGCGCGGCGAGGCGAGGCGAGGCGATTAATCGCCAGGCGAATTCATCCGGGTGATAATAGCGAAAGAGGCGACAGGGATTGAAATAAGATGACGAGACTCGTGTCGCAGAATCTGGGAAAGATCTCTTGCTCGCTGACCTTACGCACAAAGTTCGCACATCGCGGCGAGCAAATGTGGGGAAACTGCACACTTGCGAAACGCGGAAGCCCGGAAATAAACGAAAGCGCGCGAAGACAGAAATATACAGTCAATCGGAACGGCCAAATATGGCTCGGGGGAAAGGGAGAAGAAGGAGGGTGTGTATTCGTGATACTTTGCGTGCCGGGCGTAGGCGTGAATCGCCTCGGTACAGGACTTCCACGAGAGAGACCGTCCTGGCTTTTACGGCGCCGGATATCGTTAAAATCGCGGCGAATGACTCGTCGACTGCGGATCAGACGGCGCATTCGTGAGTGCGGAGCGGAATGATTTGCATGACGCTGGAATTAATGTAAATCGATCGCGTCGCTTCGTTCACAATCGAATCGCTCGCGTAGGTGGTCGGGGTCCGACCACTTTCCTCTTTTTTTCTTAGTCGCCGCGAGAAAATATCATCGTACCTTGGCAGGAGAAGAGCGACGCGAATAAAAGAAAAGTGTAAATTCCACACAGTAGGAGCAAACGAGAGTATATTGGAATATCGATAAAAAGTTGGGAGCTCGAGAATGATTTTCAGAAATTAATATTCCGCCGGAACTTTGGAACATGCCGCGTTTCTCCCCTTTTTTCTCTCTTCTCTCTTTTGGGAAACGGCGACATGAAAGGCGTCTCCGGGTGGAATTGAAGAGGGATGATTCACAGGTGCGCCACCCTTTCCTTCCTTTTCGGGTGATACCCGAGCGGCCGTCAAAGGCATCATTAGGAAGAAAGGGGATCGCGGTGCTCCGATATTCTCCCCTTAATCCGTGAGACGGTAGACATTATGTATGATCGGAAGGGGAAACCGAATTTTCGACGAAATCCCACTGAGGATCTTGTCTCGTGCCTCGCGTGAACATTGATCTCGAAATGTTGCCACGAAGGCCGGAAACGTGTCTTCGACACGCGAGAAGCAATTTTTAACACGCTGTTACCGGCGGCTGGAACGAATATCGTCTTTCCCATCTCGAGTCTACCACGAGACGCGAATTAGCGTCATTAATTTCAGCAACAGCGAAAGCGGACGTGATTGTTAAGTAAAAACCATCCGGCGCGTTGGCATGCGCCTCACAATGAGCATACCGAAAATAATGAAGAGGAAGTGGGAGACGAGATGAGAAACTCTCTCTCATTACAGGATTGACCACGAAGCTCGTGAAACTCTCTGTTAGAGAGCGGAGGAAGAGACGAGAAGAGAGAGAGTCCTCGACAAGTTTTACCGTGAAGAGTCTCCTTTCGTCGAGCGATACTCCCCTGTAATCGCGCGGAGCGGCCGGCTAAATATGCATCTCCGTTCGCCCACGTGCGTATCGCGTCGCATTAATTACGCGCATTATTCGCGCCCGACACCTTGGATCGCGGATAAGAAACTTTTCATCGAATCTCTTTCACCGGATCAGAGGCAGAGCGCGACGTGGGCGTCGGTGGGCGTCCCTCGATAATAAATGTAATCCGAGGAGGGAAAAGGCGGCACCACCGCGGCTCGCCCGGGACTTTCTTGGCCTTTTTTTCTTCTTCTTCTTCTTCTTCTTCTTCTTCTTCTTCTTCTCGAGGCGAGCCCTCCTCGCCTCGGATTCCTTCCGCGCGAATCCTCTTTGGCGTACTCGCGACATCCGAGAAGCCGCCAAAGGCGTCATTAGAAGGACGGAAGAAGGACGTGATCCTCCTCTCGGCTCTCTGTATACTCTCCCTTAACCCTGCCGCATGTAGTCGCTCCTGAAACATGAAGTTTCGAGGTGGGATTTAAGCTTGTTTCATACACCGGGTATGTCAGGTTTTGTGAAAATTACCGCCATTTTTCTCACCGCGCGACCTGAATATGCGCCGAAATGTGTTCCGAGAAGAATCGCGATTACACCTCGGTGCGGTTTAACGAGGGATTCTCGGCGACCTGCTCGGCGAGTTTTCTCGGCTCGCAAGTTACTTCCTTCAGTTTGTCTTGGACGAAAATTGCAGGAGGAAACTTCGTTTCGAAGGTATTTTTGATACATCGGAAGTTTAACGAATCAAACTCGCGCCGCGCACGTGGAATCGCACGAAAGACGACTGCTTGGACGTCGCGAAACGGCCGCTGTCTGTGAAAACTACTAATCCGGATGATGAAATCGTGCGTCCCTGCGCGAGAGACTTCGGGACAACAGTGGATTAATCAACGAAATCGAGAAGGACCCGGCCCCGCCATTCGGACGACCCTGCGCCACGCGACGTCGCCTCCTTTCCTCCTCTTTTTTTCTCCCGCCGACAAGACGTTCATTCTACCGCGGATCTCAGCGATAAAATGCGCATTGAAATCGACACGTCCGGCCAGAAATTGGAAGGATCTCCTCCGTTCCGCCGGCGTGTGGCGTGGAATTTACCGCTCGATGAGAATAAGAATTCCGACAGGCCGCAGCGGAACGAAAGAGAGAGAGAGAGAGAGAGAGAGAGAGAGAGAGAGAGAGTCCGTCTCATTCGCGCTCAGTGGTTTGTCGCGTCTCTCAGAAATTCCGCGGGAAGTAGCCGCTCGAGACACGGATCGAAAATTTCGTCAACTTTACGTGAGGCGTGCTGCGAGCTGCACAGATCGCGCGCGAATAAAATTTTAACGAGCAGATCGCGCTCAGCAGGTTCGCGCATCTCCGCGATTTGTCCGAGCGGACGCCCGGTCGCCTTGTCTCCTTGGCGCAGACGCGCCTTCTTATCGCGACGGCGATTTTATCCTCGTTCGAGATCGACGCGACGGCGATAACAGACGATCGATCTTGGGGGGAACTTGAGCACCCCGCCGTCGATCGTTCCCGGAGAAAGTTGCCGATGATTCACGCTAAGTACCGGACTAACTCGAGTTATCCACTTACGCATGAATTAGGCGAGCCCGGCGGGACGCGTTAAGCGAACCTCGCCGAGGAACCGCACACCTCGACACGGCGAAAGTTTCTCCGTCTCCTCATCATCGTCGGCCGGAGAAATCTCATTGCCGAGAGAACTTTCGGGACTAATCGCTATCCAGCGCGCGCGCGCGCGCGCGCGCGCGCTCGCCGTTCTCTTGTCTGCGATCACTTTTGCGCCTCCCTCTCTTTGCAACCCCTCCCCGTCCCCCTCCTCATCGTTCCGTAGAGATGAATGATTCGTCGTACGTGCCGAACCGACACGTTTCCCTGCCAATTTCGCCACAGGCCCCCGTCACGTTCACTCAGCCCTCGCCTTACCCTTTTCTTCCTTTTATCTCTCCTGCGGGCATCCGAGAGTCGAGGACCTACCCCCTCGATCCGTCCGCTTAAGGTCGGTAATTCGACCGGAGCAATGGTCCGCTTGGCTTCGTTCGGCCACGAGTGGCAGCGCCAAGTGCCGAGGACATCGTTGATGACAGCGTCTCGAAACCTCAGCATTCACGAAACACGGGAGGCGCTCGATCATTTATAAAAAAGTGCTCAATTAAACGTCCGTACGTACGTTTCTTTCCCTCAAAGAGGCGACTCATACAGATGAGAAAACGTCAAGATACCTCCGCGCGAGAGGAGGTCGAAGCTCCATGAGGAGGAGGAGGAGGAGGAGGAGGAGGAGGAGGAGAACCTCGGCGTCTCGAGAGTTTAACCGCATCGTCTACTTATTCTTTTTCCGATTCCTCCAGTCGATCTTACCCGAGCTCCTTGCTATCCGATCGATTCGATCGGGCGAAAGCGGCCGGTTGCGAGCAAGCGGCGCGATTGATCGAGTTACGGGCTTGAGGGAGCCGGTGAGGGCGAGCGGAGGAGGGCGAATGGAGGATCCACGATCTCGTTTGTCGAGGCCGAAGACGAGAAACGCAGGTTCGCTTTTACGCGGAAAAATCTGTGTCATTCGTTTAACGGAGCTGCGCTCCGCTTCCGGCTTTCCTCGGGATTGCAACGCGCGATTCGATTCGCTCCGCAGGCGAATTAATTTTATCCTTCGCTTATCAAGTTGCACGCGCTTTAAGATGGTTCTCTCCGGATGAGTGCTCCCTGAGAAGCTCGGCTTTCCAGAAAACTTTGAACTTTGTTCATAGGAGAGAGCAGTCACTCGCGTTTTATCTCTCTCTCTCTCTCTTTCTCTCTCTCTCCTCCCCTCCCCCCTCTCTCCCTCTCCTTTGGACTTGTCCGATCGCTCGGGGAATTTTCGTCTCGTCTGGACATAATATCGTTTCACTTATTTACTTGTTTAAACTTTTACTCATCGTTTTACTTATTTAAATGTTATCTCGCGAGCCTCGCTGTTCTCGTGAACCGACGAAATAAAATGGTGGAGTGCGAAAGGTGTGTGCACGTGAATTTCTTCGTTTATTCTTTTGTGAATTTCCTTCTTTCGCCACCGTTTGCTCTCCCGATGAAACAGATTGATGAGACACAGCGAAAAGTCTGTCTACCGTACAGCGTAATTCGCGACCGTGATCGACCGTGAATTTCTTGCTTTATGCGTTGCGGCCGCAGGATTCCGATGTTGTACCGCGCTACATGATACATCGGGAGACACGAATTCGTTTCCGATCGCATTGCGAAGGAACGCCACGGCCGGCCGACAGTGTCCGTTTTATTACCGCCAGTCTCGATCGCGTTCCAGCACGTTGCTTCGCCGCCGGCAAAATTCGGCTATCCAGGCGGGTGCGCGTTATGCCCGGCGACCGCGCGCGGCATGATACGTCCGGCATCGAAATTGTCGCGAGTACGACGAAACGACATGCATGTGCTTAACGGTGCTTAACGGGGCTTACGACCAACCGAGCCCTCAAAGGCTCAGGATACCACGAAAATGTATCGCTTCCAGGGAAATTCTAAAACCGCGCGTTCAATACACGCGCTACGAACGTCGCGTGCACCACGACGCCGTCTGCTGCTTGCAATTTCGGATTTTTACTTTCCTTCTCGTCTTCTTTTTGCTCTCTCTCTCTCTCTCTCTCTCTCTCTCTCTCTCTCTCTCTCTCTCTCTCTCTCTCTCTCTCTCTCTCTCTCTCTCTCTCTCTCTGTTCTTTCGCAAAATTGCCTGAATACGAGGCGTCCGAGAAACGAAACGGCGTGCACTCTCAGGAAGAATCTCGCTATTAGTTGACAAACGAATATTTTGCAGACACTGACGTCAGCGAAAAGCGTCATCTCGCGCTTTTTCTCTCGCGCGTCCTATTACTTTTGCCACGAGTGTATTATTGTTTGTGAATTTTAGCGCGTGACGTGTCAGTGGCATTTTGTCGGTCTACCTTTGGAACTATCGATCGCGCATGATTCAATGACCGCGAGAATTTGAGATTAAATATTTGGACAATCTACGTATTCATGGTCGCCTGAGAGTTTTATTATTTTAAACGGAAGAAGCGTGCACGGTGCGCAGCCGTGTACAACCACCGTTTATCGAGGATGATCAACGAAACATTGCGTCATTAAGATACGCGTATATTGATCGTGATCCCAAGGGAGATTGAATCGTTGATTGCACGAACGGCGAGGGCTCGTAACGAATCGTTACACACAACGTGGACACACGAATTGTCCCACCCGTACCCACGTCGGAGGTAACGCATGCAAATTCCTGAACAAATGCGTAATTAGCGTGTCCTGCGCCGTTCGTTGGGCCCGTTACGTTAAAATGCGAATCGACGGAGAAAACGAGAGCCGCCGGAGTACGAAGAGAGAGAGAGAGAGAGAAAGAACGGAGATTCGGGGGAAAATTCATTGGAGAATAAAATTTATATCGCCTGCTCCGGGACCAGGTTCAATACGATTTTCAAGAAAATCCGCTATACACTTTAAATTAATCGACCGTGATCGAAAATGCAAATCGACAGAGAAAGAAAAGAAAGAGCAAGAGCGGCACAAAGCGGAATCTCTGCCTCGTATTTTTCCTGCCGGGGTAAATAATAAAATTTTTCAAGAACGTCAGCCAGTCGCGACACCTTAAACAATCGATTGCATTCAATAATGAATATAGATAAAAAAAACTTAATTTTTTACAAACAAAGTGCGATAATGGCGGTGCTAATGAAGATGCCTAGGACAGAGATAGGGAACAGAGAAAATACGATCGAGAAACGCTGGAGAAGCAACGAAGAAGCGAGCGAGAAAGAGCGAGAGCGAGAGAGAGAGAGAGAGAGAGAGAGAGAGAGAGAGAGACGGAGTTAAATCAACGAGACAATTTTCCATTCAACCCCGACATTCCGCAGCCCTTTCCCCTATGCATTTCTATCTGTCTCGCAGTCTCATCTCCCGCTATTGTTGCCCCCTCCCATCCCCTTCATCCGCGGTTTATGCTAATGCAGTGCTACTGAATTTAACGTCTCGCGTGTACGCTCGTTTGCGTTTCGTGCGTCACATGCGGATACGCCCATGTACGAACTCCACGAGGGGGTCGCTTGCAATTGAACACACAGGCTGAATATCTGAATTAATAATATATTACGGTTATTATAATTACAGCAGGATATTGTTAGACATTATATTGTTATATCGGAATTATTGCGTAGCAGCGATTATAATTTGCCGTTGTGCCGTTTTCAGGGGAGGGCGCAGCGATATGAGGCAAGATGGAAATTCGAGGACACGTCGTCCTCTCTGCCAGCGGCGTCTTTCCACCTTCCGTCGGACCTCTCAACCTCTCGATATCTCGCCATTCTATGATCTCAATTTTTTGCTCTCTCTCTCTCTCTCTCTCTCTTATCCCCTTCTTCTTAGACGCACTTAACATCATACCGAAATTATCGAAATATCTATTCACTTCTCCGTTTAGCCGTGCGCGCGCTTACTTTGTGCGAAATATCCTTCAAAGGATCCGCTTCTCTGAGTTTGTCATTTTTCGCGGATCGATCATTAGTATCGTTCTCGTGCTTTCAACGTGCGGCGACTTTCCTTCGGATATTTCGATGTTTTATTAACATTAGGAACACGAGACAAAGGGACGTGCCGTGTCGCGCGTCTCTTTCTCTCAGCGGCGCTTCCGAATATCCGAGTCGTAACACGTGTATTATTTGTGCGCGCGTCCGTGCCTGTGCAAATATACACGTACACACGCGCACAGCGTACATGAAAATATACCCTCGGTAACATAATATGTATACGCGTTTCCCTGCACTCAGGCCGCAAGATCGCATTACGTGATATCGATTGCATCCAAACGGACGAAGGGAATCTCCTTTTCTACTTCTCCCGTTTCCGCGCTTGTCCACCGCTCTCCCTCTCCCTCTCCCTCTCTCTTATATTCCCCTATTCTCCCTTTTTCTACAACCGGACTAATCTTCGTTAACGACCGTTAGTTACGCTAATTAATCGGAACGACCCTCGGGTCAAAATACCGGCGATACTCTTCGCGATAGCACGCGAGCCAGCCGAGTCCGAAACTTACCAGCAACGAAAGCGAGGTATCTCTTCGGTCTAATAAGATTGACCTCTAGATACCGCTGCAACGTGCATTCGTACGTTGCATCTGAACCTGATGGTTGGTTAGAGCAGCGATATGTGTACGTGTGTGTGTGTGTGTGTGTGTGAGAGCACACACGCGCGCGAACCTCCGGAGAATATCGTCCGAAAGTCCAAGATAATCTTAGATCCCTGATAAGCCAATATTCGCAGGATCTTACAAACATCGTCTTGACGACATAATGAATATTTTACAATAAGCGAGTAAAATATTTTCCGAGCGGTGTACTTTGAATTTGATCAAGTCTCGCTGTCTTCGACTCGCGATCTCACGATTCTCGGCAATACGATATTCTTTGGTCCTTTCCTCCGCGCAACGAGTACGCCGTTCCGCCGAGAACTCGGGAGTAACTCGGGGGAGAAACTTGAAATCAACGGAACTTAGATCGCGTTTCACACGGCATGGGCAGTTTTACGTTCGAATACGTAGCCGCGAGTGGCTTACCGCGAATTATGCGTCGCTGAATCGATCGCGCGCTCGCGCCGCGATTCGCGAGCGTACACACGAGCGAACGATCCGTTCGCCGGAAACTTTTTTTTGTTTATTTTTCTTTTTTTTTTTTTTTTCGCGACGAGCAATTTCAACGAGAGCAGATGACGTCTATCCAATAATGCACACATCGCCTAGCTGGCCAGAGCGCGATAGGCGACCGGTGCCGAAGAACAGTAGCTGCTCACCGATCCATAAACAATCCCGCGATGTTATCGCTTCCCCGCTCGCTGCACGACAGCACGAGGGAATCCTCGAACGAGGATCGATCTATCCATCCAGCCATTCCGCCGATGCGACGGTGTGTGGCGTGCGTGCAACGAACAGACTCCGTTTAATTGATATATCGTTGCTCGATCGGAGAACGCTATCTCTCAACTTCATCCGATAGCGCGCCGCCGGAAGTACACGTGACACCGTGTGTATTTTATAAATAGTCAAGCGCGCGAAGAGACCCTCCATTGACGTTACTTCCGTGAGCCGCGAAGGAGAGGGAAAAAATGCTGGAAGATGCGAATGGCTGTGAAATTTTCCGCCTCTTCGTCGTTTCGGCGAGAAAAAAATATTTCTCGTATTATTTTATTGTAACTTTGACATTGCAGACCGTCACACTCTCGCTCTCTTCTACGCTTTTTATTGAACATTTAATTTCAATTGGAATTCAGTATTAATTTTTTCGATGAGTTCTCGATAAGGCGAATTCGACTGCGGGTTCTCCGAGAATTCATCTCCCAGGCAAGAAAGAAGCAGTAGTAATCGAACATCCAGCTTCAATGTAGATCCATGAAGCTCGGAGATGTAAGCTTACTATCGCGATCCCTGCCTACCTAGCTACCTACCTACCTACCTACCTACCTACCTACCTACCTACCTACCTAACAGCCCCTTCCCCTTCCCCATATCCGCTTCCGCAATCAGGGAACTTTCACCCTCCCTTACGATGCAGTTCCGTTCGATTACGATCGTTGTTACGTTCATTGCGCTACGCGCGCGGCTTTCCACGAGAAACCCATTAATTGGATCTGGTGTCGGGTTACCCGACTTCGATTCGCCCGATGTTCCACCACATGGAACCGGAAGCTTGTATGCACCGCCTATGCCCGGTGGTACAGTACGATTCTCTCCAGTGTCCGCGAACGAAAATGCACTCGCGGCGAAACCATAGAAAATTTCATTGCACGTCGAAACCTCGGATTCAAACATTCGAAACTCTTCGAGAAGCCAAGCGCCTCTCTCCTCTGCGCGTTATTACTCTAGTAAGATTTCTTTTATTGCGATTTTCCGCATCCAAAGTTTCGCCACTTGTATGATATATATCGATGTCGCGATAGTCTTTCTTTCTTCCTCTCTCACACCAACAAGCTGATATCCGACATCCCTTGGTTGGTTCTTCGTCTCATCTGGCGTGACGGTCGATTTTTGGAATTTTGAGATCCAGTCACTTTTCTACGTTTGCCTCGAGACTATCGTTGTTCCGAGGTGAGGATGATACATCACCGCGTGATATCGCTTTTATTTTCCGAATTATGCCGCGTCGTGAAAACAGGAAAGAGGAAGATGAAGAGAGGCGATCACTTAGAGGAAGGGGGGGGGATTCTCTTACTGACGCTGGTCTCTCAGCTGAATCCATTAGCCGGCGCCATTAATATCCTGGTAATGATGAGCGATGAGACCCCGCGCTGAGGAAGCGGATCACAAGAGAACGAGCTGCTTTCGGATGACGCAGAGGGTAAAAGAGAAGGGGAGAGAGCGAGTGAAAAAAGGGAGAGATGAGTAGACAGATAAATAGCCAGATAGGTAGATAGATCGATAGACGGATAAATGAATTGATGTGTATATGTATTACGTTACCAAGACAATGCGCGAGGAACAAGAGGGATTTCCCTTTGTAAAGAGGGAGGGAAATCATATCGAATTACTAATTGACAATTTCTAATTTATAAAACGATTTATAAAACGATTATAGGAGTATCCAGCGATCGGACTGTCCAGCAACATAATTGTTACATTTTTTTATCTTGATGATCAAAGTGGGATAAAATTTTCTAGATAAAATGTAACACACATACACACACACACACATATATATACATGGAAACGAATGGTATAATACGGTTTAAGAGGATAAAGTTTTTAGGTTCAACCGTAAAGCACTTTATACAAGCGAACACTTTATACAAATTCCAATATCAATTCAAATTTTAATTAAAATTTAAATGTGCAGATAAAGCGAGAGAGAAAAAAGAAACAGGCGATAAAAATAGAGAGAGAGAGAGAGAGAGAGAGAGAGAGAGAGAGAGAGAGAGAGAGAGAGAGAGAGAGAGAGAGAGAGAGAGAGAGAGAGAGAGAGAGAGAGAGAGAGAGAGAGAGAGAGAGTGAGAGTGAGAGGTGGGAGAGGGAGAGAGAGAAGAAAGAGGCAAGGTACAGAGATATTGAGGGTGGAGAGAGCCGGACGAAGGCAAACAGGCGCTACAACACGTTCGTACACATACAATCGCGAAAGTACGTAGATACACACGTGTGTTACACACGTGCTTGCGAGAGCTTTGATAAATGCTGCTTTCCTTGGCCCGCCGCCAAATAGCACGCCGCACAATGTATCTCGTCGCTCGTGTATTTCTCGCTGTGCCTTTCGGGGTGGGACACAGTCATCGCGGTGTATTAAACTTTTACAACTGGTAAATATATCGACCGGTTATTAAAAGCGCACCGCACGAGCGTCTCGCGGTCATCGTAGCGCTTCAATTATGCAGCTGCGGTTCTTTCATGATCCTCACTCGCGCATATATTTTGCGCGTGTTTATTTTAATTGCAAGATTTGTATAAGTGAGAAACTTTCTTCCACACGGCGATGTGTGTATGCAATTATTCAAGAAGTATTCGCGGTAACCTCTTTACCCTTTCAAACTTTCATGATACACGACCTCAGTGGTGACAGCTGCACAACTACGTTACGAGGCAAGCGCAGTGTTCAAGAAAAGCAATCGGTGTCGCGGAAAAGAGGCAATTGTGAACTTCGATTCTTCCCTGAAAACTTGGATAATTTTGACGGAACTTTGATGCTTTTCAGTTTTGGCTTTACATGTCCTTTGATACTTACGGGAGAAAGAGAAAGGGAGGACTTGATATTGCACTCGATATGAATATATTGTACATTTTTGCTATGAATATATTATTGCGTTATTTTAGATATGTTCTACAATATTGCCTTGGAACTTGCCGAATTTTATCGATCGTCTGGCAAGAAAGTAGCGTCGAAACGCGGAAAAGTGTTAATTGCCAATGAAAAATTCGACGAAGAGAGAGAGAGAGAGAGAGAGAGAGAGAGAGAGAGAGAGATGCAGCGAGACCTATTATAGTTATCTATAGGATTAGCAGTAACTAAACTAGGAACTTATCGATGATTCGCGACGCTACCGCGAACTAATCAATCGTCAAATATTGGCCGCAAATAGACCAAATAGAAAATAGATTCTCCCGCGGAAAGATCGGTTTGTGATTAATTGATGATCCAACTTTGCGGAGAATTATTTGTAGTAATTATTTGCAGTGCGCTAACTTAGTCTCGCCGAGTGTGAAGGGTTAAACTTTGCTCGACTTCACTCCGGACTTCAAACCTGGGAAAATAATTAAGCGCTCTTTCATCGCGATCGCTTACTTAGAGTTGTTCATTCATCATTCAGTCTCGCATCGAATGCCCTCATCGTCGCCGATAAACTCCCGTCCGCTTCACTTTCCGTCGCCGACGCAAGTTTCACGGGCCTCGTGAATTTCCAATAGATCGGAGAAAGTGTTTCCCAAGGACGAGGTGTGTGCTCCCTCGCGACAAGGGTAGTCATTGCCTCCTTCATGTGCCTTTCGATATATATGGTACATTGCTTTCCTCAGCGACGCTGAGTACGCGGGTAGTTTCTTTCTTTGTATTCATCGAATCTCACGCGCCGTATTGCGTCCTGCTTTTTTTCCTTCGTGTAAACTAGGCCTATCGATTCATATTTAACCACCCTTTCGGCTGCTTAACAACTCGACGTGCCCTCGAGCTCGCCCTCGGAATATCGGGGCCGGTGAATAAGTCTCGCTGTTACAGCGCCGCGCGCGATCGATGTGCGGAGAAGTCGACAATGAAAGCGACGGATCCTATCTGCCTGATCGAAAGTATCCTCCAGCCCCGGGAAATCCCTCCCCACCCTCATAAAAATCACTTTCCCTTTTTCGCAAGCGGCCCACGTAACGACGCGGAGGAGGAGGCGGCGGCCGCCGCCCCTACCTTCCTCGCCTTCGTTATACCGGGCACGTGTGCCCGGGCACTTCCCGGCACACCTACGTGCCTCTTATGAAGAATCCCGCCACAATGGAGGAAGGGGTGGAGATTCCGATACGAATTTCCGGCGTTCCGACGCCGATATCGAATATACCAGTTCGAGAAACGAGGAATTTCGGCCGCGAAATTCCCCACTTCGCGCACCCTCTCGCAGAAACGCAAAAGAGGGTCGGAGGTATTTCTCGTCGTTATCGATATGGGGGATCCGGGGATCCAAATCGATCTCCCCGCACGGCTGTCGAGCCTTCCGCAGCCCTTCCGTCGCCTGTAACCGCCTCGAGCTAGATTATCGATGAACCTCCGAGGGGGAAGTGGTACCTTAACCGGAACGAGAAACTCCCTCCTGCCGTTTTCTCTCTCTCGCTCGCGCGAAACAATATAAGAATATGGATTCGTAGGATACCGATTCTTCGTCAGATTCGGGCCATTAATTCCTCACGCTCCTCGTTTCAGCTATTGAAAAATACGGGCTCTTTCACACGATCGAATCCCATCTTCGGCTGCTGCCAGCCTTCCCTAATTATTTCATTACTCGCTGAATTCTGATGAAAACTCGGTCGAATCTGGATATCTCTAAAATCTCCTCCCCCCCCCGTGAGTCTCTCAGAAAGAGAATGAGAGAGGGCAACTCGCGTCAATTGCAACTTGCTCAACCGAGATCAACCGATACGGTGACAAACAATCGCTGTGATATCCCGTCGCCGTCGACTCCGCGAATAATTAACGAGCGCTCCCGCTGGAAGTAGCGCGCAAACTTTTCTTATAAATACGATTTGCATGGTTAATGTAACGCGAGCCTGTCACGCGCATGTGTATCGGTGTATGTGTATGTGTATGTTGCGGCGCTTTAAATATTAAATGTCACGGGCAGAGAGATGCGCCGCGACGATAAAGAGACTACGTGTACACGGGAATAAACGCAAAAGTTACGCGAGTCGCGCCGGACAGCGGCAGCTCTAAGAAGACCGACGCTGCTCCTCGCGTTCGGGCCAAAGGCGAGTCTCCGCGGCGGTGATGGGGCTACAAAGCCGCGCGCTGTCTGGACTCGGTCTGTTGGAATGAGCGAATAAGACCGCTTCCACGGCGATTAATTCGCCTTTTCCGGTATTATCCGCGCCCGCGCTGTAACGCCGCCGCGGTGTTTTGCAATTCTCTGTCGCGGAGAAACGAGAGAGAGAGAGAGAGAGAGAGAGAGAGAGAGAGAGAGAGAGAGAGAGAGAGAGAGAGAGAGAGAGAGAGAGAGAGAGAGAGAGAGAGAGAGAGTTTCTGCCTCTCGCTTTTATTCGGTCGGTCGCCGGCGGCGACAGGTCGCTTGTCAGAAATCCGCTCGGCGAATAAATCGCGATTGGCTAGGGAGGGGGGGGGAGACAGAGGTTCACGTTCGCCGGATTAATTTGGCGAATTTGCGCGACGCGACTACGCCGCGCCGCGCCGCGACGGAGCTTGTTAGCTCGTGAAAATTTCAGACACTCACAAGCCGGACATAAATCCGGTATAAATGGTAAATCCTTTGTCTCTTTTCAGATGATCGACGCCTCTTATCACACGAATCCATCGCTGCAAAGCACTGCCCTGATCATCACCTGCGCGGTGGTCCTCCTGCTGATGGCCGCGATCGTGTCCGTCGTCTTCTGGAAGTGAGTAAACCTCCCTTTCCCGCCGCTAGCGTTTTCGCGAAGACCCAAGCGCGCGCTTCATGTAACGTGGGACACGTGAAAGTCCCAGCGAGGTCGTCGAGCCGTCGGTACTCGGCTACGGCGATAAAGCGTCGGTTTCATTTCGCGCGGAACGTCGTTCGAGGCGTTCGAGGCGTCCGAGGTCGTCCGGGCTGTAACCGTATTTCAAGGATTCGAGGGGCCGGCCGGGCCGCCCGAGAGCTCCTCTTTTACAAGCCGGAAAGAGAAAAAGGGACAGGGAAGGGGACGGGGAGGCTTGTGAGGTAAGGACGAGGGTGCCAGAGCGAGAGCGAAAATGCGAGAGCGCGTCGCTCCTAAATTAGCCAAAAATAGGACAACGGAGAAGAAGCGAGCGCTTTAGCGTCTAAGCGTGCTTCCGACAGCCAAACCCGGCTGTCCTGCTTGCTCGTACCAGACGATGATCTACGAGGCGGTGTGCGCCCTCGCACCTACGTGTGGAATACATTACCTCGCACGGACTGCTAGTCGATGATTAAAACGTTCCGTTAGCGACGCTCGTCGATATTCCAGTGTTCTCTCGCCGCTGAAGTCGCGGCTACTTTTAATTGACCACCGCGCGTGGTCAGTGCGATTATGCGCAAAATATCGCGCGCTCGACTGTCCGACGGAACGATTCTCCGTGTCAACGGCGTGTCCGCGTTTCACCAACAAGGTGAATCCACGCTTCTGATCGCGCGTGAATTTTCGCGTCGCGAGTCCTTCTCGCGCGCGGCTTTTTACTCCGCTCGTCATGGCTGGCAGCGAGCGTGACGATCGGCAGGAGGAAGAGGAGGAGGACGTAAAAACGAGAGAGAGAGAGAGAGAGAGAGAAAGAGAGAGAGAGAGAGAGAGAGAGAGAGAGGCAGAGAGGCAGAGAGAAGAGCGTTACTCTAGAACGTATTCTAAATTACCCGAAAATGGAGCGCTCGAAGACGAGGCGAGAGGAGGCTGCCACTTTAATTAATACCTAACCATGTTTCCGACAGCCTGTGGCTCTGCTTCCCATATCGCGCCGAGATCTAGGTCGCGGTGCTCGAGATTAGATGATGACTTCGTAATTAACGGGGAGAGGATGCCGTATTCGCGAATTACGCTCGCGCGAGGAGAAAAGACCGCGCGTGATGTTACAATTAGCGAACACCGAGCGGAGGAGATAATGCGTCCGCGGCCTTACTCGCGCCCGCTCTCGAGATCCCCCTTTCGAGATTTTTATCTGTGTCACATCTTGGAATATACAAGCAGCCGGCGACCGAGATACGACGGGACGACGTCGGCGCACTAATGGGCCCTAAATTAGCCAAAAACAAAGCCACCGCTTCGGTACTGCAGCCTGCTACCGACAGCGCGCCCTTTCTTGCTCCTCGTGCTGCGCGCAAATCCACCGTGCACACGCACATGCGCGCACGAGCGGCGGCTGCGATAAGTTCAACGATTTAGCGTCAACGACGCTTTTTTCCCCGCTATTTCTCACGCTCTCCGCGTCCTTGCTCCGAGGGGCGGGGGGAAGGAAGGGGAGTGGGGATCCCGCTCTCAGGACTGTCGCGCGTTTTCCGCATCCGACGAAACGTAACGCCCCAAGAATTCGCAGAACGAGCAGCACGTCGAGAGAATTTTCGGCGGCGGGTTCGCGATGGCTCGGCGACGCCAACGACGGGGAGAACAGCAGGTATAATTGACATTCCGGCAGGTTCCTAAATTAGGCAGAAATAGGCCATTCCAGAAATGGGCGTGCGCCTAGGCGCTGTTACGTTCCGCCGACAGCGGAACAGCGCGCCGGTAATTTGTGACACGGTAGCTCATGCCGGCGGGGGATGGGGGGGGGCGGGGGGTTTGCGGATTCGCGGGACACGGCAAAATACATTTACCGGCGACCGGTAGCTTACTTGGGAGATTTACGGACGGGCGCGAGAGCGAGCTCTCCGAGCGGGCGCCGTTGTTCCGCGTTGATTGAACGCGCGGTAAAAAATGGCACGGCCCGATAAGACGGATAGGAGACACGCGGGAAAGTTGACAATTCGGCGCGCATCGCGTGCGTCACGTTCGGGACGGACGACGCGGGCGGATTCCGCGCCACGCGGAAAATGCGCGATCGTCCTTCTACCCCCGTCTCTCTCTCTCTCTCTCTCTCTCTCTCTCTCTCTCGCTCGCTCGCTCGACAGCGTGTAGAGTTCTCGTTTCTCCTCTTGATGAACTTAAAAAAGAATCAGGTGGATTGCGAAAACGATTCGCGATCGTGAGAGCCAAAAGGTAATAATAAAAATCTGTCGCCGAATAATATAAGAGACCGCGCGTCGTTCTCGCGTCGCTTCGCCGTACTTAGCGACGAAGATGGTTTTCGCGCTGCACGCGCGAACGAAGCGACACGGATCTGCGTCCAATCATATCGGTTAATATTTGCCCTGCGAGCTTCTCTCTAATCTCAAATATGCCTCTCGCCTAACTGGTTCCATCCGACCGTCCGCGTCATACGATCTCCAGATCGGTCGATTGACTATCAGCTTGCGATTAACTCGCCACTAATGAGCAGCGAATCCGCGCCTTGCCGTCCTATCCGACGATCGATCGGTGGGCTCTGGACCTGAAATCGACGCTCGAGAGACACAGGGCGGCCGGATTTTGGGCCGCACAGTGCCTCGCATTCACCATCTGCCGGCAGTTTTATTGGCGGTGATTCTGGCGCGCTCGACAATCGCGGCCCTGTTTTCGCACGTTTATCGTAATGACCGGCCATTATCGACGAGCACGTCGCTGTAATATCTCAAGTGTTGTACAGTTCTTACATTCGCGCTGTGCGGGTGGTATCGTGCGACTCTGTGGCACTGTGGGACGGTAATAAACACTTGTGAGCAGAACGAATTCAATTCTTTGCGGTCGTTCCAGCTCTGTGTGATCCCATAAGCTAATTAATTTATGCGTACACTCGACTCGAAAATTTGTATACACTGGTAGCGTGTTGTTGCGCATTAATTAGATACTAGAGAGTCCAAGTGAAGCGCAACTTCACGTGAAGTAATCGAATTTTTACACGGAGAAAAATATCCGAAATATCCGACTGTTAATTTTGTTATCCGATCAAATATCCGATTAAATACACCGGATATTTGATCGGATAACGAAATTAACAATCGGATATTTCGGATATTTTTCTCAGTGTACGACTCAGCTGGAAAGGAAACGCGAAGAATAACTCGAATCGCAAATTCTCATCGTGAATGACTTTTGTTAAAATTATTCAAACGGACCTTCGTCCGTCCAGGACAATCGTGACTCTGTTTCCGCATTTATTATCGTAATAGGCCCATTATCGAGCGCGATGTCTCGCGGCTCGTTACTTTGCGGGTGGCATCGGCCTCCTTTTCCCGACGCTTTGCGTGTCCTCGCGGATCCTCCTCGTCCTCGTGTCGTCGTTGGCTCTCTACATTATTATCGTATTTCCCGCGATTGCGCGTACACACACACACACACACACACAGCGCATGCACACAGACAATCGCTTGCATTCAGGACTCTTAAATCGAGACCAGATCGCTGAGGCGATTTTTATTTCAGTCCGAATTTTGCGCACGGTAAATTTCTGATTACACTTTAATGTGTCTCTTCACTTCATTTAATATGCATGAAAATGCAAAAACGATTTGCTATTTGCTATTTATACAATATCCAGTAGGTCATCGAAGGCGCACACAGCGCCAAAGTAGAAAGTATCTCGAGAAAGTATGCGAGAGAGCATCGTTGTACGATAATTGTTTAAATGTAGTATCATTGCTCTCCATTGTTCGTACATATCACAACTCGCGTGCTGTTTTAGCGAGATGGAGGCTGCAAATCTAGGTTCTTGCCACCGGGGGCCAATGATTTTGGTTACGACACTGCGCACACAATCAGAACGCGGAGAACCGACACGGCCGGGCGTAGTTTGTATGCTAATCAGAATCGTGTTCCTTCCCATCCGCGCATCCTCGCCGCTATCCCTCCCCGCCCTCCATTGCGGATTCTAACTATCGTTGACTCTATTTTCCATCACGTCTTAGCTTAGCTTAGCGTATTCGCGCCCTTGTTCGGCGCCGCGTTCTCGCGCCGAACGCGGAGATCCGTCCGATTGCGAGAATTTTATTCGGAGATACGGCGATCGTAATCGAGAAACGCGGAGCGAATAGCCAACATTTGGCGTTAAATATACGGCCTGAGAGCGCGAGTTTCGATCTCGTGCTCGCGAGAGTGAATTCAGCTCTGAAAAAATGCCGGTTTATCGTCCGCTACGGTGAGGAATTTTGTTTATTTCTTTCATTACTTCACAATTGATATAATTGAGCATTACGAACAATAAATGACAAATTTCTACGTCACATTAAACATTGCATTGATAATAAGTTATGGTAAATTAAAAAATACTTTGCACGCGTGTGATCTCCACTCTCGGAAAAGGAACAGGTGTGTCGCCGAAAGAGCGAACTGCAAACGGCACACGCTAATTTAAAAAAATAGGGAAGGACCAGTTTATCAACATTTTCCTCTGTAAGATAACGTCAGCCGGCGCAGATTCGCGCGAATAAACCGGAAGAAACGAATTGCGACAGAGCGGAAACGACGCGGGCTCCCACTCCTCTCGGAGCACTTCCCCGCCGGCTCTTTTCCCTTTTCCTCCATTTCCCGTCGCCTTACCGCGCTTTGTCTCCATAAGCCACATTCAGGTCAGCGGCACGAGGTTGCTTTAACGATCTGCATTGCATGAGCGTTTCGTTCTCTCGTACGCCGTTCGTCTCGTTTCCACTTTTACAGAACGTCGGTTACCGAACTGAGGCCGCGAGGAATTTTCGAAAATGTTCGAATGGAAACGGCATGTCGAAGGTTCGTTTCGAAATTCCGCGTCCTGGTTTCCGATCGTTGTCTCTGTTTTCAGAAATATTTACGTTGGCTGGCACTCTCGGCTGTTTCCAGTATCTCTGAAAACATCGACGAGTAAACATGAAGAATGAGTCTAGTTGAGAGCGGATGAGAAGGTTGAAATGTTCCGTACATGAAGGATGGGAGGGAATAAATTAAACCAAAAGCCGTCGAAGCCGATAGTCGATCCGCTGTCCTGAAAGATTTCACTTCTGTTCCGTCTTTCTCTCTTACCTTATCCTCTCTCTCTCTCTCTCTCTCAATTCCTTGTTGCGACTCAATTCGAGGATGTACACGACGGTTGACAAACACAAGCCACGGTTATTTTACATGGCAAACAAACGAATCGGACGATCGGCTTTATCTTGTTTATGCCTTCGGTCCGTCCGGGACCGAAAAATCCCATAGCTGTTTCTCGAGTAACGTCGAGCTCCGTCGTTGGAACACGGCCGCCGGCGTCGCGACGACCGCGACGGCGGGTAAACATGTAACCGGCGATGTAATAAACGGCCGAATTAAAAAACGCCGACGGAAATCCATTCGGTGTAGAATTGAGTTTTTAATTCGCGGAATCACGGGGCGGCTCTAAAACTCACGCAAATCCCTCTCTATTCCTCCTCATTCCCTGTAAAGAATTAAATTGAATTCTTCCGTTGGGGAACCGGAGGGCTCTTGTAACGAAACAACCGGAAATTAAAGGGTTAAACTTTCAGTATTAGAGAAAGTAAAATATATCGGCAGAAATGCGCGTCCTCGGCTAACCAAATTGAATTCCTCCGTTCGCTTCTTTTCCGGATCTTACTTTTCCCACTCACGAGCGAACGTGATGGCAACTTTTTCTCTTTCCGCACTCCCCCCCCCTCCCCTCTCTCCTCCCTTCTTCTATCTCCCTCATTTTTCGCCCTTAACATCCAACACTCTCTTACCCTCGCGTCTTCTTCTTTCAGCTGTCTGTTCGAATGCACCATTGAGTTCACGCTCCGCTCAAAACCGAATATGCTTTTTGCGTGCGTGCGGGAGTGAAATTGAGAAATAACAGCAAACATATCTCGCGCCGCAAAGTACGATCCGACAGGACGTAGCGCTCTCGCACGTGCATACCGTACGAAAACTGGCAATTATGTAAAGTGGACCCGGTCTCTCGGCATACTTAGACATCACACCACCGCCCTGATGCATCTCCGTCGTCTAGGATGTTGCAGTCATTGCTTGTTAACGCGCGCAGCCCGAGTATCCTAAAAAAAAAAATATATATATATATATATAGCTAATCCTCTTTCGTGCCTTCCGGCGCGGCGCGGACGCCCTTCTTCTTCTCGCACTCGCGCGGTGCACGACGTCGGTAAGAAACGCACGTGCAAAAAAATCGCGAGATGCACTCACGGATATTACCGAGACATCGGTGGGAGGATTACCAGACGCAGCTGGATCATTAGGATCAAACCGTGGCGGAGCGCAAACGAAGGCGCGAGATCTCAGGCGGAAATCCGAACGTAATGCGCGCGCATAATCCGATTTTGAAAAACTCCATTTCGCGCGTCATTAAGGGGACTGGTGGGTCGTGCTTGTTTTTGATAATATTTTGTGACGAACTGAATAAATGTGCAAGAATGAAAAATTTTCGGTATAGTTGTACAACATATGAAGAGTAGAAAAATTTTGTTTATTAACAAATACTCGTATAAATATACGATATATATATAGCTGAAATATGCTCTCCTTTTTTTTTTTCAAGTTATCGATTTTGCAGTAATATCTCGGTGATCTCCGATCAGAGCGAATTTTAGCTAGAAATCTTGAGGAGACTTATCATTATTCGGTGAACCACTAGAAAAAAAATCGAACAAAATTAACAAAACGGCAACTATTATTGGGAAAAAATTCAAATTTTTCAGTTCTTTTACAATAAAAGAATCAATATCTCGAAATGAAATATTTTGATGGAGTTGTTCATGGTTCACCTGAGAGCCACATGAACAAATATTATTGCTTTAAAATTTCAAATCGATACGAAGCTCAGTTTCGCAGAAATCACTGCAAAAAGTTGAACAATAAAATTTCGAGAAAAACGCGTTTAAAATTTATTTATATTACATGAGTACTTGTTTAAAAACAAAATTTTTCTACTTTTCGTATGTTATATAAATATATGTAAAATTTTCATTCTTCAGTTTTCGATCACGCGTTAAATACGCGTGATCGAAAACTGACTCGGCAAAGGCCGTTTTATATAAAGTACATTGCAAATTAATTATTTATTATCAGATTTTGTCACGATAACATGGCGTGTTCTGTGCCTTAAGGATAATTAGGGAAAGTCTCGCGGAGGAAACTCCACTTCGGGGAAAGCGGAGGATGTGGAAGTCCTCGGCCACGTCGGAAACAGTTCGGATAAATTAATGTTAATATTTACCAAAGCCCGCTTAATATTTACTTCCTCCCCGTTGCTTTCACATTTACGGCAAATATTTCGTCGGTCTTTTGAAATATTCGATTGAACATCCCGCGTTATTCGATCGATCACACATCGCGTGAAATTCGATTTGAGCCGAGTCTCCCAGTTTGTGAGGCAAGCGGTGCAAAAGCGATCTTGCTGAATTTCGAGCACTCGCGTGCGCGCGCGCGCGCGCGCGCGTAAATCAGCAATGTTCCATCGTCACTCTTGGCGTCGCGTTGCCCATCGCTTTATTTTACGCACTTACGTATGTACGTGGTAATCGGCGCGTAATCAGCAGGCCATTGTGAACGCGGCGCATCACAGGGAGAGGGGGTGTTGCGAGGGAGGCGGGGACCCGTTGCAACACTTTGCAACGCGTTGCATGCGATATACCGCCGCGTAATATGCGCGGCTGCAATTTCGCCGGTGATTCGACGAATTATCGCGGGGGAGGGCGAGGGAGCACCGGCGGGGGAGCCCGGGGGTGCGAAGGGCAGGGAGAGAACACCGGCTGATCCACGCTCGTTGTTTCTACATACGCGGTCGGAAGGGGCGGTCTGGCCCGGTCTATGGATAATTTAACCCACGGCGGGCCTGAATGGGTTATAATTGGTGATGACAGGCCATCACGTGGCGGCGCATTCACCTCGCCAGGAGAGAATGTCGTGTTCGAGGACACGCCGAGTCCTTCGCGAGCGACGGGATCTCCTGATGATGCCCCGGCACGTCGCGCGGCTTGACGCGACATAACGCGTCATAACGACGTGCGAGAGCTTCCTCCCCTTCCCTTTCAACCGTTGAATTTCGAACTTTCGACGCGTCGAGCTCCTCTTCACTCTCGACTTCGTGCGGGCTGGCCGTTCCTCTTTCATTTCTCTCTCTCTCTCTCTCAAATTGTCGGACATTGAAATGTCGAAATTTTAGGATCATCGCCCACGAGCTTTTTCGTAGCTTCTCAACCGCGTTTCCCGACCATCGAGCCGACCCTGAGCTGCCTCGAGCTTACACGAGACGGTGCTTGGCCGTCGCTTGGCGGATAATCGCGGCTTGTGAGTTTAATGAGATAGAGAATGAGCGGTTGATAGATGCGTTCTTCAATTTACGCGAGACTTAAGCTCCTTTGCGGAGATCTCTCGCATAACATGAATACTGATCAAACCTGGCCTGGCGCGTCTCTCGCTCGCGGGGGCTTTGTTCCGTAAAATGACTGATCTTCGAGCTTTACCGTCCGTCCGTGAGACTCTCTTCACGGAGCGATGCTCCAACTTTAAACAAGCCTCGTGATCGCGTGCACTCTTTGATTGAAAAGCCCGAGGGCAATATTTTAAAATAGCGCAAGATAATTGCCCCGGGAAGCACGTGTTTCTACGTAATATATGCTTTGTACCACGTGAAGTGAAAGAAGAAAGTTATTTCTTCGTGGAATAAATTTGCGCGCGAAAGAAAGGAGAGAGATATTTACACGACCGCGAGGTTCTGTTGAGATATATCGCTCTTCGCTTCCTATTAACAGACTGAACATATGATGGAACACTTCACGGTAACATTTTTCTTCTCTCCCGTCTGCAGCGACATTATTCCTAAAAATAAAATTTCCTCTCCTAAAACCGATCCACGCATCACGCTGAGATACGCGTATCGAGATCGAGTATCGTGTTATCTCGCGTATTACTTTTCCATCGCTGAATTTGCCCGATTTCGCATTTATCGAGTCAGCCGTAATGGCGATCTTTCGATCTCGCCCGGGCGTCTTTTCCGAGCGTTACGACGAGCGCAATCACGGGGAATGTAACTGAGATACGCGCGCTCGTGTATCTCCGGGATATACGGGAGCGTAGAATGAGCAGGCGTATCCTTCCAGTGTTGCATGTCGCGCGCGCATACGCACACGCACGCACGCACGCATGCATGATGTGCCCATTTCGCAGTGAAGAGGATCGAGCACGGGTCGTCCGTCGCGGCGCGGCGCGGCGCGGCGCGGCGCGGCGCGCCGGCTCGATTCAATTACGAAAGTACGAGGCTAATTCTCGTGACGCTGACGTGCGCCGTACGGCGCAGCTAGATGCACCTTTCGCGCGTCGCATCGATGCGCCAATTCGTATCCGGTCGTCACGACGTGATGCAGCACCGTGTCCTGTCTCCAGTTTTGGCCAGCGTTGAATGCCTCGGCGGTATAGATATCCTCTCTCTCGCCGTTCCGCCGGTGATATACTCGCGGATGCGACCTAAGAGGGGGATAATAAAGGGAATCCGACGGGGGATGAGAGGAACTCGAGAGGGAGTACATCGCAGTGCCTCTCATTTGCAGATCTGCGAATGGTACGGGATCGTTGGGAATAATCGGGCGGGGGGGAGATGTGGTGAATGAATGACAATCGCCTTTGAGTACATTCCTAGATATTTATCTATCTCCGAATCCCCCCTAAATTATACTCGACACATTCCCAAGACTGTTTTGTACTTTGTAACATCCTGCGGGGAAGGCAGTTCCGGTCCCCTCGGGTCTTCAAATGCTCGCATACTTGGTCTCCTCGACGCGGGGAGTCCCTGAGTCACTCCGATCCGAGGGTGTACTTGAATTTTCGCGACTTTGAGCACTTGGACGTTGCGGGAGCTCCTTTATAGTTCCTCTAGTAAGATCCTCGCTTCGCGTGACTGCGACATCGCAGACAGACTCGCGCGATTCGTATCGCATCGCGGCGGGAAACTGAGAGACCCTGTTTAAGAGATGCGCGGATCGCGCACAGGTCGGCCATTACCGCGGTCGCATTCCATTGTAGTCTCGCAGACAGTGTTATTACCCTAACCGTCCATAATTACGTCATCGTCATTGTCCCCGCGCATGTATCCCCATAAATGCCACACGGGCCCTTCGGTCCTACGAGCATCCTTCTCTGCTCTTCCCTCCCTCTCTTCCTTCCTTCCTTCCTTCCTTCCTTCCTTCCTTCTCCTACGCATGCCGTCATCAGATCTGTGACATTCGCACAAACGTCTGTGCCCTGACGCCGGCTCCCGGACGACGGCCCACGTGGACACGCGGTGCGACACGCCGCGACGCAGCACCGTTTACCCTCGCCGGCATAGAACGCGGCGCCCTGCCTGAATGCCGACACCCGGCTGCGTGTGTGTACGCAATAAGTTCCCTTCACGCATTTCGGTGCGCGTGTGCGCGCGTCTCCTACACAATATATATTATTCGTACACAGAGCGCACACGTACACACGAGCGCGCGCGCATGTGCGATCGCAGTGGTGCGATTACTCACGTGCGCTAATATTCCTGGTTGAATCGTAACGTTCGTGTGGAACTGATCAAGCATACCGGGATGTTTCGAGGAGGCTTCGGGCGGGATTTCATTCGTTGTGTGTCCGCCACGTCATCAATCGCACGCTCGAACTTCCTCGAGAAAATAAGTGTGCACGGGGGGGGGGGGAATATTGCGGTGCGAGTTGCAACGAAATTTCTATTTATCTACAAATGTCGTGCGCATTTTGACCTTTCCTTGTCTGCACACATTCTGCGCAGTGGATTGGTTCCTTTTGTTTCTCGTTATTCGCTATTTCTGCGGTAATTTGGTGGTGGTGAAACGGTTTTAAAAGAGGAGAGAGAAGAAGATCGTGTTAAAAGATCAGCACGAACAGATCAGGTGACCAAGCTGAAGCTGAAATAAATCACCGAGCGCGGTCCTGAAGCAACGCGATACTTAACGAAACATCGCCGCCCGGTCTCTCTCGGGCGATTTGCGACCGATAAATAATAATGCTGAAAATGTTCTCGCCGCGTCTGAAATTTCGCCGGGGCGGTCTCCTTTATTCGCCGTACGCGCAAATGCACGCACGCGAACACACGCGTGCATACGTGTGCACGCAATGGCACGCGAGTCGATTAGCCGACGTACACACGGGTTAATGTGACGTTACGCCAGTTATGTTACCGTGTTACGTCGGGTATGCCGACCGCACACTCTACGTGCAGTCTCGCGGGGAGCGGGCGAGGGCGCGGGGAAGATGTGTGTTGGTGAAGCACAGCGGGGTTGAAGGAGGGTGAGTCTTCCCCGGAGGGAGAGAGAGAGCGCGCGCGCGCTGCGCACCTGACGGCCGCGAATTCGCTACCTGCGTATTAGACTGCATTTCGCGAATTATTGGCGCAATCCTGCGTTCAGCTTCCCCTCGCCGCCGCCCGGCACTGCCCTCTCCACCCCAAGTCGGGCACAATGCGTTCCACCGGCGCGGCATCGAGTGGGGCATCTTCCGGAATCCCCGATAGATTCCATCGGAGAATTATTCCGAAGCCTCCCTCCCCCGTCGTCGTTCTTTCTCTCTCCCTCTCCGATGGGGATCTATCCTTCCGTCTACGTATTGTTCCGCGACTCCTCGATTGTCATGCATCGGCGGTTCTTTTCAGGGTTGTTTCGTGGTCCGATAGACCGCGGCCTCGAGAGTTCTTCAAGTCGATTCCCCGCGAGAGTGGAAATAATCGCGGCATCGTCGGCGGCCGGGCGACCGTCGATCGTCCTGTGCGTGAATCTCCTCGCTAATTTTTCAGCCGCTATCGATGCCCCCTCGCGCTCTCCCACCGACACACTCATGCAACGAAAGCTGTATGTGTGTGCGTGTGGGGAGAGGGGGGGGGAGGATCTCGAGAGCCCGCGAGATTCCGCATCCTGCGGGTGCGGCAACAACTTTACATCGACGCAACAATAAAACTATTTCGCGGAATTTCCTTCGCGTACTTTGGTTAACGATGTTTTCCCTGCCGCGGTGATTATACAGCAAGTACAAACGAACGCCGAGAAAAGGAGAGAAACAAGTCAATAATTGAAATTGCTTGAGTTTCCGGGAACACACGAATCTCAATTAATTAGAAGGGAGACGCGATTGCGGCTTCGCGTGTAACTCCGCTAAGCAAATTTGCGCTATGAATTCGCCGTGTTGCGATGGTGAAAAATCGCGTTCCCACTTGGGGCGATACGCGTTCGTTGCGGATAATAATAATGAAGAGTCGGCGAAATTAACAAGGGAAAAACGCGTGAAAGAGCTAACTGCCACGGATGTGCCACGCGCGCGCTACTCGCTTTTATAAACGAAATTATGGTGATCGTACGCGGCGCGTACGAAAGGAGACGGAAGTGTTCTGTCGGATCTCTACAATCAGACAAAATTGCGTTAACGCCTTCTTCCCTCTCTCTCCCCCTCTCTCTCTCTCTCTCTCTCTCTCTCTCTCTCTCTCTTCTTCTTCTTTCTCCCTCGTCACAGCGTGCCGAGCGAAATTAGGTCGGATCTTCAAAGTCACCTAATGTAATCGCGGCTTCTGTTCGAGCACCGTCAGCGAATCGCTCGCTTCGCGCGAAATTAATTCGCTACATATTTTTGCGGAAATCCGAAAATATGGCGCGACAGAGCCGTGTAATGCGGATTAACGAGGGATTGCCGCTGTAAAAATCCAAATCGTTTCATCACCGGTAAAATGTATTCCGATGATAATCGCATTGAGATTTAAATTTGCAATTTTTGTGATTTATCCCGACGAATGGCGGTCGCGACACAAGCCATGTGACAGACAGTGAATAACCAGATTATCATTTAATTTAGCTTCGTTAACTTTACGCCTGATAATTGTACATTTCTGCCCGCCGATGTTTCATTTTCATATCCGGGAAATAAAACGCGTACATGAAAATGCGTCATGAAAAGCGATAAGGTAAACAATTAGCGCTTCCCGCCTTCTCTTCTCGTTCTGTTTGCAGGCAGCGCTCGCGACTCGCGTAAAACCGGGCTCAATGACGTCGTTTGAACGCGAAGCGATATTTCCCCGCGAAAGTCACGCGAGCATTAACGCCAGAATTCGGGTATAAATTAAGTCACGAAAGTGACGGCTGACGCTCACGAGGCTCTTAATCACCGCCGCATTTAATTACTTCCTCACGTGGCAATAACCGGGGCTCTACTGGCCTCATTTCCCTCAAAACATCGTCATCTAGAGTGGGCCGAACTAATGACGGAGAAAGACGCCCTTATCCATGTGATAAAGACGATGATGAATCACCATCGTCCATCGTAAAATATTACGCTTACCGGCACTCGGCGGTTCGAAATTAATCTCCTTTGTAGTTTTCTTTCTGTTTGATCTTTTTTTTTTATCAGTGTTTTTAACGTTGCCGCCTTAAAGTTGATTGACCGGTGGCTGAGCGATTGATTGATTGATTGACGATTTGCAGAACTTTGTAAATCGTGGCAATAGCTGTTTTCGTGTACGTCATAAATCGCGGATAAATGCACCGCGATTGTGTTACCGCGCGACGGATAAATTCGAATTTCATCTGGTCGAGGAATCGAAATGCAGCGCGTCCGTAATTTCGCTCATGCTCGGGGAACTCGCGTAAAGTCGAGCGTGCGCGATTCCGCGTGCCCACGCGTTGATCCGCACGATGAGTGATTTCGCGACAGCGCGCGATGTACGAAAATTTAATTTCCCGCGCGTGGGAAATAATCCTTGCTTAGGAAATTGGCTGCTCGAACCCGCCCGCTCCTCCGGCTTTTCGTCCCTTCCCCGTCGTCCTCTTACCCTGCGAGCTTTTGTACGCCGGTACGCGAGGAGAGGTCCCGACCAGAAAGAGAGAGAGGAAGAGAGAGAGAGAGAGAGAGAGAGAGAGAAATTCGCTGCTGTTGATCCGACCGGCCGCGCGAAATAAAATAAAACGGATATTAAAACTGGCGAGAGCTAATTTCCTCGCGTTTCCAGGCATAATATTCGTTTCCCCTCTTGCCGCCTCCTTCCGCTTCTACGCTACGGCACCGCCTCTGCCTTCCTCTCGCACTTTTATTCCCTTATCAGTGAGCTAAACCATCTATCGGACTGGCGGCTCCTGAATATTCAGCGGTGATGAGGAGATGCGGGAGGAGAGAAAGAGAGATAACGCGCGAGAGAAAATGAGAGATGGACAAGGTGCATGCGGAGGCGATGAAATCGACTTTAGAATCCGAGCGTGACGAGCGACAGTCTCAGCTTTGACGTAGCTTGCAAAATGTGATTAAAGTACGCCAGGACCAGGACACCAGAACCGCGATGCGATTCTGTAACGCCAACTTGTGCGAAAATACACGCGACACATTTCCCTCCCCTCTCTCTCCCTCTCTCTCTCTCTCTCTCTCTTCGATCAAGTCAAACCCAATTCTTTGGACTCTTGGACGCTCGCTTCAGCAGTCTAGCGTGTCACGATATTTTTCGAGATGTCCGAATACGAAGCTGCAAGCAGTCAACTGCTGCGAACGATAAAACCTAATCGTCTCCGAAACTACAATGCGAAACAGCCTCGATTGCGCACACATTAGGCTCATCCTGAGGCGAACGGTGATGAAGCCAAGAGGGACGCCAGCCGAGGGACAATGCGAGACCGATCGATCGATCGGTCGGTCGGTCGGTCGGTCGGCCAGTGGCCGGCACGCCGATACCCCGAGGTAACGACCTCAAGGAGGACCGACAGCTCCTCGAAACGACATTAATGCCCGGCGTCAAAGGAGAGAGAGTCCGACGCCCTTCCTCATCTACGTGCTCGGCGAGGTACAATGCGCTTGGCCGAGTACACGAACGAGTCCTTCTCTCGTGGGACATTGCGGAACTTCGCCTTTGCTTCCGTGTCTAACCATCTTTGAGGTCATTACAAACGCCCACACCTACCTCGTGTTTTCGACCTTTCTCCCCTCTCTCCTTCTCTTACTCCTCCTTTTACCCTCCCATCCTCCCACTTTCCCCGTCGTGGAGATCTAGCCGGACGGCTAGACGGTTAATCAAGCCCCGTTTCACTCACTAACTCTCCACCTTGCCCGATGACCTGTCTGGTACTTGCATCCACCAGTCGCTCTGTTTCTCCCTTGCGCTCCTCTCGCGGCCCTTGAAACGCCGCCTCTGAATATTCCGAATGGGATTAGTCATACGTGATTGTGGCACGATGCATTCTATCCGACATAAGAGGGAATATATCAAGACCACTCTCTCTCTCTCTCTCTCTCTCTCTCTCTCTCTCTCTCTCTCCCTGCAAGGCCAAGAGATCAAGACACGCTTTGGAGAAGACGCCAGAGGCGCGCGCGCTAAGCAGAAGGAGACTCGGTCAGGAGGGAGAGGAACTTACCCCTCTTGTTAATTACTCTCTTTGTTTCAACGGGGGAGTGTTGTGTCATCGAGTATCGGGTTTGCGAGCGAACAAGCTTGGAAATCGGCCAGCTGATTCTATCGTTGCCGCTATTGGGTGTGCGCGCGCGCGCGTGCCACTTTTGACAGATATTACTAGTTTCGCGAGTCTATCGTGCACTCGAGAATGCATTTTCGCGTTTTCCGTTCCACGGGGAGTATTCTTCGCAGGTAAATTCTTCCCCGAGCAGGTATTATATAGGTTTGTATAAGGCTCAATCTTCGCGCGACTCAGTTCGCTCCTACACTTGAGAGAGAGAGAGAGAGAGAGAGAGAGAGAGAGAGAGAGAGGCATTCTCCTCCTTCAACCTCTCTTTAATTCACCGCTCGACAGCCAAGCGTCAACGTCCGGAAACACTACAAACAAGGAACAAAAGACTCACCTACGGCCTGAAAGCTTCCCCCGAAAGCCCGTGCTTTACTTCACGAACGTTCGCTCGTTAGGCAAATCCCACCCCCTCCCCCCGCGAGCATCCCGAAAAAGGCGGCCGTGCCTCTTCCTCGGCCTTAGCATACAAATTTATTCGTAAACTTTCGCAATTTAAATGTCCGCGCTGTTTCAATCAAGGGGCGTCGCCGTTCCCTTCCACCTAGCCGCCCGCCCTGCCGCCGCGCACGTATAAACAACCCCCCGGATTAGCTTTCCTCCCTTTAGACTTTCATCGGTTCACTCCGCCAACGGTACATCCGCGCCGCATTCCCCTAACCGAGATATCAACTCCGTAGGATTTTCGTGTTAGCGCGTCAAATATTAAGCAGCCTCGTTCTCTCGTGCCGCAATCAGTTTGGGGGATGAGGTCAAGGGGGAGGGGGGAAGTTGCGAGAAGGGGGTCTCGACTGCTTAAGAACTTCGAAACAGCTTCGGAACTCGTTTGGATCCCTGATCCTTGTCCCGCTGGCCCAGTATTTCGTAACCCATAATTATATTTGCTCATTAACCTCCCCGTGTCCCGCGCCGCCCCGCTCGTGCTTCCTTCTTCCACGAGTTTCCACGAGGAATAGAGTTATTTCAGGCGGGAGCGGATCTCTAGGAAATTTTCGAGGGGACGATCGCCGAAATTGGAGGTTGAGTTCCCGAAGGAATCAACTTTCCGCTGACTGCTGTTTAAGTTTTCCACGATGTGTGCCCACATTGGCCGCGCGATAATATTACATCTTGAGAGGAGAAAAAGTTCGCGGGCGAGGCTGCTGCTCGATCCTAAATTCGAAATAATTCGTCAGCAGTTTCTCGTTCGAGTGCAAATTTTCATGTCTAATCACACACAGGACAGTTAATTGATATATTTGAAATTGATTTAATCGTGCTTGCGCTGGGGATTCGCTCTGTGGATCAGAGCGTAGATGGGGGAGTTTTGTGAATTACCGCCGTTAATGCCGCGTTACATATTTGTCGGATTTCCGGCTCGAGATTGCCGGCTTTACAGCGGCGCGTAACTTACGCGCGTATCACGAGGAAGCTGTTAGCGTCTCTCTCGCCGAGAACCATCCTGCAAATGGAAGCTCGGGTGTGCCGAAACTTATACATCGCGGTGAACTGCAAGCGCTCCTCGATTCGCGCTGCTTAATGTGCTCTCGAAATTGTTTAAATATACTTGTGTAAATAAAATTCGCATAATCTGGAATCAGATTTCTCGCTCGAAATGCGTGCGTTGTTTCGGTCACGATTAATGATTTTAACGAGTGCGAACTTGAATTTACCGGGATACCTTTCGCCGCCAAATATTTGTCGACGCTGCAGATTGTATTCGAGAGAAGTGTAATTTCAATTATTATACCTAAAATTCAGTTTTACCCAAGCCGTCCATTCACCGAGCTCATTTAATCATCTATCAATTGGAAAACTAATTATATTTCGCGATCGGCCTTTAAAACCGACGATACTGCACTCGTTAGATCATTTGCTTTTATCACGCGCACCGTAACTCTATCTAATCCGTTGAAACTATGTACTTGCAACGGCCACAAATTGCGACCGTACTTAATCGTCACGTGAAAAACCTGATGTGATTTTTACGTCGCGGATATATCGTCGTACCATTACCATTCATGCTTGATAGCGTAGGTTGCTGAAAAAATACCGGGAACTTTCGTTTTTATTATTATTCCGCATTAATGACGCAAATGGACGTTATAATTCAATTTACATTCGTCGCATATTTTTAGCGCAAATGGCTCTCCTGACACACTTCATCGAGATTTGGAGTTATTTATTACTCCACGAGGATTAAAATATAAATTTGCGATCGTATTTTATCAATGTACATATGATCTCTCGCACGTAAGTGACGGCATATGCAAAAAAACTTAACCAACTTCGAAGCATAATGCGAGAAATAAAAATTTCCATAAATTCGCGTTTCCGACGTGTTTGCGACGCAATCGCAGCGAGGAAACAAGGACTCTAACTTTAGTCTTGTACGAAGGGAGAGAAAAAATGTCCGTTTCCTGTTCGGAATTTCAAGCGAATTATCGTTCTTTTAAGGGAGCTTGGTGATTGCGCGGTTACGTGGTCTCACGTCCTCCACTGAATCGTTGCTCTTGTGAATTGTGAAATGAGAGATCTCTGTTTGGCGTCCTGTTAATGTCGGCCGATCGAGTTGCGACGAATTAGGCAATGGATAGCGTATTAATTATATTGTTAGCGGCGACGCGAGCTCGACTCGACCGCGGCGGTTTTTCCGGCGGTCTCGCGTCCGGACAGTGCAAATTTGCGGACAAAACCGCATGTTATTGGTCACCGACGCGCCAGACTTGTACGCGAACGTATCTGGCGTAGACTTGTCGGCGGCATTTCGCCGGCACGGCGCGCGACGGTCGCAAATTTGTCATTACTCTCGCCACGGCGAGCAGTGCGGCTGAAATATACGCATGCATATTGAAACGCGGTTATTTATTCCACGCCGCTATTTTCATCGTTTTCTCTTGACGCGTGGTTATCTCCCCTCGTGATACAAAGACAAACGTGCGTGTGCGAACGTTAGCCCTTATCGATTGTTTCATGATACTTGCCGCCGTGTCGTTGCATTTTCTCTCGTGTGAATTAAATTCGTGTCTCCTCTTGTGTCTCCCGGCCCTTCGCGAGAGAACGAGATGAAACTTATATATATCTGATAGCGGTCCGTCGAACGTGAACGTGGAAAACTTTCCGCGAGACATGAGAATTTCAACGAGGTGTGTAGGGACAATCACAGAGACAGAGACAGAGAGAGAGAGAGAGAGAGAGACGCCGCGAAAGTTCCACACTTCCGGTGTGCGATGACGGTGGTGGTCCGAAAGCATCGGCACCCTCTGTTGAACCAGCTCGTTCCCGCAAAGGTTAAACCGCTTTGGCTGACAACTACCCCCGTCAGCCGCACCCTTATGCTCGTTACCCTGAAAAAATTGCAGCCCGCAAAGGTCCACCTCGTGTTTCTCGCTGCCGGTGCAAGGCCATCGATCGACCCCGGGGTACACCTTCGAACCACCCTCGAACAGCCGCATATTTTAAGCGCGCGTCATACACACGCTGGCGACTCGATAATTCTTGAAAAATCTCTACGAGGACCTGCTTTTTTACGCTGCGCGTTTGCATTTCCCTTCGGCGTGCTGCCGCCTTCGGCCCGCTCGCGTGAATTTCCTCGCGTGGAACTCCGCTACAGCGAATCACGAAGCGCGTATAATAAGTATAACCCGACGACGAAACCGCGACAGACACCGGGTCTGCTGGGAAGGAAGGGGGCAGAGTGGAAGGGGAATTTCCCGATATCTATTTCCCATTTGAAAACTCAAAGAATGATATGTATGAGATGTGCATTCGCAACGCGAGATGTTTTACGGGCGAGCGCGGGCATCCGAGTATCAAAAGCGCATCAACCGCAACGTAGTACCACGTTCTTAAGCGTTAAATAAGAAAACGACGGTCGCGCTGGAAGCACACTACGGCGGAACACTCGCAGCTCCTTGTAGTTCCTGCCAGATATAGGAAATGGAAAACGTTGCGCACAGCAAAGATTCGAGAGTATCCTGAGAGTATCTTCCTCTTTCTCTCCTCTCTCTCTCTCTCTCTCTCTCTCTCTCTCTCTCTCTCTCTCTCTCTCTCTCTCTCTCTCTCTCCCTCCCTCGTATCGCCGGAATAAATCATTTCTTTTTTTATTCACGACCGTAAACTCGCAGGAAAGCACAGGACGAAAGAAAAGGAGAGAGTGGGCAGGGAGAGGAGCATGTACTCGCGGCCATGAAGGCTTTCGGGCCATAGAAAGACTGCCCCGGGCATGGAGAATCGAGGGTAAGGATCGATGAGAACCTCGACGAGCCCGCCACTGATAACCGGCCGCCTTGTCGCATGACTGAACCGGAATAATGCTCGCTGCATGCTAAACCTCGCTGATAAGCGCGCACCGACGCACCGTTCTACGGCGCGATAGCGGCAAAACAATATTCCCCCCTTCGTAGGACGTAGATACGGGACGGTCTCCGGTTTTACGTCGAGCTGCGCCAATCGAATTTCGGGATACGCGCGACACTTCGATACGTTGCTCCCGATGCTGACAACGAGCGGTTTTAATCACATTGTAACCGGATACCTCGTCGATTAATCGCGGCGATTCCTTGCGATTCTCAAGAATCACAAGGGATGGGAAGCCGAGCTCCAGAAGATCCCCGAAAGGGAAGACTACTAAAAGATGGATGGACAGTTGGACATCCGGGGATCACAGGAGACGAATTAGTCGGAAAGACAGGCTCTAAGCCTATTTGAAGAGGAAGAGGAGGAAGAAGAAGAAGAAGAAGAAGAAGAAGAAGAAGAAGAAGAAGAAGAAGAAGGTATTGCGGCGGCCATACGAAAGTGTCGCGAACGATATGTCCGTCCGTCTTCCTCGCGTATCCTCGCGCTCGTGTGTCTCCCTGAGAACAAATTGTGATTGGATAGACGAAGCCGACGAACTTCCCGCGGAGACGAGAACGGCGGCGGCACTTGGGGTTTCCAGTCGGAAACGCGCCCGCGTTATCGGGGAGCCGTCCCGTTAAATTACAATAGAACGTCTGGCGACTGGCGAATGTCACGAGTCACATTTATGAGCACCGCCGTGCCGAACGCGACAAACTATCGACATCGCCGTTGAATTTAAGCATCCCTAAATAGGTGTAGCTGGATAATATCTGCGAGGACTCGCGCGGCATGTCGGGCATGTCGAGGAAGGCGCGGTCGAGGGGATGGAACAGGACGGAAAGTCGTTTATCGAGTCGACGGCCCGGGGTGTATTCACCGCGCATTGATATGCAAAATTTGTAGTTCGAGGAGCTCACGGGGACATGAGCGCGCGGGAGAGCGAGAGAGAGAGAGAGAGAGAGAGAGAGGGCGGAAGGGTAAACTTCGAGATCCGAGTGTCTCGGGTTGACTTTATAACCGGCCTCGCGTTCCCAGTATTACGTACCACCGGTACCGATATGCGCTACCGGATATGGCTCTCCGGTACAGCCCGCTAATCCACGCTTCTAAATATCCTGTCGTCGTTTCCAACTCCGCCGCTCCGCTCCGCTGCGACTCGTCGCTTTAAGACTATCGAGTTGTTGGACGAGACGGCAGCGGCAGCGGAGAGGCGTGAAGACAGATTCGACGTCGAAATTCAACGTAACGTCGCTCTCTCGACAGAATCCTCACGGCTGATTGGGCGATTTCCGAACGTTCCGAGCTTTTTATTTTTGGTGAAGAAAGAAAAAGAAGAATAAAATCGAGCGACGATATGTCGGTATTAAATGTATCCCGAGTACGTGGCACGTTTGCGCGCATAAAAAAACCTCTCACACGTGAGAATGAACACTCGTGCCGTACGTTGCTGAGACACGTGCCGTAAAATTACCGCCGCGTCCGTTATTAATCTTAACGACCGAAAAGCGATGATGATTCGTGAAGCTCGGGAAACGTCGATCGCCGCTTTCAGCCTTGCCGGCTGCTCGCGCTCGACACTGCTGGTTACGCGCGCTTCCCCTCGCTCGTATTATTTCCGCGCTTATGACACCGCGGACACACCCCGCGAAGATGCTCCCGGACGATCGACACCCCGCAGCCACGTGCAGCCGGAGAAGACCGGAGGAGAGACGGTGCGAAACGTCGCGAAAGCGCAGGAGCGAGCTGCAGCAGCGGGTGGCAGTGGGAGACGACAGTTAATTAGCCCGAGTTAAAAGCTCAGCTTAAATGACCTATTCAGCGCTTAGAGCGTAGAGCGAATTCACTTTGTCACCCCGTCGACCCTGTGCCACCCCCCGCCCGGGGAGAAAACTCGAGAGGGGGAGAGCAAGAGACATCGCAAGCGCCGCCGTCTACGTTGCCTCGTGTCTTCGCTTCGTGTGCACGCTTCGACGGTTTATATACACTGAGGATTTCATCGTACGGCGCGGACATTAAGAAGACGTTGAGAGACCTCATCATCTTTCACGGGATGAAGGATGTTTTTTGTTCCCGAAGAACCGAGCCGAGTGCGTGCCGTAACGTGCCGATGCGAAGGGTTCTTCCCGCTACTCCCGCCCTCCCCGCGCCCTCCGACGCGCAGAATATCGCTCGAGATATTACTAACACGTATCCGTGCGATTTCCATGATCGAAGTGTCGCTCGTGCGTCGAGACCTCGATTTGTTCGAGGAAGCTTGATTGAACTTCCCTCTGCTCCCGAAGACCGACGGGGGATATGAAACTGGCTTTAAGCGCTTCCGCGTCTCCTGCCAGCCGAGCTTCTCCACGACCTCGTTCCCCCTCGGCCAGCGCCGTTCCTCGTATCATCATGACTAAATGAAATCCATTAGGAAATGGAAGAACGGAGGCGAGACGGGCAGCGCGAGCGCGCGAGTATAATGAAAAATCATTATTACGATGACTGCGCCGAAGCGGAGGGGAGTGGTGCAAGGAATTGACGTGGCGGGCGAAAACGCGACGTCGATGTTCCGATGGGGATGTAAATACGGAGGGGGGAGGGGAAGTTGGGCTCCCGTCGGAGCAGACGAGCGGAGCGTAACGATTTTCCAGGGACATTCAGAGCGCGGCGAGTCGCTGCCGTCCCTCCTGCCAATTACTCGAGTTCGATCTATCTCAGCTTAGGAAAACTATCTTAGCAACAAATTCACGAAGGCCGCGGCGCGGAGCAACCCGGAAGGCAGGCCAAACGCGTTCTCTCTCTTTACGCCGCGTAGCCCGAAATATCCAGCAACTATCCAGCAACCATGAGCAACCGCCGATATATATACACCCGGGTCGGCTACGAGTCTTGCTCAGCCGATGCTTCTTCAGGACGTGAAAGCTTCATACGATACCTCAAAACCGCGAATCGCATTCAGCGATCCCACCGATCGACCGGTCCGCGCTTTCGCGCCGTCCTCTCCTCCGCACGACGACTCATCCTCATCCTTTCCCCTCCACCACCCCGCCGTCCGTCCGTTCGTCCGTTCTTCTCTCTTCGTCGGCACTTCTCATTTAGAATACGTCGATCTCTTCGTTTTCCCAGCCTCCGCCTCGACCTACTGCCGGAAGTGCACCGCGAGTTGTTAACCTTAGTTTGCGGTTTAATTACACGAGCAAATATTATCGAACTGACGGAGTTAATTAGATAATTAAAACTTAAAGGGTAAACTACTTTGCCGCCCCCCCCCCCCATCGGCGCGCCGGTCTTTGAATATACATGAACATGTACATGCGAATACCGCCGGTGTCTGCTGCGCGCGCGCGGTCGCGAAACGTTGAAAGATTTAAGACAGCCGGGAGAGCCGAAGCTTCCGTCGCGTTTAATCTTCGCCTTCGCGTATCCGCGTGCGCGCAGGAGAGAGCGCGCGTACGTGCGAGAAATAATCATGGGGAGAAATCTGCGCCGGCCATTGTCGCGACATCGTCGGAGAGCGCGCTTCTCTCTCTCTCTCTCCCTCCCCCCTCCCTCCCGCCGCCCGCATGAAAGATACGACTTTACGATTCTTCGATCCGTGATGTGAAAATTTTCACTCGATGAAACGACCCTCTCTCTCTCTCTCTCTCTCTCTCTCTCTCTCGTGATTTACGACTAGGCGACGTCAACGACGTCGACGTCAGCGTTGACGAAGAAATCCCTTTAAAAAGAAGGAAGCTGCAACGGCGGAGATCAAGGCCGTATGTTTCCAACGTCATTATCTCCGGTCGGCAGAGCTCGCGACCCTCGTCAGAGACGGCGTTTATACCGCGAATCCTCTCGGATAAGTGAATCCCCTCAGTCGGACGAGCCGAGTTTAAACGCTTTAGCCTGCGACCCGTGATTAGTGGACACCATGTAGACAGACGACTGTGACTGTGATGGACAGATCAGAAATGCGAGCGTACGACCGCAGGGGAGGGTTGCCAGGCAGGGCGGCGGCAAACTTTGTCGACAACGCTCGGCGGACCAGCGCTCCAGTTCTTTTCTCTCTCCTCTTTCTCCCGCTTATTTTTCGCGATTCTTTCTCGCGAAGGAGTCAGAAAATTCTGGAGATGGCGATCGGTACATATCGCGCCGCCCGCTTCTCCAAATCCTCCAAAGTTGAAGCGACCGTTCGCGAAATGCACTCGCGTGCGAATCGACGTGGCGCTCAATTATCCGGAACATGATTGCAGTTTAGCGATAAACGTCCGCCTCTCGTTTCACATTTAAGCGCGATCTCGGTGTCAAGCCGGTGTCACTCGGGATCTCGACTCTGATAACGCTAATTAAAGATGAGAGCGCGCTTCAATTTGTGCATGTAAAAGACGTGTATTCAGACGGTCTTGCAGATACGGTATTGCCGAGCAGCAATCACGAGCGAGTTATTATGCGATATTCGTCGAGCGTATGTTAATTCGCGTAGGAGATGATGAATGCAGCGAAGACCGGTCGCTCTCTACCGGGTGGCTAGGAACGAGCCTTATTATTTCTTACACTTATTATTTCTCATTGAAATGAAGGCGAGGTCGAGTGTCTCTCTCGGGAGCTTCGTAAACTTCTTCTATCGCGATGAGATACACTTCAACTTACACCGTCGATATCACTTCCTACTTGTATCGCTGAATCGAAGCCAGGACCTCGCACTCTTCTCGTTTCTCACTTCACTCGCGGCTTCCCTTTGACTGGCGGGGGGGGGGAGAGGGGGAGGGGGATCGCTTTATATTCGATTATTCGCAATTCGAATCGAACATCGATGTGTCTTCCGCACATTCCCGGCCAAAAGTCAGGCCGAGAGGGCGAAACCGAAAAGAGGCGCGACGACTGCGGGACACCCAGTATACACATAAAACGACGCTGATAGGCAAACGCAGTGCCCGATTCATTAAAGTTTACACCGAGGAAAGCTCTCGAGCGCGCCCACAGCAAAGCGCCTGCCTGTACAAACAATTGCAACGAGCTCCCAACTAATCTGGTGTGTCGACGGGGGCTGGTCGGCAGCGGGGGTAGGAAAAGGAAGAGGAAGAGAAGGAGGAGGAGGAGAAGGAGGAGGAGGAGGAGGAGGAGGAGAACAAAGTAGAATATCAACATCCTCCGGCTCGTCCAACTTGAGGAATTCACTGTGAGCTTTCCGAGATGGTATTTCGAATGAAAGCGGCAGTGACGTATAGAATCGTCCCGACTGACCGAATTTAACTTTCCGAGTCCGCGAACGTCATATCGCGTCTATCGGTGAGACGAGCGAAAGCCGCGGAGTTGGTAGGTTTTTTCTTCATCAACACAGACGCCTCAAACGAATCGAGCTGTATCGCTCGAGGGGACGCAAATGAGCAAGCTCCCGTGAAAATGTGTCGCGGTAATTTGAGATAATCTGCGTGTGGAGTACTTCGCGATGTTTCGCAGTAATTAATGATGTGATTATTCCTTTTGAATGTGACGAGTGAATATTACGCAGTTCTTCCTCGGCTCAGCTCAGCTGGTTAAGTTGCATCGTAGGGAACTCTTGTATATCTTGTCAATTGCGTGCGACAAATGGTCGGCGAAAGCAATGTTATTTATACAACGCGATATGAACAAAACGTCAGTTTGTTGTCGTATTCGAATCGAATTTGCTTCCACGTAATCCCGCAAATTCTTGGAATTCGAAGGAGAGTCTCGGAATACAACTCACTGCACACTGTTCTCTGGCTATTCTGTCCTATCTTGATGTTACAAATATTTTTGTTATCATTTTTGAACGTACAAGTGACGCTGCAGGATAGCTTCAGAGACTCATGAGAACACATTTTTAGAAAATGGATATTGGAAGTTATTTAATATCCGATTGCCCCTCTCTCTCTCTCTCTCTTTCTCGAAATTCCACCTGCCGCACGTGACGTCGCCAAATGGAAACCGACGGGACTGTAGTTGAGAAAGCAGTCCCGCCTGGAAGAGCGATAAACCTTTCGCGCGAATCCAAGCACTCGGCTGGAATTTGACGGATTCCACGTCCGCCCTCGGGAAATTGAAAGCTAAGATATCCCCGGTTACGCCTCGAAGGATCCGGCGAGAGCTAACATCCTTCCATCCTTCTCTGTTGCAGACACAAGCGGAAAGTGCAAAACTTACTGCCGTGCAAGAGCGCAGCGGGCGCGACGGCGGTCGGCGGGCGAGGTCGCATGCTACCTGACGGCCAATCGCACCCTGCCGGCGTCGGCGTCGGCGTCGGCGTCGGCGGCGTCGGCGGCGGCGTCGGCGGCGGCGGTAACGCCGCGGGTGCCGTTCTCTACGAGGACCTGCCGGACGCGATGTCGCACTCTCAGTTGCACAACCACCTACCGGCGGCGGGCCATCACGGCGGCCAGGCGCCGACGATCGAGGTACGAAATCCCCCGCCGCCATGCGAACCACCGCTGCTACCACGCAGGGACCGACCGCCGCAGCCGCACCACCTCGACTATCTCGACTACCGCGACCCCAGGTCGATCCTGCGCGTTCAGGACAAGCCGTCGCGGGCGGTCCTGGGCGGCTATCGGACGCCGCGCGCCCTCCTCGCCAAATCGCAGGGGGTCCCCCTGTCAATCGCTTCCCAGTCGCCCCCTCGACTCAATCGCCCAGCCGGCGCGAGCAGTCCGTTGTTGCGAAACGAGAGCAACCTCCTGCGGGACAGCCACCTGCTGCTGGCGACGCAGAACGCCCTGATCACGAGCCATCGGGCCCCCTCGCCCCCTTTGCCAGCCGCCGCCGCCGTCGCCGTCGCCGCTGCCGCCGCCGCCGCCGCCGCCGCCACCGCCGCAGCAGCAGCAGCAGCAGCAGCAGCAGCCAGCCCGCCGTCGCCGGCGGCGACGAGTCCCCTCGGAGAATTCCCGTCTTGCCGGGACCTCGACGTCAGCCTGGTCGCCGACGGCTACCCGACCGACGTACGAGTTCCCGCAAGGCCTCGCGACTCCGGTATCCCCATCACTCCTACTCATCGTGCCGCGAGACGTCGCACCTCCCCTGCGCCTCCCCGGCCGCCGTCGAGTCCTTCGAGCGGACCCGCGGGCGCGGCTCGCAGGCGGCCGTCGGTCGACTCCGAGGGCTATTCCTACATAGACTTCAAGGACTCAGAGTTGGAGACGGCGAGGTACCCTCGCACCGAGGCTCCTCCTGCCGCGAATCCTGCCGCCGCTGGCAAGCGGATACCGTCGCGGCCGGCGACCTCGCGGTCCGGATCGATCGACTCCGACGGCTACTCGTACATCGTCGACTACGGCGGCGGCAGGAGAGTTCCCGGCGCCGCCAGGAGGCTCATCGCCGACGGCACCGAGGAGGAGGTCTGTCCGCTCTGCACCATGCAGCAGATACACCACCTCCTCAGCCAACCGGAGGACGTTTACCTGCGTGTCCAAGACACGTGACACGCGCCCTCCTGGCCGTCGGCTGACAGCCTCGTCGCGGCGTAGAAACGGACTCTCACCAGCTGGTGAGTTGCGCGCGGGTCTCTCGGACGCGTCTCTCGCCCGCACACCTCCGTTCCTCTCCCATCACCACCACCACCACCATCGGGGCGTATACTCACTTCGACATATCTCGTGGACACGTCGTCGTCGCTCACTGATCGCGCACCAGGTCGACCGAGACGCGACGCGACGCGACGCGACGCGACGCGACGTGACGCGCGCGAAAGGACGCAGCGCTGCGTTTCGTCCTGAGGTTATCGCCGTAAGTTATCTGGCGCCCTCCGGGTCCCGGCGAGCAGACGGAGGCAGGAGCGCATATCCAGGTATATCCCACTGACATTGACACTGAGGGCTGCGCGCGCCGCTCCGTCATTGGACCACCGTTTCCTCCGCGAGGGCGCGGCTCGTCACCGACCTGCATTTGTCTCTCCTGCGTTTGTGTGCGTCTCGCGTGTTCGTACGAAACTGCAATTGTGGGAGAAGCGTCGGGAGAAATTGCGCTAGACGCAAGACTACTTGGTATTCGTCAGCTGAAAGGCGCGTTCGGTTTCTTTTTTTTTTTCTTATTTTTGCTATTAACAATGGCTATGGAGGAGAGAGACTCGCCATGTTCCTTGCGAGCGCTGACTAATTTGGCTTAATTAAGACAATGTGGACGTCGGGCGCAGCTACCCGGAAGCTTCCTCTCTGCTGCTCGGATCACACACGATGCTTTTTCTCACTAGCTTCCAAAAAGACCGTAGCGGTTGGATTTTTCACGTTTCTAGGGGACATCGTAGACGCTAGAGAGACTAGGCGACTTTGTATGTACTGTGTGTATTTAAACGCGAGTCGACTCACTGTATTCACTATACGACGCATACGTGAACCAACTACGGTGGGCATGTATTAGCTGTGTGTCTGGAAAAGCATCTTGTAACTCGAAAGTCGCAGGAAAAGGTAGGAGAGAAGGTAGTCGTTCGACCGCGCATACTTCTGCGGGAGAAAGGAGAGACGCAAGTAATTCAAGTTAGCGCTTACGATAACAGAAGTAAGCGTTCAATGTCGATATTCATCGACGCTTGTCTCTCGCGGAGGAAACGGTCTACGATGCGCGCGCGCGCAATGGAGAAGGAGAGTCTCGTTGACTTCTCGCGATTCGGTCGGCTGACGATGTACGAGTCACGCAGCAGATTTCACACTTTTCTAGTTTCATAACGAGCGTCCGTTCGTTCACCGCCGCTGCCGTCGACGCGGAGGCGCCTGGGCGGGCTAGTCAGTATTTATTTTGTTACTTCGGAGAGCCGCGTGCCCGCGCAACCCCACAAACCTCACAGATCAGGTTCGAGAAAAATGCGTGACGTGCGGAAGGGAAGGAAACGAGAGATTGCGATGTACACGCACAGGGACAAGAATAACGAGGAAGGAGCAGAGGGGCGGAGGGGGAGAGAGAGAGAGAGGGGGCGGAAAAGTGAGAACGGAGGGCGCGCGGGGCCTTATTCGTCGGTTACGCGGGCACGGCGGCCGGGCGCACTCTATGGTTGTAAATAGATTAAAGATTTAGACGCGTAATACTTTTGTAAATAGCACCCACATCCGGAAGAATAATCGACAGAAATCGACATTATACATACATACATATATATACATACGTATACATAAATATATATATATATATATATATAAAAGAAAGGACGAACGCAAAAGTCCGCCGAAGTATTCACGAGGAAACGCGCGAGGAGCTTTCGCGGAGATTTGATCTGATTTTCCGACTTGTAAATCAACCACTATCGTTACTAACACTTTGTGATTATCGTCGGCGCCATTATTATTGCGACACCTTTATTGCTATTACGATTATTATTACTATTACGATCGTCATTATTATTAGCGCCGTTATTTATTACCGTTAATGCACCTTGCCGGACGGTCGACACGGTGTTTTGTTGTAAATAACATCGCGAAACTCGACGAGGCGGATGATAAAACGACGGTTCTGTGTATATCTCGAGTTAGTGAAAGAGAGAAAGAGAGTGAGAGAGAGGGAGAGGTAGGAAGAGAGCGAAAGAGAGAGAGAGAGAGAGGGAGAGAATGAGAGAGAGAGAGAGAGAGAGAGAGAGAGAGAGAGAGAGAACAGTTGGAGAAGATATGAGAAAATAAAATTACTTTGCTGAAAAATTTGACGAGGAGTGGTTATTGACCCGGTCCACAATCCCGCTCCATTCCTCGTTATCCTTTCACGACGCGCGCGCGCACAATAGACGGAAATCGCGAATTATTCTAACCGAGATCGGAAAGAGAAGCGGAAAAGCGCCGTTCGCACGACTACAGACAAAGAGAGATCATTCTCTCTCGCGTATACCGAATCGTCTCCCGATACAATGACAATACACGTGGACACGGAATAACCACTTCTGTGTTCAAACTTTTTCTACTGTCAATGAGAGAGAGAGAGAGAGAGAGAGAGAGAGAGAGAGGGAGAGAGAGAGAGAGAGAGAGAGAGAGAGAGAGAGAGAGAGAGAGAGATGCTTAATGAGAAAACAGTTCGCACGTAGCTGTGCTGGCCTCACTAGGTTGCGTCCGACTCTAGCTTGGTATTTCCAGCTTTAATCGGGTAACTTTGATGGGACGAAAGGTCCCTTCATTAGACGTGGGAAATGTCATACAGAGAAGGAAAATGTAGCGGTTCGCATTTCCAAGCGGGGTCGGCGCAACCGGGCTAGAGAGAGAGTTCCTCCCCGAGGCCATTCTCATATAAATGAAAAGAAACGGGGGGAAGAAAGTTGGCCAGGTTCGAAGGAAAGAACGCGGACGCGGGGGGTCGGGGTGAACTGTACGAAAAGAGAATGCGGGGTAGGATTTTGAGGGTGAGAAGCAGAGGGAGAAAGATTGACGCGTCACCATTGTGCCGCGTCACCTTTGCTCTCCGAGCGATTGCCATCTCTCGCGGACAAATAGATCTCTAATTTCGCAAATGGAGCCGAGCAAATATCCAGGCGACGCGACACGACGCGCGGAGATCTTCTTCTGCTTTCTCTCCGTGGCCCGAGCTGTGTAATTTAATTGCCGCAGAAGGGCCGGAGGGAGAGAATAGAGAGCGCGTCTTGTGTCCTTTCTGCGTTTCAGCAGCGATTGTTACTACTTACAGCGAGGTCGAGGTCAACGCTCAAAAATCGCAATACCCGTCGCAATACCAATTTCGTTCGCTCCCGGCTTGATCGCGCAAACGAGCAAACAGGAGGCATCAATAGTTGAGCGTCACGGAAAGGAAGCGACTCGCGATTTTCGAAGATACAAGCAGAAACAAGACTGAGAGGCACGCGTTTCGATCATAATTTCAGTGTCATAAGAGCGATCCAAGGTCTCGGTGCCACGATCGTTCTCGATTGACAATTCGCGATCAATTTGTCCGATCCGTCGCAAAAGGCGTCAAATATACTTTATCTTGTTCATATAATTTTCGCGGCAGGAAAAGATAATGAGATAAAACTGAAACGGTAGTCGATTCCCGGATGACTTCGAACTGCATAAAAGTAATTACATTTTAGTTTGCAACTGGAAAAGTGGGGAGGGGACGAAAGGTTCGTTGCAAGTTCCAGAATTAAAAATCTCGAAGATTAAACTTATTTATAGGAATCCGCGAGCAACACGCGAGATATCTTATTGTACATTTTGCAAAATCTGGATTTCGTCGTGAAAATTAGGTCAGACAAAAGATGAAATATGCCTTCTCGTTGAATAATGGATTCTTTCTAAAAGTTCGAAATTCCAATAAAATATCGTGGTATCAGTCAAGATTTATGTCAAATCCTACTCTACGATTCGAAGGTGCTTTGATGAGATTAGAAGCTCACGTTTGAATATTGTCAATTAACAAACCCGACGATTTCGATAGCCGCGCGTCAATTAGAACCTGTCTTGGCACTTTCGTCGGAAGCTTTTCCGCACTCCGAATCCACCTCCGACCGAGCTACGTGACAGCTTGTCGATCGGTGAACAAGGAGTCGAAGCAGGCTTAAATATTTGAATGTCAGCGAATCAAAAGTATTTGGTAGACCGGAAAATCCCGACAGTAACGTGTCGCCGATTTGCCGGCCATCCTCCAGCTCGTGTTTGCTCTCAGACAGAGAGAGAGAGAGAGAGAGAGAGGGGGAAGGAGCCCCTTTTCTCTAAAAATGCTTACCGTCGACATCCTCTCGACGAACGCGAAGAGGGATCGAGAACTCAAATATTTGAATATTATTAATCCATGAATGTCTACAAGAATGATATATGCATCGTCGTGAATCTTTAAAACGCTCGCTCGTCGTTTAAATGACTCATCTACTCATACGCCAAAGGAACATCTTCGTTTCTACAAATCTACGCGAAAATACATTTCCATTTATCTTTATACGCGGATAACGAGGTGGAACATAATAATGCATTAACGACAGATAATAATATTCGTAATTTCACATTTTTTTTAAATACACATAAAATTGCCATCGAATCAATTAACGTTGCTTGGAAGAAGTGTATTCATCATATTTTATACCAATTATACATTATACTCTCGCTGAAATATCTTTTCTTTTTTTTCTAGATGAGCAAGAGAGAGAGAGAGAGTATAAAGGAAATGTATATTTTCCTTTTTAAAATATATTCTATTTAACGTTCAATCTCTCATCGATGGCAAAATTCCATTCGGATTCAAATCAAGAGCAAAATTTCCATATTCGTTCCGAGGCGAAAAGAGCCACGTGCTATGGAGCGGCAATATTACCAAAGTTACACGCGTGATAAGGTAATTACGGCCGGTGTAAGAGCCGTTCTGCGAAAGTGTACCACACGGAGTTGAAAATCGCGACGACAGGTCCGCCGGCCGGCCGGCCGGCGCGGCGGGGCGGGGGGTTTCGCGCGCGTTCGCTCTCCCAACGTCGGCCAAACCGTAATTATTTCGTCCGCAGGCGCAGGCTCTTTTTACCGTTATCGATCTCGTCATAAATCTCGCCGCTCGCGACCGGATAAGCCGGTAGACGGCCAATCCGCCGGCGGAAGTCTATCGATCTAACGTCCACCTGTTGTCGGCTCGATTACGCGAGCCGTGCCGCGTCGTTAGCCCGACGGTGTATCTACGGAGCAATAGCGACGTAACGACGTGGGGCTGGCCCCGGACTTAGGACCTAATGCAATTGCCGCAGTAACTAACAATTAGCAGGTTACGGTAACGCGACACAGTCACGACATATCAGCGCGCACGAGGAACGCTCACACAACGGCGGCGAGCTCGATATTATCCGCAGTATGTAGGACGCCACAGTCAGAGCTAAAGCTGCTTGTTGCTCGAGTTCAGGAACGTCCTGTGTGTGCCAGAGTACAGGCGGAGAAACATCCGAAATGAACGAGTTTGCATTTAGACGTCGTAGCATAGCCGGAAGATGAGAGGCACGATTCTCTGGAATTTTTGAGAGAAGGACACAAGCTTCTCTCTCGACGAGGAGGAGGAGCGTTTACATCGACTGAAATGTTGCGAGATACGTGCCGTTAATATCGCGATGGATAAAGGAGATCTTGGTCGGAATAATTATTCTATACACTATGAGGTAATTTTTAGATACGTTAAGGTAGTGACAATTGGAGAGATAAGATGTTTTTAGAGGCTTTCAGAAATTCGGAAGAAAAGTAGCCGCGGCTTTTATATCTCGCGCGAGTTGATATTTCTCGGCCATTGCGCGAGCGATGGGCGATTTGCATTACACGCGCGATTGCACTCGAAACGACAGCTACACCAACGACAAGATGTCGACGTGGTAGCGACAGTGTTCCAGGAATAAGCGATTTCATCCTCGGTAGACTCGCAGAGACGACGTGAAACTGGTTAGACGACAGGCTCTTGGAAAATGGATATCTATGGTCGATCCGGGTATCTCAGATTTTTCCGATCTTCGACGAAGCACTTGAATAATTAGAAATAAACGTGTCCACTATATGCAACTTGGCAGGCGAGTTGTAATCCAGGAAGGAGAATCTTGTTTGACGCCTCGTGTTGCAACACCGAGGGACAATTCTGCAACTATTGTTCCCGGTGAAACTTTGTTAGAACGACTGTCTCTCTTCCTCTCGCGTGACCTCCCGGCCAGACAGATCGGCTTTCGATCCATTCAAAGAGAAAATTACGCACGAGGGGGAGGGGGGGGGTTATAATTGTTTTCCATCCTCACCGAATCATCGGAGATTTTAAAAGATTCACGTTGGATGTATTTCTTTCAAAATGCATTTTGTTTCGCGCATATGTATAGTTTCGTCTGAGATATGGCGTCGTACATAATAATTAATCCATCTTCATAGTCGTCGTGCATCAGCGGGTCGAGAGCCTGAATTGAAGCAACGATAACGTAAAGGCGTAGACAGGCCAATGAGGGCAGAACGGAACAAACATACACTGGAGTTTCTCTATGGGTCAAGCAAATGGCCCGTATTGTCTCGCTCGCGCACATTGCAGTGTCGTGTTTAACAGAAACAAATCACAGCTGCGAAATCAATACTCCCAGTTACAGACGTTACAAACGCCTGCCCTAATCAATCTCGCGCCGCTCCGATGTAACATTGTTGCCGAACGTCTAAAAACCCGTTTCTCTCTCTGTTTCACTCACCCCACTCTCTCCTCCTCTTCGTCCTCCTCCCACCTCCTCCTCAGAAAAACGTGCTCGCGACGAGAGACCCCGTCGCGAAACCTCGAATCTTCCGGTCGATCGGAACTAATTCAGAAAAATCCCCGATTATTTATGTCGCGAACTTTCGCAGTAAGTTGCAAAGCTGAGTCAGCTTCCACCTCCTCCGCCCCTCCCTCCCTCCCTCCCTCCCTCTCTTTACATCGGCTAAGGCGTTTTAAGTATGCACTGTCGCCGCCGCCGTCCAAGAAGATCTAAGTTCACCATGGTGCCGGCTGCCTGCGGGGGCTACGGAGTCATTAAAGCGATCAACTTTTCAAAGGCCCCCGCGAACACCGCCCGGCCATTATGGAGAACGTATAACAGACATAGAATTTTAATACTGCTGGAGAAAGAAGAGCGAGAAGAATTGGACGAGGAAAGAGAAGAGGAGAAGAAGTCGATCGCGTTTTTACACGTTTCACCCGTTCGGTCGCGTGAAACTCCCATTGGGCGCCGTAAAATCATTAGGATTAATCAAGTTTCAGTGAAACTAGCCGAATATCGAACTTTTCGGCGGGAATATTGAAAATTCCCCGTAACGTGTGGAACTTTGTCAATTCGCATAACTCGCCGAAAAGTGCGACGATTTTTTCACAGGGGCTAAACTTCTTTTTCTTGCGTTCTATCGCGAGAACGCGAGATTATTTCGGATATCCGAATATCATCCCGGGGTGGAATCAAGAGAAATGGAACAACTCGATAATAATTATTTAAAATTAAAGTGGGAACGCGGAGAAAGGAAATGGTTGTGAAAATAAAACGGCATCACGAATTTACGAAATGTTGACACGACCGGATGCGACGAATGTTTCGCGATGGCTTCATTTATTCAGACTGGCAATTAACGCCAAGCGAACTTGATTATTTATCCAGCAGGACGGAGAAAGATAAGTCTTCTTGCCACTTTGCATCGTGTGAATGAACTATGAACGGGAGGAGTTCGATTCAGGAAGTCCGGTTCCGCCTTCGTTCTATCTCGAACTCGCACTAATAGTGCCTAACTCAATTCCGTGAGGTCGAAGGTTGGACACGCAAGTTGGCGAACTTGTAACTCGACTTTCGAGAGATCCAACTCTCTATTGGCGCGAGATGGGGGGGGGCTATATATCGCGAATGTTTAAGTAAAAATTACCTTGTCATCGCGGCAAGATGAACCGTGAGAATCGTGTTCTTATTCTACATGGAAGATACTTGGATAATTTACGTAAAAATACCAACATTTTTATCAATACAAAACTGCGTGCGTTTCTTACTGGATTAAATTGGTACCATATTTAATTTTTTTCATTCGTTAATCTTTTCATTTGTTAGCCAGTAAATTTTTTTATTTAGATTTTAACTAGATTGTACAATTAAATTTGAAACATTTTATATATACATATACATATATATATATAATATTAAAACACCGTTAATAATCAATATATTAAATTTTAATTTATTTTTAATTTTGCGAACGAAGGTTTGTAATAATTATTTAAAAGAGAAAACAGTTTCTGAATCAGACAAGTGCGTTTAATGTTAAATTTATAGGTCAGAGGATAAAGGGCCAGGTAATTTAAACACTCAAAAAATCGCAGACGCTTTAACGATGGCTTTCGCAATCTAAACACGATAATGAACCTTGCGCACGTTTCCAAGACGGCCGGCACTTACTAGCGAGGGACTTGAGGGATCCTTCTTTTTTCTGCGGACGATAGTACCGCCTCGGGGAGCTCAATAGAGGGTACAAGGGCCGTCGGTTTCCTTTGCCCTGGTTTGCCGCACGAAGAACACCAAGCAGCTAACTCGATTTCGGCAATTTGCGGACTCGCGAGAGCATTCAACTCTTACGAGCACTCGATCGCATTTGTAGATAGTAGGCCGCAGACAGATTATTCTCCATGCTCAGAAGCCATAGACTGCTGAACAATCGAAAAAAGACGGATGAAAGATTGAAAGTTGAATTTTGACAGATTAAATCGTAAATTTAAGACTCGGAGGTCGGAGAGGTCTCTCCCGTGTAGAAATAACGCGAAAGCATATTCGAAGCTTTCCGACTACCGAGCTTAATTTCAATAAACTCGTTCTCACCTCGTATGGATATTGACGCCCTAGAAATAGAGCGAGTATAAGTAAAATAAGATGAAAAAGAGCCAGTGGCTTCCGAATTTAGTCGTTCGGCGGCTATTATAACATAATATCGCTGACGAGATAGCTCGTCGTTAAATAGCACATCATTGAACGTTGCGTAGTATATCGGCTCTTTGGAAAGACAAGAATCGACGTTTCACGTTTGTCAAAGTGCAAAGTGATATTAACGTAAAGCTTCTCCGCGATGCTGGGTTATTTCCGCTGTCCGCGCTTTGCGATCGACCGACCTCATGAATTGTATATACGCGAGTTGGCAGGATACATTCGTCAATTTCATTTTTTCGCTTCCTCTCAATATTTTACGAAATTCACAGCGACGTTCAACCTTTCGTCCCACGTTACGCTGGAAGGTCTCGTCGCGCGTTTTTAGCGCGGAGAGACCTGCTCACATTCATCTCGTCCTTGCCGCAGCGCGTGATTGCACGGCGAATCTCGCGAAACGCGGAAAATAGACGCGGTCTATATAAGCGCAATACACATCCGCATCCGATCGGATCCATTTATCCGATTGTCGAGGAGCGAGCGGCAGGAAGCGATTCAATTCGGAAGATATAATTTTAGATGGAGGAATCGCACGCGTATGTATACATACACCGCCCCGCCTTCACATACGACACTTCCGCTCGCCGATCAGCGATAATTCAACCTTTGCACATTAAGGAACGAGGCGAGCACGTCAGATTTACGTCACACGCCCGCGATCGCGAGCGGAAAGCGACCGCCTTCGAGAGACGAGAAATAGCCCCTCGCGGGGAGTAAGTTTTGAATTAATAACCACGCCGATGTCTCGCGCGCGCGCGACACGTAGGTAGTTCCGACAGATAAGGATAACGGGGCGATCGGGAGAAATAGAACTCCGATATGTTAATAGGACGATATTTAAATACTACGCGCGTTGCTCGTAGCGCACGGAGCGTCCCTAAAGATCGCTTTTTAACGACAGATTCCGTGGATTCTCTCTCTTTTTCTAATGGACATTCCGAAATTAATGTCTACGTATAGACGCGCATTAAACGCGAGATTACCGAAGAACGAGCGCTGTTGGCGCGCGAGGTGTCCCACATTTTATATACCTCCATTTCACGCGTTATTTAGGTGTGACCCTGGTTTTCGGATGGGCCCTGTTCGGGTACGCGCGAGTGTGCGCGCGTTCTCTTCTTTATCGACGAACGCGTCAAAGCAAAACCGGTCGCTCTCTAAAATGACGTTTTCCCCTCAGCGTTTATCATAAAAGTTTGACTTTCGCGTTCCCCCGCCGGTGTGGAAAATCGAATTCTCTGCGATTACCACCGCTTTCAACCCCCGCCGCGCGCGCGCGCGTGTGTGTGTGTGTGTGTGTGTGTGTGCGTGCGTAGCATCCAGTGGGAGATCACAGGACGTTATGCACGCGGGCGAGTGGCAGTGATAGCGAGATAGTTTGCGGAGATCACAGCGCGCCATTTGCGCCCGTTAACGCGATACGGCTGAACCGGAGAGCCGGTGGCAAATTCGCCTCGCAAACCACCAGGACACGGACACCAGCGTCGGGACCGGAAACCGTTTGCGGCAGGCGACGACGCGACGGCGACGGCGACGGCGACGACGACACACGAGCCGTTGCGAGAGTACGCGCAGCCACTCGGACGAGCTAACTCGAGGTCGAGGGGATTAAATCGTTGGCAGCCGCGATTATGTCGTATATTGGTTACACGCCTGCCGTCTATCCGGTGTCTTGATTAATCTCCTGCATAGCTGCGCGCAAGAGGCGCGAAAGGAGGGATTCTCCGAACGCTCGATTCTCACTAATAATTACGCGCTGTGGAAAACCACCCGAGTTTCTCGGACAAGCATTTTTACACGCATTTTAAGCGCGATAACGAGTATTAATCCGTCTGAAAGAAAAGAAAAAGGACAAAATTTACTCGCGGCAAGATTGTTCCTTATTATCCCGCCGCCCGACGAAGAAGCGCCCTGTCAATTTAGGGATTAACTCTCGCGACATCCTCGTTTTCGCTGACCGAGTCAGCGTTTCCAGGAGCCTGGAACTCGCCCGGCTCGGGCAAGGGAGAGAGAGAGAGAGAGAGAGAGAGAGAGAGAGAGAGAGAGAGCCTTTATTGGCGAGGCAGGAACGAGTTAATCGTCGGCCGGAAAACACGGAGAGCCGAAAGAGTATTAAGATTCTCGCTGGGCGCTGGGGCTCGTGCCAGCCGTCCCCGGACTTCCTTCTCGCACCTTTTTCCCTCTGCCCGCTAATTGTTTTCCAGCGTTTTCTGCCGTAAACAAGTCGCCGCTCCTAAGGAGCCCCGTAAAGCGACCGTGAGAACGCAAACGTCGACTGGCTCGTCGGCTAACGAGCTGGCCTATTTCTAGCTGAAGCTCCCGACTAATTATTATTCAACGTCGTGAGCCGCGAGGAAAATACGCGGGCGATTTTTATCTCTGAACGATGACGCTTATAATTTATAGGCATAGCATCGAGGATTAGAATTAGGTACTCTACTAGGACGATCGATCGAGCGCGTTGCGGTCTAATTTCCAACAACGCTCAACCTGAACCGTTCATCGTGAAAAGTGTAAAAATTTTGCTTCTGGATTCGTTTCGCTAACGAATCCAGTAACGAGCTCACCTGCTAAATTAACTGTCAACTAAAAATCAATCGACACGGCTTCATCGGCTTTTGATGCTAGCTGCTAAATGTATCTTCCGATACACATCGTATGTTTCCCAAAAGAATATAAACGATCAGCCTGAATACGATGCGCCGTTTGAAGGCGATTCTGGGTAAAAAGTACATCCTCGTTCGTCCTTTCCTTTTTCCTTTGCATCGCGTCGTTCCTCCTCTTTTAAACTCGCTTCTTTCTTACTTCTCGATAGATGCTGGACGTCAAGGAGGGCGGCAGAGGGGTGTTCGTCTGCAGCAGCCCTGGTCCTGATCCTTACACATCGCAGGACCTCTATAATCCTGTCTACGAGGAGCTCAGCAACGGTAAGTGTCGATAATCGATGT